>NC_077223.1:51300922-51609790 GCF_024763615.1 Phlebotomus papatasi
TTTTTCTCAGTGTAGTAAAAGTGGTTCAGTAAAATTTACAATACGACTCGAATAGTGTTGCTGTTGTACGTAACTATTCTACTAAATAGTTTTTTTCAATAAAAATGAGCTCGACCTTCCTCAGCGTGCTGAGGAAGGTCGAGCTTAGTCGATCGGCTAAATTATCGGTCTTTAAAGCTGTGTTCATTCCTATTCTCACCTATGGTCATGAGATTTGGGTAATGACCGAAAGGGTAAGATCGCAAGTACAAGCTGCCGAGATGAGGTACCTTCGAGCGGTTAAGGGAATCACTCGTAGAGATCGAGTGAGGAATGTGGCCGTTCGTGAGGAACTAAGAGTCGAGGAGCTGCTTCTTCGGGTTGAGAGATCACAACTTCGATGGTATGGACATGTTCAGCGCATGAATGAAGAAAGATTCCCCAGAAAAACTATGCAAGCCATTGTGAGGAGACCTCGGCCTCGAGGCAGACCTAGGACAAGGTGGCTGAATCAAATTCAGAATCTTGCCTTGGAACGCCTCGGGATCGAACCCGAACATCTTCCTGAAGTGGCGGAGGATCGACAAGCGTGGGCTGCTAATTTGGATGTCATGGGCCCGCGACCCCAATAGGGATAAGCGGTTGAAAATGAATGAATGAATGAATAAAAATTGTCCCGCATTTTAATTGAACGAAGAACTGGCGTGATACGTATATAGAAAGGGTACTCTCCAGTGATGGCCAGTGGGTTTGAAGTTTGAAGTCACCTCACTAAAAAACACTTCTTCAACTTTGTCCAGGCTTTTCGGTCTTGGATATAGATCTTCTTCAGTGGCAACAAAGATTTATATATTTATTTTTGAAATTACATTTAAATACAAGGTCGATTTTCTTTGGACAATATTCAAACATCAAACTTATACTCACTCGACTAAACTATGTTTCTTGTACTTTAAAAAGATTGTTATTTCGTGTGGGTTTGGAAAAGATATCATCACTTTCAAATTATCAATTGGGAAGTTTTTTTGGAAAACTATTTTCACTGATTTTCAACTTTTTTTTGCAAATTTTTTTTGAGGGGATTGAATGTTTTACACAACAAGTAAGCTTTTCTTATTAAAGTATTTAACTTAATAAGTATGTTTCAAACAGGGGCATGACGTTTCCTATGTTTCCCATATGTTTCTAGCGTGCCGAAAAAACTTTGGAGTTTATTCGGTGTTTTCTATCATTGTGGAATGAATTAGCCAATAATACAAATACAAAATAAAAGCCAATTTAATATGGAATGGGCGACCGAAAACCCCAAATTGGCAACCTACGTAGTTTCGGAGATATCTCGTGAAATATGTACGAAAACAGGGAAAAAATTACACTAAAACTGGTCACATTTTTCAGAGCTAATGTCATCCCCCTGATTTCGAAAATTAAACATTAAATCAAAATTTCACGATTCTTTTAAACAGTGCATTTCTCAAAGGCTAAATCCAGTTCCTAAAATTGTTCTAATAATTTTCGAACATATGTACAACAATTTTTTTGAAAATTTCTCATCTTATAACAAATAGTAAGATAAGAATATAAAATGAAAATTAACTATCATTGTTTTACTTTAAGATTAAGTAAAATAAATTCATGGAAATTTAATTTTTTTCATTCTACAGAAATCTGTAATTATTGGTCTTTAGTCGATAATTTTCGTTTTTACAATTAATTTTACGGATTCTAATATATTTTTTTAACATTTGAATCTAATTCAGAAGACCAGGTTTATGACAGTTTCAAGGATAGTTTCCAATAAGCACAGAATTAACATCGTATTCAAAATCGAAAAGATTTTATTCTTTGTCAATCTTTGACCAAATTCTAAATTAGACTGTTCTTAGAGCTTAGAGTTTTGAACAGTATTAAGTGTAAGATAGAATTAAATCAAACAAAACTTTAATCTTTTAATTACAACTAGAATTTACAAAAGAAACTGGGAAAATATAAAATACTGACATAACAAGCTTAAATCTTAAATAATATTCAAAACTGGAGGCAGCCAAAATCCTCAAAGGTCCAAAATCTCGGAAGCCAAAATCCTGAAAACCAAAATCTGAAATTATATGGAGGATAATGTGTAGAATATTTTCCTAAGACATAAAAAATTGCCTTTGCCTCCAGCAAGTCCGGGTGCAATCGTGGGGGTAGCTGTGCTGTGACACTTTTAAAAATTCGAGATTTTAGCTTTTAGAAATTACGCCAATTCGGGATTTTGGCGTTCGGAATTTTAGCTTTCGGAATTTTGCTTTCGGGATTTTTTTTAAATGTTGCAATGTTTTTCTGTAAATCTCTTTTTTTTAATAGAATTTTTTAAATACAAATGGAATTGCGAAATTTAACCATCGTATTTAACAAATTTAAGCAACAGTATCGTTGAGAAGTTCACCAATATAGTTAACTTACAAACCTCAAGATATCCGTTTGCCAAAGAAGAAACAGGGAATATTTTGGGTGGAAAAATCCCCCGAAAAAAAGGGTGCTAAGTCTTTTTCGTTGGGAAAACTTTTATCTGTAATCTCGAATTCTCTCTCGTGCGTGTTTTTTCACCATTGCGTCACTGTTACATGGTGAATTACATGTGTGGTATACGCACATCTTCCAGAGGCAAAGCAAATTAGAAGAATGTTTTTCACAGGCTGGATATTATTCTTCTGGAAGCAACACACAGGGGTGTAATTCTGTAGTACATCATCTCCTTCCACCAGAATCACCCCCAGTGGTATATTTGTGTGCCACTTTCCAATGCAAACACCAAATAAATACGCGCGCCTCAGATGTTGCGGGGATTGGCAGGGATGTGTCGTTTAAATTAAAATTAAATCTCTCTGAGCTTTGCAGTCGATGAATTTATTATTATAAATTTCAATGTGTCTCCCACAGATTTCCCCGTCGTGCTTTATGAGAATTTATTTCAGCCTCCTCGTCCCTGCAGCCCCAAGGCCCCTGGTATTAACATATTTGTCTTCATGACGATGAGAAAATGCCTCGAAGGCTCTCGAGACACATTGGGCCAAGATAGACAAGAGAAAATCACCTTTTTATTGCATATTTTTCAAGTATATAGAGAATTCATGGGTGGAAAATTTGTGTCCGAGTGCTATAAAAAGCAAAGGCCCTCATCTTAGGCAATTTTGACAAATTTCTCATGACAATTTTTGAGGATTCACCCACCTACTCAGCGTCTGCAGAGGTTAGCAAATTTTTTGACCGAGAAAATGTATAATTCAGAGGATATAAAATTGAAATAACACATCAACTTTATGATTTTTATCCCATAAACCACACAGTGCTCCTAAGTCAATCTCATAAATGGATTTTTATTATTTTAAGTGCCCCACTGTCTCCCAGTGTTGGCCCTTTTTTTCCCTGAGTCCCATTTTCCATCCATTCGAAAGCCAACCAAAGAATGACCATCATTAAAAGTCGTGAAGCAATTTAATACCAGCGCATAATATTACTTTTATTTGACTCCATTTGATTGTTAAGGAGGGAAATTGCAATATAAAATATCACCGCCCTTTTAAACTTTCCATCCCATCCGATATTGGCGAAACGATGTGAAATGTAATTGATTTGGGGACGAGGGATATTCTGAGAAAAAGGACGTAAATAATGCAATTGAGTCCACTAAAATTATTCAATAATCCCATCAATATAATTCTACTACATCAGTTATTTTTTGCTTTTACTTCCTTAATTTTCTTATCCAATTCGATGAAAATTGAGTGAACTTCTTCAGCTGTATGATCAAAACCCGGCTGACATAGTATTTATACACTTTGATGTTTTAGATCCCCTTAATACAATATTATTAAATTTTTCAGTAGTTTGTTGAATTCATTGACAGAAAAGCCATGGAAAACCTAACAAAAACCCATGACCCAGGCTTAAGTTGCCAACACGCTTTCACACGACACTATCCATACTGATATCGCTACTCATACTGATATGACAGGTACAACCACACTGACCCAACATCAGATAGTTATGTATCAAGTAAAAGCTTGCTCGGGCGGAAATATTTCATTTAAATTTTTGAAATTTTCTTTACTGCACTGAGAGAAATCCGAAAAACTTAAAATAACATTCCGGAAATGTTAATTTTACCTTGCAGTATTGATTCAAAATCGGTGTAAATATTATGCTTTTTAGGTGCATTAGGGGTTAAAGTTACCCTTTTTCATGTTATTTTCACTCTTAAAAAGGTGTAAAATTAACATTAAAAAATATTGATATATTTTTACACCTAAAAGTGTCATAGTTATGAGAAAAAAAAGTTAATCGCACCCCCATTTTTTTCTCAGTGTAATAATATAAAGAGCTGCAATGGAAATTCAAAAACTCAAAAACTGAAAGGTGTGTCCGTGGCATTTATATTCTCACCGCTCAATGAACCCCTAATACCCCTTAATATTCGTAATATCTTGATAATATTGCTCAATGAAATATCGAAAAGCAATCTTATTCTATAATTCTATAATTTTCGTGGCATTGTCACGCGTGAGTTTGAAACCTGACAATGCCATTCGAGCTTTTTTTGTCATATCATGTGAGTTCGAAAATGCAATTCATTGAATTTTTAATGAAATCCCTTTACTTGATAATTTTATGAAAATACAGTACGTCTTGGTTGATTTGTTTAACAAAATTCATTGTCATTTGAATTGCCAGAAATCTCAAATCTGTGACTTCTGACAATGCCACGTGAGCTGAAATGGCAATGTCACGGCTACAGAATCGCATTTTCGAAAAAGCTCTCCTAAGATTCGAACCCAATTTGCCATATGGCATTGCCAGACGTTACAGAATTCCCCTCCTGGCTAAAATTTTAGAATTAATCATACATCATATACTTTACGTAATGCATACTTGAACTCGTAACTTAACTCTTTCGTCTCTTTTGGGACTCTGAGTACCCAAAGCAGCCTATGAATATTCTGTGAAAAACAATGTTTTTCAATTATTCAGAACTGATAAAAATCCGATTCTTGTAGATGATTACAAACTATGAGGATGTCCAAATGTAAGATATTTTTTTGTAGGACCTCAATTAATTCCTGAGCTTAGATATTTTTGATTAAAAAATGATGAAATTGGCTTGCAGCATATGCTGCGGTCCGGAAAGAGTTAAATACTATACATTTTAAATTGTTATATAAAGGAATAACCGACGGTGGTGTAACTGAGCTAGGTTTTTCAGGACAATCTGTCCTTCCGGTGAGCGTCGGAATTTGTTGATCAAATCCTATGAATCAAATACATAATTTCACCAGAGCTTTCGATACTTATCGTGTCTTCCTCAGAGGTTCTTGTTTGGTCTTTTCTTTAGGATTTTTGTCACTAATTCCTCTACTTTCTTATGCATCAGTTTTGAATTTGATTAGGAGCTAATTTTCTTCTTTCTTTTCTACACAGCGAATAGACTGGTACTGGTGAACGGAAGAAAATTAACTCCTAACCAAATTCAAAACTGATGCATAAGAAAGTATTAGTATTATAATTCGGATAATAATTAAAAATCGGTTCAGGCTTGTCAGGAATTCCAAGACCTTTCTAAGGAGTCTGAGCATTATACCATTAGGTTGAGATATACGCTCTCTAGAACCCTTTTGACTTTGACCTTGAAAAACTGTTATTAGGTATGACTCAATAATATTTCCGTATATAAACGAAATGTCCGTCTAGGTAACCTATAAAACATATCCAAAATAAAGAAAAATCGCAAGATGTGTTTCGTAGTAATCTAACAAAAATCTTGAAACTTCACATTTCCAAAATTCTGTTAAAATATAATATTCATAATTCAAAATCCATATTGATAAATATTGCTATTTATTTATCAGAAATAAATAGGGTCCGCCCCTCTTACATTGTGTGATAAACAGAAAATAGAAAAAGGATTAGAACAGAAGAAAAAAAAATGAATTGAAGAATAAGCAAAAGAAAAAAAAACAATAGAAAAAAGCAATAATTAAGTAAAAAGAAGCAGAATGCTACTATCTACCCATCTGACCCAGACTGATAGTGTTTTGTAATGCCGTTGTAAAGAACAACCCCATCAACGAAAAGTGTTCGCGAGTACTGGTTCGAGTGAGCTTTCGGAACCAAAAGTCCACGCACCTTGTCCAAAGCTTCAGGAATCAAAAGTGAGGCTGAGTAACGGCCTCCCAGACATAGGTAATCGTGGAAATAATGGTATTATATAATGCCCTCTCTCTGGAGTTCAAACTATAAAAATAAGGCTTGTTGAAAGTGAAAAACTATGGAAAAATATGCATTCACATCCCTCGAAACCTCGATTTTGTATACCTGAATTATTACTTCCACAAAAACCTCCCAAGATACACTTACTATCCACTAGGATAGCTAAAAGCGTAAGGAAATGCAAATTTTTCAATAAAATTCTGTGAAAATAACTATTATTTCTTTATACAAGGCGTGGAGGAGGCGTAATACCTTCTCTAGTAGACGTCGTCATATTTGAAATTAAATTAGTCATATATCTTCTAAAATGGGCGTGGCCTATATTTGAATTTACGTTGAGCTTTTACAAGAGAACTAATTATTCTTTTTTTTAAGGTTCTTAAGTTATTTTACGCCATAGTAAATGTATATAGGTAAAAGTTGCGTCTTTGTAAAATTATGCTAAATGTTGTAGTACTCCTAAGGCATTTCTCTGGATATTCCAATAATATTCAATGTCAGCTGGGATGCGCTTTCAACTATGAGAACTTTATATTGGAAATGCAAAAAAAAATGTAGGGGAAACTGGGGCACCACCAAACACGGGGTAGCACCAAACACTGCAAATTATTAATAGGATATTCGACTTCAGAGGACAAGACTTATACAAATTTTTAGGCATTATAGGGATGCTTGTCCACCGAAGAAATGGTCGAGATAGTCCAAGTAGTTTAGAAATAAAAATTAGTGTTTGGTGCTACCCCGTGTTTGGTGGTGCCCCAGTTTCCCCTATATAATATATATAAATCTTCTCTTTGATATTGCCACGATTCCAATCAGGAATTCCCTTTCATCGTAATTCCTCCGTAATCTCTTCATCAGACGCCTCTTTTTCACCACCAATATTGAGTTATGGATGGGAAAAAATTGTGTCTGCGCCTCAATTCACGATTTTGTCTCCCATCTTGTTCAATATTAATTTTCCACCGAGGCTTTTTCTTCATCTTCTTGCCGCCCCGATTGGTGATTTTATTCTCTCACATAGAGCTCCATTTGAATATATTTCCTTCGAATTTTTTTTTCTTCTCCCAAAAGGGGGAGTCAATATTGGAGGTGAAGATTGGAGGTGAGGCAAGGAGATTGGAAGAAAAGACGCAAATCAGCGAAAAGCGAGGAAACCCTCGCGGGCTTTTCACTTCTTTTCTCATTCTCAGTTTTGAGGGGGGCTTGTACTTTGCAGGAAAAAAAAGAAAGGAATTTTTCGTACCCTTATTTGACATCCAAACGACATTTGAGAGTGGTTCGTTAAAATACTTTTACCCTTGCCCATCTTCTTTTAGCAAAGGCAACCAACTATATCATGAGGCCAAACCTCCTCAAGTGTGTTGTTAATACAACCAAACGACGTATATCCTTTGAGGCTTGGCCGGAGTTAGGAGAGGGTTTACCTCTTTCATGCCTCATCGTCTGAAAAAAAAAGCATATCGAGAACGAAAGCCTCAAAAGATGCCAAAGGATTGGAGTAACTCCGGTGAAAAAATTGTATCTAATAAAAATCTCCAAAGGCAAGAAAAAAAGAGTCCCCTCTTTTATTCGCTTCCTCAGTCACCATTCTCTATGCTCAAATTTATCCGCGAAATCGGCTTTCGGGGCAAATTCTTGGGGCCCAGAAGGGAAGGCTCAATAGTTGAAGAACGCCAAATGTTGGCTTCCAAAGGAAGGATAGACAAATATACAGAAATTGTGTACATTTAGGGATATTTCACCCCTCAAATCTCCCCAATCTACCAGCAAAAAAAAATCATCTCGTTGATTTCTCAACCACCAGCGACCGAAAACAAGCCAACATTCAGAACAAGAGAAAAGAAAGGGCTTTTGAGCAAAAATATATACAGTGTGAACGACTTTTCTTCCTTTGGCAACTTCTTTTCCATTCTTGCTGACTTTTCATCTTTCTAGAGTGCCGTTTTTGGGGGGTGTATGGGGGGCTTCAACCCTCGGAAACGTCACGTAAAATAAAATTCATCTGTATATATGTATATATAGATATACATTGATTTGTGTGCCCTTGTTTGGCTCTTTTCACCTCCATTCGAGATTAACCAGGAGGGTGAAGAGCAGCGGAAAAGCCAAAAAATTATGTGAATTTTTCGATGATTTTCTCACCCATAAATTCAGTTGTAAGAACCGCAAAAAATTGAGAAAGTGACAGGTTCCAAAAGTCCTATAGGGTGGCGGCATTACTTGTGACCTGTCTTTACTTATAGCCTAGTCGCAATTTTTGTCAAAAAATAATTCCAAAAACCAAAAAAAATGTGATGTGCTATTAAAACACATAAAATATTTTCAATTTTGAGGTTTTTCAAAATCATTTTGTAACATTATAAAGTTTTTACGAGGAGGCCATAAGTAAAAACAGAGGCCACAAGTAATGCTATTACCCTATACGTTAAGTCTTAGATGGCTTCAATGGCTTCAAAGTAAGCTTATTTGACACGAAAGCAGATCAAAACACTTTGTCTTACTTTAAAAGAAACCACAACCAATTACTGCACTTTGCCTGCCTCAGAACTCCACAGTCCACACTATAAGGGCCTGCTTTCGAGTGTGTTCCTCAAATCTATATCCCTTATAAAATAGTACCCTATTCCACTATGCCAGTAGCTCTACCTGGGACTCGATTGGAATCGTCTTAGAAAAGCATATATGATAAAGTGGTACAAGTTGGACAATGGTACAATTTGGACAGGGCTTCTTGTCTTGATAAATTTAGTACTTCATTTTTATTTGTATATTCTTAATGCTTTAGTTTTATAATTTGGTTCCTTGTGCTTAAAAACAAATTTTGTACTGTATTTATCTAGAGAAAAGCCATGTGCAATTTGTACCGGCGAATTGTCCAATTTGTAATACTAATTCCAAATTATATCACTTTACTCTAAAATAGATTACTGCTAATAACTACCATTCTAAGATTTTACTCATCCTTGCCAATCACCTGACCAAGTCACCGGAGCCTAATGGTCTCTACACACTAGAGAAATTTATGTCCATATTGAAAAGTTTTTCCTACACAAGTGTAGAGAATTTGTTTTCAATATGGACATAAATTGCTTTAGTGTGTGCTGTAAGTGTCAAATGCTTAGCGACATTTACTCCTCGGTAGCGCTCATTTGTAGACCTTACGATCATTATACACGGTTACGGGCCTCAGTGGATCAGTGGATAGAGTAGTGGGTCTATGAGGCTATTTACACCGCCGCATTAGATTGGGATTGAACTGTTCCAAAATCGGATTTCGGATAATTAAGTCTTAATCTAAACGATTTCATTGAGGTCATTTAGACTGTCGTATTAGATTCTCACTGAGTTGTCCCAAAAACCGATTTTGGGACAATTTAATCTCAATCCAATCCGGCGGTGCAAATGGCCTCTATGACTGTAAGATCTCGAGTTCGAGACTAAGCAACTGCAGATTTTTCAGCCATTGTATTAGTCTCGAATTCGTCCAGCGAATGAATGGAAAAGTAATGACAATGCATTGATAAAAAAAAGAGAGGCCTAAAAAGAGAGGTTGATATAGGAAATAAGTTTTGAAATAATATAGAGTGCAGTCGAATACAAGTACACATTCACTGGCCAGATCCAAAAACCGACGCTGGGTCTACCGTGATATAAAGCGGTACTGCATATATCAGAACACACACAAAGGAAGTTTACCGCCTTGGGGGTTAAGATAGAACAGGGGAATGGAGAGTGTATAATTCCGATTATATTCCGTAAGAAATATAATCGACCCATAGACAAATCTTAATCTTAATGCACGGTTAAGAATCCTTTTTAACATGACACGAAAAACATCCGTTGAGTTCTTTCAGCCGTGACTTTAGAGTTTGGAATTTTTTTTTGCTGACTCACGTTTCGGACAAGTTAAGTGAAGACTGGTAGAATTGTAATTCTGTATAGCAGAAGTGAGCTAGAATGGCTAGAACCGTTTAAAACCGAACAAATGTCAAATATAAATTGTACGTTAATGATCAAAAAGCTACCTGAACGAACTTATTTTGACGTTTACTCGGTTCCAAACGGTTCTTGCTCACCCCTGCTGTATAGGGTAGAGTCATCACTTATGGGCGTTATACACTTATGGACGGCGTGCAAAAATCTTAAGTGATTACCTAAAACAGATTTCAAAAAATCACAAAAAATTGTTAATCATATGATAAATTGAAAATTTTATAATTTTTCTAAATCTTTTTTTAGGAAGGAACCTGAGATTTTTGCAGGCTGTCCATAAGTGTAAAACGTCTATAAGTGATGACTCCACCCTAGTAGAACTTCTGTCTTTATGCCGAAATTTTAGATCCGTAAAGTTAGATTGCAAAAAGTTTTTGAGCTTCTAGCAACTAATACGTTATCTTATAGATTTTGAAAACCAGTTTTAATATAAAAGCTGTATATTCTCTAAAAAGCTAGAGTTCAAGATTATTTAAAGCATTATTGTGAAAAAAAAGTTCCGAAACCAAATCAAACGAAAGTAAATTTGTGGTGGAATACCATTTGAAAGTAATTTCTGTAATTCTGGAATTTCTGGATTTCCTGGTATTCCAGGCCAGCTAACATAGACCCTACCTTATGTGATGGATCACTTGAGTTCTGGACCGCATGATCAAAACCCAATACAAAATTAAAATTTGCAAAATTTTTCCCTTTGTAAATACTAAGATGTATATCTTCAGTTAGACTACCATAGAAACTCAAAACAGTATATCTCCATAATCGTTAAGAATATTGATTTAAGACCGCGATTTAGTTATTCAAGCCTTCGTAAGAACATTAAAGCATGTACACTCTCAGCCATTTTAACTCCCAGTTCACCCATAAATCCAATAAATAATCATATAAGAAAGAGGAAAAGCATGTGAGATTTTAGGCATTTTCACCAATATGTAAATTACGAGATTGTGCGGTATGGCCCAGTGGGGATATTTATGTGTTTTAAGGAGGAAAATAAGTCGTATCGTCGCATATAGAGAAAATCCACAAAATGGGGTGGGGGGAGAGGTTGAGTGGTCTGAGGGTGAAATATTTCAAATGCTGTATTATCATTTCTCACAGACAATAAAAAGCAGAAACCGCACAATATCTAACGCCATCGCACGCACATAAATCTCTTATAATTCAATTGCTCCATCTCTTCGCCCGAGAAAGCACAATGTTCTCGGTTCTTTGGACCATGGATGAGTGCTATCTTTATTCGTCATTGTCCTCCTTTTTGGGCCTTTTTGCAGACGTACACACTTTTGTAATTTTCCTATTTGTATCCTATTCACAGTCCCTTGCAAGCAGGGAAGAAACATCTCATTCGCGATGCCCAGGAGCACAAATTCCCCTCCCGAAGGACTGTTATCTTGAGGACATCTCCAAGATAGGCACAACACCTTGATTGTAAAATGTGTCTTCATGTCGAAATTGGACATTGGAAGATGGGTCGTGGTCTTGCATGTGAAATCTCCTCCAGAGAAATTCTGTCACGTTCTTTTCTTTCAATTAAAAAGGTCATCCAGGGGATAGTATGTCGTTCTCTTCGACACAGAATCCACCAGCGTATCATCTCACAAATCCCATTTTATGACGGACACACACGAGCATGTTAGGAGTGATGGTGAGGATGTAGGGTAACAGAATAATAATGAGGGATATTCCCTGCCACAGGGCAAAGTTCGCAAAAGCTCACGGACTTTTTCTCCCACATAAGGAGCTTTAGTGTGGCTTAATATCAAACTCGAAACTGAAAGAATGAGAAGAAAATTCTGATTGACATAGAAAATACTTTGGAATTCTAATTCTGATCGTATACTCAATCTTTTAGAGAGAGAGAGAACTCAATCCTTTCATTTACAGCGGTTTCTTTTTTGAAATTCAAATTTGTAACATCCTCCATGTTCCCATTATTTTTGTCCTTCATTCATCCTTGGGGAAAGGGGTAAAACCAGAAATAATTTGCGGTATGAGAATATCACCTTTTCATCGTTAATCTATATCCCTTCCATCCTTTTTCGCTCAGGTTTGAAATCCACACGAAAATTCCCATATATTTGATACGTAGCAATTTCAGAGATTTACTTTTATTTCATCGCCAAACACTCCAAACAATTCTGTTTCTGTGGCTAGAACAAACCCTCTCGCTCGGGTAACATGAAATAACCTCCCCAATGAAATTCCGAATTAATGTCTAGGGCTTCCATAGGGATTTTCCTAGTGAATTCGAGTGTACAGGATCAAAACAAAAAGTCCACGTATGTAATAAAAGAGTAACACAAAATACACGCAATCATCCACTGGTACAATGTTACAAATAAATGGGCCAATAGGGTGAATCTCTGAATCTCTACCCTCTCATCCTCTCATTTCTTTCGGACTTTCTGGTTTGTGTTATATTGAAAAATGTGATGTGGTTATCTGCTTAAAGAACTTGAGGATGGGATATAGTGGAGGTTTGGGGTTTTTGCTCCAACAGAAAACCCCCTGAGATTTCTCAACCAATGCACACAGGCTACGCACAAAAATTATTCAAGTGGAATATATTGAATGTGACATATCAAAATCATTTTACTATAACACAATATAAGCTTTAACTGAGCTTTAAGTGAATAAGGAAGAAAAGCAACTGTCAATTTAGAGCCAATTCCTAAACTGAGGGCAAAAAATAGCCCAGACTGTAAAGTTTAAAGCTTATTCCAGGGGGTTAATGATAGAAATGTAAATAAACCCCATATTTTACGATTGAATGGGAAAGAGCTCTAAATTCTGATTTGAACTTTCCATTTGAAAATCCTTGTTCTATTTCTATTCCCCCCCGCACCGCAATACTATCAATTCTTAAATCCAATTCATGTGGATACCAGAAGGCTATACACGTGAATTTAAACCCTCCCCACAATCATCTCCATGGCTTTCCCTCAAACCATATATTTTACTTAAAACGTGATAACGTGAAACGTGCCTCTGCCACACAGCATCCAGTTCTCTCTTTTTTTTTTCATTTTTCTTTGGAAAAAGGACCACTCTTCAAGGGAGGAAATATGGAAGTTCTGTATGAAGGAGAAAGAGAAAAAATTAATGATTTATAGAGCAATAATTTATCCAATTATACACACTTATTCTGAGATTATTGAAAATGTGTCGACATTCACCGTCTTTACTTTACAAATTCCACCCTCATCTTTTGCATATATCTTCATCAGAGGTTTTTTCTTCGTTGCTTCCCTGCCCCCCTTCCCGTCTTTGGCAATTTCCGGCGTGAGTTTTTATTCTAAACAAGAATTCCAATGGAATAGGGATGAGTTCATTTTTCACTGCGATTTATAATACAGAAAAGATTTTTTCTTCACTTTATTTTCAATTATACCTGATTAAAAATGTTAAAAATGTAATAAGAAATTATAATAAAATGAAAACAGTTACTATGTAACTATCCGGTTTAATTACACAATGACGCAATATGATCTGTAATAAGGATAAACTATTACATTACCACCACTACTATTTCAATTACGAATTAGAGCAGAAAACTCCCGGCGATCGGAAATTAACCCTCCCCCCGCCTTAAAGGAGATTTAAATACTAATCATCGAAAATATTTCATATTTTCCAGAAATTTAGTATCCTTTTTAGACCTAAGGAATGATGATGAACTCATAAAAATAAGGGGCTTTAATTAGAATATTGTATAAAAAGTGATACCGTCGTTGCGGGTGACTTTGCACTCTGCTGTTCGTAAGACTTCCTTAAATTCTAGCACTTATTGATGGTCTTCGCCGATCCGGTCTACCATGTCAAATAGGGTTATGTCATGTGCTAAGTAAAGTACAAGGATCCTCAAAAATATACTTGTAGTTTCAGTAATATTCAATAAAATGCAAATAAGGTAAAGTGCACCCGAGTCGACCGGTTCCTCGACTAGACCGGTGGTCAATATTTGAATGTTTGATGGTGAATTTATATAAAATTGTCACTTGATTCGTATTTATTTATGGAATAATTGACCTATTAATGTTAGACTATACGCCAAATATTAGTCCAAATACAAATGAATTGAATATATAACTCTAGGGGAAAGTGCTCTCCCTTCGAACGTTCATGCCTTTAAATAATGTGCATTTATTTTGTTTTTCGTAAGAGATTTACACTAAATTATCATGGAATTATCAACAATTGATGATAAGCCAACTAATATTTAATAGAAATGTGTAAGTTTCTTAGGAAAACTAAAAGAAAATTCACATTATTCGAAGGGAGACTACTTTCCCCTACCAGTCGAATTGAGGAACCGGTCGACTTGAGGGCACTTTACCTTATAGATATTTTTCCAAAAAAACAGCTTTATGAAAAAGTTATCTGAAGAGGTCATATTCTAAAGCGGTTTCAGAGTAGTAAATTGTATAAAATTTATTCTAAATTTATCTGACCAGAGTAATCCACTTCGATTTTGATTTTTTTTTAATTAAAATACCTTCATTAGTCATTTATTCTGTCCGTCATTTTGAATAACTGTCAAAACCGAAAATTTAGCCGATTGCACTCAAATTTTTGGTATGTTTTAGTTGATGTCAAGACCTTTTCAGAACATATATAATCCGATCTAGGGTCAAGGGATTGTCTGGATACGGGGACTGAAAGTTAAAAATTTGGACACTTTCACGAATACAGAACTACGGGGCGCATCCTGTATTGAAATCAGCACAAAAAAACAACGCTATTATTAGGTAACAAGTCTAACAAACAAAGAATAAAAAAATAAAAAGAAAAGAAATAAGAAAAATAATTAAAAAATTTTGCAGCAAAGATTAAAAAAATAAAATATAAATATATGAAGTTTTTGTTTATATTTTTTAACACTAAACCTAGCAAATTAACACATATTTAAACGGTACAATGTCAGTATAAAACTTTATAAATTTCTTAAATTATGCATGTAATATATTTTTCAGTGTCTAAAATTTAATTTTTTTGCTATTTTCCAAGACTTAGTATCCTACCATACTCCGCGGTTTGTCATTTGACCGAAAAACGACCAAAAACGGTCGGTAGGTTTAGTGTTAATTAAGTAAAAGTAAAAAATATATAAAATAAAAATCTCAACAATTTTTAATGCTTTCTGAAACAATTTCTTTAAGTCTCAAATATTCAAGATTAAAAAATAAAGACCGCAAAAATATGAATATCTCAATTTTTTAAACTTTGAGCCTCTGTATCTACACTGAGAAAAAAGAGGGTGCGATTAACGTTTTTCCCTCAGAACTTTAACACTTTTTATGTGTAAAAATATATCAACATTTTTTAATGTTAATTTTACACTTTTTTAAAGGTAAAATTAACATGAAAAAGGGTAACTTTAACCTCCAATACACCTAAAAAGGGTAATATTTACACAGATTTTGGATCAATACTGCAGGGTAAAATTAACATTTCCGGAATGTTAGTTTAACTTTTTCGGATTTCTCTCACTCAGTGTAGGTAAATGCTTGACGTAGACTGAAACCTTTTTTTCTTAAACCAATTTCTTATAAATAACCCGTTTTTTTCGATTTCCACAGTTTTAACGCCAATAAGTAGGAAATTCTAAGGTTTCCCACAGCTTATCACAGTTAATTGTTCATGTTTTATTGGGAAATTAAATTATTTAATGATAGTATGAGTAACGGCTATAAATAGCAATTTTTTTTCGAAATGGAAATTTCAACGGTTTTCCATATAAGGAAGTAGGAAGTCTAAAAGTGAAGTTCCCTGCGAAAACCTCCAACGAGCGAATACTTTCGTCAATGAAAATAGGAGGTAAGGGAGAAAATTGATTTATGATGCAATAGCATCAGTCTCAACAATCAAGAACCATTTTCCACCTCACTAAAAATAGTTGTAACAGCAGTGAAATTGAAATTTAATTACATGTTGCATAAACGACAGGAAAATTTCATTGAATCCCGCTGTGGACATTGAGGTGCCTCAGGATGGCAATTATTGTGTATCTTGGGCACATTATTGGATGCGAATTTTGCACAGGAAATTTCAAATTTGTGCCAAAAGCCACAGAATCCTCTCCTCTGACAACCCCCTCGCTTTAATTGTGCTCCTCTCCCCCATAGCTAATGCAAAATTCGATCGACTGGGTGAAATGTTTAGTGCGAATTTGAGCTATTTTTGTAGCTAAATTCTACTAAATTCTACACTTTTAATGATCTAATAACTATGACAATTTTCTGGTGAATTCTTCATCGACCCATCTTCCGCAGAAGTGGTAATAAATTACATACAGGTTGCCATAGAATTTTAGCTTTATGTGCGCCTACAGAAACTTTCGATGCGGAGGATAAATGATTAATTAAGGAGTACTCAATCACTTGATGCCACAACATGATATAATTTCACAAATGGAATTGTAATTAGTTATGTATGTGGGACTTTTCTCAACTACCACAGCCACTTCAGAAGCCCCGGGAAATTCTCAATTAAACACTCCTCTTGATTTTATAGTCTTTAAAAGGTTTCACTAAATTAATCAAGAAATTTCTTTAGGGGTTCTATTGAAAAATTTTTACTCATTTATTTTCACAGAAACTCTTTCAGAGTGCAATATTTACTATTACTAATATCCGATAATATTTTGAATGTTTTTTTTTAAAGTTTAATTGAAATTTTGAATGTCTGGATATTTAATGAAATTCTTTTAAACAATAACGGTTATATCGCGATGTAGTTTTTTAGGGGGGTTGGAAAAAAGTTAATAAAGCTAACAAGTCTTCCAAACAGAAGAAATTTTTAGGAAAAAATTCAAATAATTTCCCCTATTCTAAAATTATTAAACATTTTGTAGTTTCACTGTCGTTCTAATCTAAAATAGGTCATTTACGGGTACTTAATCGATTCATTATCGATTATGACCGATGCAGTCGAATTGGAAATTTCAAGACCTTTCCAAAAAATCTAAATTTAACCAAATTGCTTCGAAAAAAAGCACTCCAACATGGCGGTTTTTTAGGTTATTGGTATGTTTGGAAGAAAAGTTCAACTGGACTACCTCCAAAAAATTCCAAATTGAAAGAAATCGTAGGTTTCGAAATAAACCAAAAAAATATTTTGGAAGGTTTGGATGGGGTGGGGGGCAAAAAGAAAAACAACGTCTGGAGATATTGGTTTTTGCTGGGGGTCACCGAAGTCAGGAAGTTGATATCTTTTACCGTTTAAGCTCCAGGACGGTTACAAATTGAATAAAAGTCGATTATAACTGCTCTCTTTATGAGATTTGGGATTTTGGCGTACAGGATTTTTGCGTTCGCGATTTTGACGTTCGGGATTTTGGCTTTTGGGATTTTGACCGGGACCCATTCTAATGATGACAACGTAAGAGGATGCGAACTGAAAAAATCATGAAAGTTTAAAATTCGATCATTTCCAAAAGATCAATACTAAAACGTGTACTTTTAAATGGGAAAGCTCAATGAAATGAGCTTCTTTGTGACCTAGATTCATCAGTAACCCAAAATGAAGAACTTTCCCCTGCAAAAATCATACTTTTAATCTTCAGTATCAAGAATATCGAAAGGTTATTGAAAATATCAAAATACTGGCTGTAACGATCTTTATAAAAAGTTGAATCAAACTTTCGAAAAGATTTCGAAAAATTCAAAATTTCCCAAAATTAGTTACCTTATTCGTTAGCTAACCTAGTTAAGATCCAAAATACAGTAATTCTAAATATGTACGAGTACGTACAGTCTCTAAACTATCAAGAGGAAGGTTCTGAAAAAAAATCTCTTGCGTACTTTTAAGGCAGTACACGCTACTACTTTAGCACAGACGCCGAAAGAGCCTCCAAGCCTAAAAATAAACTGTCTTCAACAGTCTAAAGATATTTTTAAAAACAGTATATATTTTCATAAGGGATAAGAATCAGAGACAGTTGTTTATTTATATAAAGTATAAAGAACTTTTACATATTTAGAAACTTTACAAAAACGTTTTAAGAGTTTGTTCCTTGGAAATCTTGTAAAGTTTTTCAGAATTTCTCAAAGGAAAGTTTTCAAAAGAAAATTGTGAGACACAAAAGACACTGAAAAAAAAAATACTGTGTCTGAATCCCGAAAAACACCCAATTTGCACAACTTTCCGTCATCAGTTGTTGTATGATGAAAATTCTGCACATACTACCCGTGTTAGTGGCAATTTTCCAGTGCTTTCTCCTAATTAAGTGGTATACGATATGTTAAGAATTCCGATGGTGGATTTTCAATGGACCACCCCCACCCGACAAGAAGGTGAAACTTTGGCTTTCAGGCAGTTGCAAATGGGGGATGAGGGTGGCAATTGAGATAGATCATTGCTCCCAGAGTCTATTAAACCCCATTTCATGTAGAACCACCCTTAGTAACTTTTCCCCTCCTTGAAGCTCCTTTAAGTGCACTGAAGCTCGTCTCATATCATCTTCAGCATTGAATATTATCTCCTTCTCGTACATTATATTAGCACACGAAGAGCGACACATTCCAATATGGGCGATACCAATGACGAAAGGGATGGGAAAATTTTGCAAGAGAGAGAGAGAGAGAGAGAAAGGGAAAACTAAAAACAGTTTAAACTTGTTTAAAGTTTGAGACTTGTTTCGCATTTCAGCTGTATTTAAATGTGATCAAACTTGACGTCTCATGAAATTTTCCACTTATTATGCTATATTAAATTTACATGCAATTCATATTTCCAACAACTACAAAACGACGTATGGGATATGATTATACCAGGACGACAATGTTACCCGTAAATTGATATTTTGGCAAATCAAAAGCTTTCACAGGGAAATCTGGACAGTGAAGGGTGAAATTTTTGGGAAATTGGTTTAGTCGCTCGGATAGTCAATACAGACAGATACCCCCAGATGAATTGATTGTGAACAAAAAAAAAATAAATCTATGTAATATTTCACGTAATCGATATTCACAAAGAGTTTTTTTTGTAATCAATCCTATTTGAATAGATATTTTTAAAATCTAAAAATATAGATCAAATTACAGCAAGTTCCAGGGCTGATATGTTCCAAGTATCAATTACGTTATATGGATTTCTGGTTGGATGTTTAGCTCAGTGCCAGATGGTCCCCTATATTCTGAATATTTAAAAATTGTATTGTTTTTATTTATTTATTTTTTTAATTTGATTAATGTTTTCCTCTTAATATCCAATCTTAATGAGCGTCGGCAAACCTTTTAAATCGGGTAAATTTCATAAACCCAATATCTACATCCCTTTGTTTCCCAAAAGCTTTGCATATATTTATCCTACTCTTTCGGACTCTTCTTCTTCTTTTTCGCATCACACAAAGTTAAATTCAGTTCAGTTAAATTTTGAGACTGAAAGTGTAAGACTTACGCCAATCTTTTGAGAAAAAAGAGAAGTGAATTTTTACTTTATGTAATTTTCCTGATCTAGAAAGTGTGCCGGAGCCATAAGTCAAGATTTTCCCAAAAAATGATTTTTTTTCTAACCCTCTCATCCTTAAATGGTTAATATAATCCATATAGGAAAAACTTCGGTCTAAAACCTGTATCAAACGAATAAGTTAGACCAACGGCAGAAACATATTTTATTTGTTTTTGAATATGTTTTAGAAATTATCTAGGCAGATATTTCGTCTCTATACGAAAATACCCTTGAATTATTCCTTATAACGGTTTTCGAGGTAAAAGGTTTAAAAGGCTCTAAAGAGCGTCTCGTAAAGAGGACTCGTTGAAAAGATCTTGGAATTTCTGAGAAGTCTGAACTAATTATAATCGGTTATAAACAGGTTCGTAACCGAAAATTATTTTTATCCGAAATTCAATTATATTATTGTGAGAAAACCGACATTAGGGATATTTAGTAGAAAGGAACCGAAATTCGTCGGAAAGTGGAGTCACTCCTAGGAAAATGGCAACTCTTCCCAAAGCTAATGAAAGCTTGGAGACAGAGCCGAAAGCTTTGGGAAGAGTTGCTGCTTTTCTAAGAGGAAGTCTACTTTCCGACGAATTCCTGTTCTTTTCTATCTTGTCTATTCAATTATATAACTCCTATGTTATTCTGGACGATGTTTTAAGTTATTTATAAATCGCTCTAAATCGATTATGAACCTAAAAGTGAAAAAAAAATTATTTGCTTATTTCGATACACCCAGGCTTTTATTGCCATTTTGTACATTGTTTAGTTTACAAATTTATTATTCAAATTACGATGTTTCGTGAAAAATGTCCATTCAGACGTTTCAATTATTTGCACCGGGCGGGACTCAAACTCACAACTGTGACAGTCTAGCCGGGGGTCACACCGCCCAAGAGCCGAATGCTCTTACTATTTGCAAAAATTGAAAAAAAAAAATTCTCCGTGAGAAAAAGTGTGAGATCCTTGAACTCGTGAACACTGCTCTTTAGCTCATGAATTAACCCAATAAAGAACTTTAATAGTATAAAGTAAAAGATGCAAAAGTACTTTGATATAGTATATAAGGCATCTAAATACTGAGAAAAAATGGGGGTGCGATTAACATTTTTTCCTCATAAATTTAACACTTTTTAGGTGTAATAATGTATCAACATTTTTTAATGTTAATTTTACACCTTTTTAAGGGTAAAAATAACATGAAAAAGGGTAACTTTAACCTCCAATACACCTAAAAAGTGTAATATTTACACCGATTTTGGATCAATACTGCAGGGTAAAATTAACATTTCCTTAATGTTATTTTAACTTTTTCGGATTTCTCTCAGTGAAGTCACCAATTCAAACGCTTCGCAAAATTTGGGGTGCTATAACACGCCTTTTTGAATGAAATCGTGTTAGGTTCAACTACGTTGGATTCATTTAGCCTAAGAGCGATTTAACAAGTTTAAATTATTTGTATTAGTTTTGATAAACTTTAAGTCAGCTTAAGTTAGTAAAGAAACTAAATTTCTGTTTTAATTTTTATTGAATGTAAATTAATTTAATTCCGGTTAAAATAAGGACCAATCGCACAGTAGTGTGTCGAATATTCAGAAAGCTAACCAAAATCCAAGGGATTGAGATAAAATATCGTCATCTTCTGGGACGTCTGACACATATTTAAACTAGAAGGCATCGAATACGGTCACTCAATAGGTCACGTGGTAGAGCACTCGCTCTGTGATGCAAGTGTCCTGGGTTCGAATCCCCTTTAGGTCACCAGGAATTTTTCTGGCGATAAAGGTGTTCGGATTGCATCCATTGAGCTTCACTGCACTTGATTCCACGGGGCATGGGACTGACAACCCCATCCCGTATAAGAAAAAATAATAATGGATGTGCCGAACTCCCATTGTGGGAAGGCCTAGTCCCTCTATGGAACGTTGTGCCACCATTATTATTATTATAATTACTATTATATTATTAAGGCCTCGAATATTATCTTATTCCTATTCTTCTCTTAAAAAAATATTTTTTTAAGACCCTGGATGGGTAAAACACAGAGGAGATGAATATTTTATTCCACTTTATTTAAATTTTTTGCATAAATTGTGAAAACGCTCACGCATTGTTGCAAATATGCTGAGCTTTAATCCCCTTTAGGTCACTAGAAACTTTCTAACATTAAAGATGTTTCAATCTCATTCAGTCAGTATCAGTTCTTCATGATTTTGCTAAAGTCAACTCCCATAGCGTACTGAAATCCAATCCCTAACGAGACTTTCACGTGAAGAATGACAAACTCCCGATCCCGATGTGTGTCTCATGCAGATATTGAAATTGAATACCAATTCGCAGTGGTTTCCACTAGTTAAAAAACATAATGCTTTCAGGGCAGGAGCTTTGCCTTTTTTCCCCGACTTTGGGACAAAAGCACCACCTCCAGTGATTGGACAATCCAACAAGATAATAGCTGTAGTGCGAATGTCGAAAATCAACTTTCACCAGGACGAGTGTATTTCCAATAATTTGTGTCTGGGTGTGTTATTTAGTGATTGTGTTTCGGCAATTTCAACAAGGGCCAATGTTCAATTGGGTTGCGGGGATGAGAGGAAACTTTGTGAGTATCATCGCAACTATGGCAAACATCGCCTCTGATTTGGACGAGTAAATCTGCACCGCTTAAGGGCTCACCCAGCAATGTTTCAATGCGGATGAAAATTTTAGATGGAGTTAGGAGAAGAGGAATATTTTATACTTTGCACACAGACATTGTTCATTTTAACGAGCCGTTTTCATTTCATGCCAATGAATGCGTAATCTGACAGCTTGGGCTTTCACCATAATACTCTCTCTCTCTCTCTGTACTGGCCAATTTCAGCTCGTTCTTCGGACCTACACGTAGACCCTCTGGCCATCTCGGAAAGCTTTTTTTTCCTCCTCCATCCTAAAAGTACACATGAGCACAGTTGTAGCACAGAGAGCAAAAAATCCTGGAGCAATGCTCCAAAATATTACAGTTCCAACTGTCAGGAAAAATCAACGCTCTTCATCATGATTCACTAGGATTTTGTGCTGAACAAAATGCACATTCAGAAAACAATGAAGTGGTCTAACTTTCGTGAGATAATATTTTTAAGGAAACATAAACCAAAGGATAACCATAATTCCTGCATTGTAAAGTCAGTTTTTTTGGTTAATTTTTAATAAATAGGGGAAAGGCTCATAATTTTGGACAGTTTCTAAATTTGGAGACGTTGAGGGTAAAATTGGACACTAAAAATAAATTGATTAAAATTGGTCAGAAAATTGATCAGAATAAATTCTGCTCTTCTGAACAGATTATTAGCATATGCAAGAAGAAGAGGTCGGGCGTCTTTGAGATGTATGGATGAAATGTCCGCTAGGATACTCTCTAAAACATATCTAGAAATGAAATGCATCGATGGTCTGGTTCTTGAGATATTCCTAAAAGAGTGGTTTCTGGAGGGGAAGGATAGACGTGGGGATGAAATTGAAGTGACATTTGGATTCCTTGGATCAACTTATGGGGAGATACTCAGAACATTCCAAGTCGATATCTTCATCAGTTTGTCCAGAAAATGGGATAGAAGGATTTCTGTAACTTTTTCTGTGCGTCTAACATTTTAAAATTCTTGCAAAAGTGGATGAATAAAAAAAAGTAAGATGTCCAAAAAAAGTTTCTTCCACAAATTATACCCTTTGAGTTCCTCTAACAAACAGTCCATGTGCGAGAATCGTGGGTCACTCTTGGTCTCAGCAGTGGATGGCCAAAAAAGACGTTGCAAAAAGTGTCTTCTTTGACATAAATGGTTCTGGATGACCATGGTTTACCCATAGCAGATTACATGTACCAGACTCTGAAATCTAAAGAACCAAGCTTTCAAACAATGGCTCACTCGTCCAATTATATTCATCAAGAGCTGAGATATACCACTCCAAACTTTCGACCTCTTCTACTGACAGAATGGGTCCCGGTCAAAATCCCGAACGCCAAAATCACGAAAGCCAAAATCTCGAATTCTTAAAAGTGTCACAGCTACTCCCACGATTGTACCAACGCTTGCTGGAGGCAAAGGGAAATCTTCTGAGTCTTAGGAAATTATTCTAAACATTTTCCTCCATATAATTTCATCAATTTCAGGATTTTTAAAATTCGGGATTTTGGCTTTCGGGATTTTGGCTTTCGGGATTGTGGCTTTCGGGATTTTGGCTGCCACCGGACAGAATATATGTGCTCATCTAATATTTTATAAACTGGGAACTTTCCCATAGTTTTTAAAATATGAATACGATGAGTCACATTTATTGAGAAACATAGACAAAATCTAGTCATTACGAAGCTTAGGCTCGAACGAGTCATAGGCCCTTTCCCCTACAAAATCGACGGGATTGATGTTCACTTCATGATATTACTAATTTTTAAACTTTCGAGAAATTAAAAAACAACATTTTGCAACTTTCCAACATATCTCCATTGAGCTTTTATTTGATAAAAACATCAATCCGAAAAGCTCCTAACAACCAATTTAAGGCTTCATTGAAATTTTCCTAAATTTAGCCATAGTGTATAAAATATTCCGGTAAAAGAAATTGAATTAACTTCCACTTTGGCAAGGGACACACATCAATATATTCCACACTTTTACGATGATAGCTTCTGGAAAACCATAAAAAATTCACATGATGTGCCAATTGATGATAATTCTTTCCTTAACATCTCCAATTATGCGTCCTCTGAGTGTGTCAAACCCTTTCCTCCTCCTCATTTTTTTTTCCAACCTCCAGGCAAGGGTTTTTTTTTTTGCTGGAAATGTGGATGGGGAAAATATGTCGAGCATAAAAACTAACTACGTGAAACCCTTTTTGCTATGTTCGCATCATCAATTATGAGGGAAAAAATGCGAAAAGCCTCAAATTTGGCATTACATAAAAAGCAATTTATGTTGATGTGCGATGGTCAATTGAATTACCACTCATTCTCTTTTCTCACCATCGACATGAATGATTGGGCTTAGGGGTTGAATTTGCCACAAGAGTCTCTGTACCAACAACGAAAAAAAAATTCACTCTTTTAGCCATATTTGGGAAATAAAATATGTTGTCGGTTAAACAGAGTGGCGTGTTTATTAGGTGAGATTCTTAACAATCTCACCTACTATAATCCTAACAAAATTTCATGTCCTCCGATCGCGCTCAAACTTGGCCAAAATGTGTTTCGCCACTTCCTGATCACGAATATATGGGGGGCTAAGTTACGTTCCCGGCCGGCCGGCCGGCCGGCCGTCCGGCCGTCCGGCCGCTCTTTGGAGCTTAATAGCTCCTAAACTAAAAAAGATATCGACTTGCGGTTTTCGGCAAAGGTTAAATATCGTATGAAAATTGCAACATGGTGCATTGACCCCCCACCCCCCACCCCTCCTTCCGCCATTTTGAAGACCCCCCTTTTTTGTTTTCTCAATAGCTCCGGCCCTATGGCATCGAGCGGGCTCAAATTTTAGTATGTTATAGCTGGGCCTTAGAGCTTTCCATCAATACCAAACTTAAGGTCCCCCGACCCCCCTGACCCGAGCTATAAGGGTCCAAAAAAAATTTCTTAAAATGGCCATAACTCCGGTTCTAATTGTCAGAATTTAAAAAGTGAGGGCTTTTTGGAAAGCTCTCGTGAAATTCCACTTCCTCTTCTAACATCGCAAGTTCATAAAACCACCGCTAGGGGCGCTATTATTAAAAAGAAAATTTTTAAATCTTAAAAGTTAAATAACTCAAAAATTCCTTATGCAATCGGGCTGAAATTTTAGTATGTTGTAGCCGTTGATTATACCTATCAAACAAAAAAAACCTTAAGTCGATCCATAACCCCTGACCCGAGCTATAAGGGGTCAAAGTTCGAACATTGACCGGCCTCTATCTCCGGTTCTAATTAACATATCGACATAAATTTTACCTTTTTGGTTTCGTCTCGATGAGCACTTTCAGATGGAAGTTCAAAAAGTCACTACAGGTGGCGCTGTGATAGCGTCAAAATTTATCGAAATTCAAAGTCACTTTTCTCAAAAACGGCATTGTGCAAGTTAATGAAATTTTAGTATGTTGTAGTCCAGTCTAGGACGTTTCCAAAATGGTGCGTATATGCGCTGTGGTTTCAATAGAACCGGAGATATGAGGGGTCAAAGTTCACAAAATTTAAAAAATCATATCTCCGGTTCTATGTGACCGATTTTGATGAATGAGGGCTTAAACGAAAGATCTCACCAAATACTACAACTTTCTAGAACATTTGAACTTCGTGGGACCAACACCAGGGGCGCCACAGTCAAAAAACGAATTTCAATATCACATAACCTCAATTATCTCGACTGTCGCTGAACCCATTTTGATGATTACTTCGACATAATTGTAGAGGACATTTGTCTCTACATTTCGTCTATACATCATTTTCCGCTCAGACTACGCTATCACTCCGATTTTGCCGTTTAAGTGTGAAAAAAGTGATTTTTCCCATAATAACGCTTTGAAATCACTCAGATGCCAATTTGACTGCCTCTACTCCACCAAGACACTTAAAATAGGGTTTTAAATGGAAAGTCCCACAGAATACAACAATTCTTTGATATAGTTGAAGTTCAACAAATGACTACTTGGGGCACTCTGATGGATGAAAAAACGAGTTAAGAAACAAAAAACCTCGCTTATCTTGACTTTGAGTAATCGATGAGATCATGTTCTATGGGAAAATTATAGAGAACATTCTGGTCTACATTTCACCCATATAACACTTTTCTGTCAGTTCATCCAAATCCTTGATATTTTGGTTTAAATACAAAATTTGTATCATTTCACGAATTTTATTCAAGATAACTGAATGGCGTCTCCCAACTTCAGCTCTAAATCGAATTTGCATGCACTCCGAGTTAGCTCACGTTAAGAATCTCACCTACATAAGCCGGTTAGGATTATCTGTCCCTTTTATTATCAACTTCATGGGATCATACCATATATAGGTCCAGGGATTGCGAAGAGATGAGGGGTCTTACACCGCAAAGCACCATTTTTACAGAGAAATCGGTATGGGGCTTCAAAGGCGAATTTGTGTATGGTAAAGAGGGTGAAAAATGTTGTGTAAAATCATTCAATTATCCGTTCATTTTATATGGAAATTTTCAACGTAATAAATCCATATCCAATCTACAGAAACCTTGAATAAAAAAATATCCCAAACCTTTGTAGGGAAATTCCAAGTAAATTGAATGATCAATTCTAAATTCAATTTGATTTTTCAAAATTTGAGTTTACTGTCAACCGAGTATTGCCAGAATATCCATTGCAATTTCCTGCAAAATATCCAATCTTGTGATTAAAATCTCTAAATTATTTTCAAATAACTTCAAGACTTCAAATGATATATTTTAAAGATTTAAATTTTAGAGTTTATGAAAATTTTGTAGTGTAATTCTCTTGTTCCTAAAACAAAATTTACAAATCCAACTGAAATGTACTCTAAAATTTAATATACATATTTGGACAATACTTTAATAATCCCAACCATTCCAAACACAATCATAAAGTTTTAATATCAAAGTTAATAGCTCTAAAACAAACATTCACTTTGGGGAAACATTATGCAAGCCTTTCACTTTTGGTATTGAAATCCTATAGTGATTCACGATGGAACATGAGTTTTGGCATAGAGGTCTGACATGGTTCATTTGATAGGATTGAGTCTTCTTTACTAGCAGAATTTCACTAAAAATGGGCTGTAACAATGGAATTCAAACGAAAATCAAAAATTTTAAATGTACAAAAATTAAAAAAATATTTTAGTAAAGAGGAAAATCAAGTGGTTATAAATCATCTGATACTGTTAATGCTTTGAATTTGCTAAGGGACTAAAATTAATTAAATAGGACTACGCTTAAACTAGAAAATTCTAATATTATTTTCAGTTTCTAATAACGCCTGAAAAATCTGACACATGACTTTCGCTGTAATATTATTATTAATCTAAACATAACCTCAACTGGGTAGACAATTGCTAAATTAAGAATATTTCAAAAATAGCTAGAAAAGCGTCCCATGCTTTACGAAATGGTCGAAGTCGTGACTTCGACGTTGTACCTTAAAAGTATTTTTGCATCATTTACCGATTTTAACTAATTAAAAACATTCTCTCTCTCGACATCGAGTAGAGAGGTCGCCCAGGGGAGCGGGCTGTGCTCTTCTAGAAAATCAAGAAAAAAGTGAGAGAATTTCAAGAAAAAAGTGAGAAAAGCCAAAGTATTACCAGGGATGTTAATTTTTACCACCTTATTGGCGGTACGTGGCATCCTGGTAGAATAGGATCGAACCCATTCCTTTAAGTTGGGACCAAGAGTTGTGAATCTTGGGGAGGAGAGATACCTCCAGAAAGTGTCGTTAAGTAGTGAAGTGATTCAATGATTTAGCAAAAGTATGTACTCTGAGAAGTCAACTAGTGAATTAATAAAATCTAGTATCTAGTCTAGTGGATAAAAGAAAATTGGAGAAAGTAAGGAAAACTAGTATTACCAAACATGCCAATTTTTACTTGCTTATCAGCGGTATGCGGCATGTTGATTGAAAAGGAATATCCCATCCCTTGATCTTGGGAATCAGAAGCTTTGAAGAACATTGAACAAGACTAAAATTAAGGAGGTGATTGTGAAATTATGTTGAGAGAAAAACAGTAATTGAGATTATCCAGTGGATTTGAAACAACTTTGGAACAATTAATCTAACGGTATAGCAGATGGGAAATAGTCGAAAAAGTGAAACTGGTTCCTAAAATGAAATACTCGCTGAGAACAATGGACAACATTGGTCAACTCCAAACTGATGACTAGTTTCATCTTTTTTTGGGAGAATGTCTGAAGGACTAACAAATACATGGTGGAGACTCAACGTAATGCAGGACCCGCATCTCGGAGATGTCCCATGATGAATTTATCCTAGATGACCAACTATGCTTAAACCTTGTTACTCCTTTCATCAGAGCTTATGAAATTTCACAGAGTTAATGTAAATTCTCAAAGAAAAGTTTGGATTTATCTGAATTAATATACCTCAGAATTTAAGCTAAACAAAACAAGTCAGGATTTAGTTAAATATTTTTCGAATTCTGGAATTATCAGTTAAATTCAAATCTGCTGTAAAATGAAAGTGAACAAAAATGTCAAACTAAACATGTATAATGTATTCTTGTACAAAATGGCTACACGGCCCAAGTACAATAAAGAATTAATTAATTAATTAATTAACTAATTAAAAAAAAATACAAATGAAAAAACTAAGCCTTCAAAGGGTAATACGGACTTGAGACTTAAGGCTTAGTGATAAGACTTAGTTAGTGATAAGACTTATCTTTTCTAATTTCTTATCAGTCTAAAATTTTTTGGGAAATTTTGCCTTAGAAATAGACTATTAGGGGCAATTAATCTATTTGAATGAGAAAAACAAATTAAATCTGTTGCTATATATAAGAATTTGAGACCTTCGGAAAATAGGCTAAGCCTCCAGTCTGGAGACCGTCTAACTCTTATTGAGGAACCCTTATCAAATGTCCGAGAAACTCTTCGCGAAACCCGAGAAACTCATTCATTGCATCGTAAGACCCGAGTTCCATTCCGAACCCTAAAAACCCAGTTTTTGCATCCCAAAACGCGAAAAACCAGAAACCATTGTGAGGAATAATTAGAAAGACTTAGGGGAGAACGGAGTAGAATTAGGCCCCCAATGACATTTTTCATTGCGTATAATTTGTATAAAAATATTTGTATGATGCTGATAAATATTTCAAGTCCAAATTTAGAATAAAGAGTGGTTTTCTCAATATTTCTTCGAAGGCAAACTATAAGATACCACTATCTAATACTATACGTGGCTAATTCTGCCCCTTGTTAATTCCTTGTTAAAATTACTTAGCCATTCATTACCGGTTCATAATTGATTTGAACAGATTTATTAAAATCATTAAAAAGATTTCCCAAAATAAGTCAGAACTAATAAATTAATTTTCGGATAATATAATAGTTATCAGTTCATTACCGGTGTATAACCGATTGGAACCGGTACAGAATTGCGAAAAAGTCTAAAGCTTTTCCAACGAGTGCAAACAACTTATTCGCAAGCTCTCTAGAGTCTTTTAACATTTGATTGATCTTGGAAAACCGTTATTAAGAATGTTTCAACTGTATTTTTGCAGTGGACGAAATGACCACCCGAACAGCCTTAAAAATATAGTTTTGAAGGGGAAGGAGTGGGGGAAGAATGAGGGGCATGTTAATGGTCTCAGGGTCGACTTATGGAAGGTCCTCTAAAGGGCCCAAGTCTATATCTATAACCGTTTGACTTATAGAGTCGTCAACAGCCGGACAGATCCGACGGTCGGACGGTAAAACATCGTGATGTCCAAAAACTCTAAACTTCAGATTTACAAAATTTTACTAAAATATGACCCCATATGGATACGGACTCTAAATATATATTAGTTCAAAATTGAATAATTATACTGCTCTCTCTGTGAAGTTCGAACAGTAGAAAAAAACTTTAGTAAACTTTTCCATAATTGGAGATTTGGTAGATTTTCGAATAACAATAAATTTGAAATTATTGCTCACTGCAAGAAATTTCAAAGAAAGCTTCTTTAATAAATTTATTTACTTTTTTTCTAATTTAGCATCTTCTGGATATTATTATATTAAAATGATGTTGATGGGACCACCCAAGGGTTTTTGATGAAAACACAATGAAAGCTTTCAATTAGATATTTTTCCTCATCCTTTAGTGTGTTTGAGCTTAAAGCACAAAGAAGGGGGTAAAACTTTACGCGAAGCATTTGGTGGGCTGCGTATTGATGAAATTATAATTAGAAAATTTACATGAAATGGGTGAATAATTAATTTCCTGGACGAATTTTCTTCAGCAGATTGTCGCCAAAAATTTGGAGTTTGAGACATTACTCTTCTCTTGTGACTTGTTAGATTCCAAGAAATGTTCGACAGTGTGTGCCAGAAAGGTAGAATTTCTGCAAGAAGCTTTGTCATGGTGAAGCACAGTTTGAGGTTGGGTGTTTTTGCGAGCAGGGAGGGGGGGGTGAAGATGGAAAATATAATCTGATATAGTCATATTTGAGTGTTTCTTGTGCAAACATCCTGTACCAACACAAAACACATCTCAATTTGCAAATTTTCCAGGCACTAATGCTTACTTTGTGCTGCCTTCGCTCGGTGCTTTGAGCGTGGGGCTTCTTTTCCATTCCCTCTTCAATATGAAACAACTTCACAGGGTTCTCGCCAATCCTTCTGTACTCTCCCCAAAAATCTCACCCAAAGAAATCCAATCGTGTGATTTTCGTCAAGAGAGAGCCTCAAGAGCCTCAAAAACGGGAATATCGAGGGCAAGTATGGGTATAGGGAAAAATCCGGATAAGAAGCATCCCAAGTTTGAGAAGTATCTGTCAACAAAATCCCCAATTGAATCTATTTGCATTTGCCTTTGATAAGTAAACAACAAGAGGAAATTAATTATTTAACCATTTCACTCACTCACAATCTCATCGTCAATCCATTTCTTATGTGCTATACCCCCCACAGCCTCATATCAACCACAAATTCCATATGCTCTCCATCACTGATTGTGCCCTCGAGGGTGAATGAAGATACTATAGGCGGAGGGGGGAGGGGGGTCAAAGGATAGAGGGTAGAGCATCCTTATTCAACCCCAAAAATTCAAATGTTTTCCCCAAATCAAAAATATTTCATTTACTGAATTTTCTAATCCAAAGCTTTCCAGATATATCACGAACATTTACTTTGAAGATCTTTTCTGATTTTAAAGATGGTTGAGTGCCTCAAAAAGCTCATATTTCATATAAATTTTGCGTAAAGACAGCCTTACGGAAATTACCATAAATTTAATTATCATATCCAAACTCGTTTTCAAGTTTAAACTAATACCAAGTATTGGATTAAGCACGTTTCTAGTTTAATCACAAACAACTTTTTCTTGAGTGCAATGCTATTCAAAGGTGTATAGAGCCTTTTGGAAATAGTGCCAGAAGTTAAAATGACATGCAACAAAGTACAGAGGGATTTATACCCAACCACCAAAGTTAATTCAATTGATTTTCCATTTGAGCTTTCCGAGGTGATCGAGAGCTTTAACTTTCATGGTGCCAAAGTAACTTAACTTTGTGGGTGGAAGTTACACATTTTGCATACAAAATTTTCCACCACTCATGGAGCAAAATTGTGAGAACATCAATTCAAGTTTTCCCATTTAATGTTTGAGTGAGCAGAAAAAAGGGCAGAGAAAGACGCCATCAGGGAAAATGCGAGTATGGAAATCTGCATAATCCTTGATTGATCGAGAGAGAGAGAGAGAGAAAGGAAAAAAAGGAGAGCAAAAGCTCCTTAAAACCTCAAGGAGCTTTTCCACCCTAAAACGTTCACTTGGCATTTTTCGCTTGTATATTCAAGAGAATCTTTGGACGATGTAAAGCACCGTATTTTACTCCCATTAATTAGTCAGGCAGAACAAATTAGCGTCCGTCAATGTTTGGAAACTGCATTGTTCCATCCAATTTAAACTTTTCAGTATGGGGTGGTTGTGGGAAAAAAATGAATGATTTCCTGGCGAGCTTCTTCACTATCTCCTCCATTCATTCTCGCACCCTTTTCCCATGGACCTTTTCTGCTAATTTTTATCCTGGATGGATACAACAGAAAAAAAAGAAGACTCTTCAGGGAAGAGTAATGGTCATGAGGATGATGCTTGAAGAAAGTTTCTTCCAGGAGCTCTTTCTCTCTTCTCTTGAAGCAATTAGTCCAATGTTGTGCACCATCTGGAATAGGAAGCGCATCGAGAGTGCCCTCCATCAAATTGTCGGCCTGAGTGCGATTTTCGTATAAATTAGGTGGGCAACCTGTTGGAAAATTGGCCATAGAAGATTTTCTTCTGCACAAATGCTCCACTAATTTGCCCTCCGCAGAAATTATTAAGCATCTCTTACCCCCCTCAACCAGGGATTGCCATTCACTGTACAATATGCAACCTGGATGTTGGTGCAGCAGGAAAAAAAAGTCCAAGAGCTATTGAGAAAATAAAAACATCCACTTCAACGGTTCGCTCGGAAGTACCTCAGTCCTTCAACTCTTTTATTCAATGTTGTGTATATGAAAGATTATCTCTTCCTTTTTGTGCCAAGCAACAAATGTGCATTTTCTAGAACAGAGTTGATCATGTAATTAAAACAAATTGTAGATAAAATGGAAAGATGAAAGGCCGTCAAATTTATCTGGAAATACAAAAAAACCACCGGTTTAGTCTTGCCATATATTCCAAGACATTTCTAAGCATCACATTCGATTGAAAAATACGCTTTCTGGAGTCTTTCAAATATTTGACCTTGAAAAACCGATATTAGAAATTTTAAGTGTGTTTCGAACAGGTATTCATAAGAGCTCCTGTTAGCTTGGCTTGTAAGCCTAAGCGTTTTTGTGTTTGTGCACAGAGAAAGGCGACAATCAGAGTGAATGGTACCCAATTCCCCAAATTTCACCCAAGTACACTGAGAGAAATCCGAAAAAGTCAAAATAACATTCCGGAAATGTTAATTTTACCCTGCAGTATTGATCCGAAATCGGTGTAAATATTACCATTTTTAGGTGTCTTAGGGGTTAAAGGTACCCTTTTTTCATGTTGATTTTACCCTTAAAATTAACCTTAAAAAATGATAATATATTTTTCCACCCGAAAAGTGTTAAAGTTATGACGAAAAAAAGTTAATCGTAGCCTCTTTTTTTCTCAGTGTAGAGATAGGAAAAAATATTATTACGAATAATCCAATGGTGTTTTCGAATATGAACCAAATGTCCGCCTAGGTAAGCTCTAAAAGATATCCAAAAATGAACAATTCCAAAAAACACCGTTTTGGAGAGGAGAGTAAGTGGTGGGGGAAAGTAAAAGGCATGGCCCCCAAAGGTTCCAAGTAGTTATCTGAAACCATTCGGCCTCCACAGCTGTCGACAGTTAATGGACGAACGCACAAATAGGATAACATCAAAAAGTCGAAGCTTCACATTTTCAAAATTTTACCTAAATAAGACCCCTTTAGACCCCTTTATGGCCTCTACACACTACAGAAAAATATGTCTAAATTTTACAATTTTTCCTACAAAAACGTAGGGAATTTCCTTCAATATGGACATAAATTTCTCTAGTATGTAGAGGCCATTAGAGGTGAGGAGTCGAGAAATATAATAATAAACTCAAAATCGATGGATTACATCGACGCTTCCATTCCATACTATGCTTTTTCAAATTAACAACTTTTCAGGAGAGCTATTACAGAGCGATTATTAGCTCCGTCTGGTGGAGAGAACGGAAAAAGATATCGACAAGCGGTTTTCGGCAAAGGTTAAATGTCAATGGGTGGCTAGAAGTGGATAATGACAAATCCACCCTCCCATCCCCCTTCCGCCATTTTGCAACACCGCCAATTTTTTTTCTCAATAATTCAGCCCCTATGGTCGATCTCAAATTTTAGTATGTTATAGCTGGGCCTAAGACCTTTCGATTAAAAGAACTTAAAACCCCTCAGACCCTCTGACCCGAGCTAGATAGGGTCAAAAATTCAATTTTCAAGTGGCCTTATCTCCGGTTCTAATTATCTGAATTTGAAAAATTTAGTGTTTTGGAAGGCTCTCGTGGAGTACTAGAACCCTTATGACATCCTAATATCATCCGATTTAATTGAAGGTCCGATTAAATTCGAACCTTCGATTAAATTAAATCTACCTATGGTCCGCTAATATTTTCAGTGTTAATGAGCGATTTCGATGAATTCGATTTTCGATTATATCTAAGATCGAAATCTTTCTAACGATGAGTCCCATCCATCTCTACACCAACCCACTGTACCCTGACCCTTACTATATTCAAATGGACCGTACTCTATCTCTAATGTGTATTAACCGAATTCAATGAACTTTTTAACTGAGATTCTGTACAATCTCAGCTTTTGTGGTTTTTCTTTTATTGGCCTTCCCCACTCAGACCATTTAAAATTAAAAATGATCAGTGATAATCCTAGATAAGCTTATGGAAGCTTATGGAAGCTTAGATTCTTTACAGATGACTCCGAATTGCGTGCACCTCTGGGTGCTTGCAACTCGGAATGCGTGAAAATTCGATTTTGAGTTGAATTTTGATGGTAAAGAATCGCGTCGAGAAAACTATTTTTGGTAGTAGAAACGGATAATATTGATTCGACGCGATTCTTTACCCCAAAATTTTGTTTCATGAAATTTTTCTAGTCTGATAGAAGCGTCGTAATCACTAGGATTAAGAATGAAGATATATTCGTGGTTAATGTATATTTAGAACTTTTATGAACCATAAAGATAATAACTTAAGTAGGGTGGAATCACCAGTTCTCGCCAGTGCCCCACTTCTCGCCACTTACATTGAAATCGCTATTTTTCGCAATTTATGAAATAAATGAGTCGCAATTTTTTTGTATTGTTTCTGCTTCTACGCATAGAATCGAAAAATAATAATTATTCGTTTTGGATTCACGATTTTGATCACTTTTTAGAGCAATATTTTAAGCAAGTGCATCGAATCCAACATCTCTTACCAAATGTACTAAGTGTCGTCAAATTTTCATCAGGCCAAAAATACCTATTTGGGTAAATAATTTGTCTATTGAATATTTAATTGCACTTGTGGAATACATAAAATTTGTATTTAGTCAATTAATATTTCATTTTATATTATTATGTATAAAAATGAGGCATGGCGAGAAATGGTAATATTCTGGAATTGATTTTACCATCTGTCGCCATATCTTTTCAATAGGCGACGCCAACTTCACTTCGTACATTCTCAGTTGTCAAATCTGCATTGTTTACTTTCTGCAAAAGCCCCATAATTTGATTTCTCAAATAAAAGTGAAGAAAAATCATTTAAAGAGAGTAATAATAAAGTGATCACAAGGAAAGAGAAATGGTGAATGTATTCTTTTCATAGCATTGCCTAAAATAACCGAGTGTGGTTCTTTTCAAGTGGGTGGCGAGAAGTGGTTACAAATTTTACAAAACTGGCGAAAAGTGGTAAAAAGTGGCGACGAAATGGTTATTTTTGCATTATTAATAAAAATCAGTTTTTTAAGTAGTCCAGCGTTATGTTCTAGGATTATTATTTTCACGTATCTAGAGTCAATACATCTAAGTAACTTTGTGTCAAATTTGACTTATCTTGTAACAAGGATTCAAAAGTTATGATTAAATGAATTTAATTTTTTCCTAAACATGGCGATAGCCGGTTATTCCACCCTATAGTTTAAATTTAAAGGGATTTTTGACCCAGAAAGCTTGTTAGAATTTTTTCTGTGAAATATCGCAGTTACTTGACAAACAAAACATTTTTCGTTTTTCAAAATCACCAAAAATTTCAACAAAAAAAAACCTTTTTCACTTTCCTCAGCAACAATTATTATCGGTATTAATATTAATAATTTGTTTAATCACCAAACTATATAAATTCCAACTCTGCTCTTTCTGCCAAACATACGCTCTTTTGGTGCTCTCTTGGTAGCTGTATTAATGTGTTTTCCTTCTTTTGTTGCAGGTTGTGCTTTTGTTAAGTTCAGCTCTCATCAGGAAGCACAAGCAGCCATCACAAATCTACACGGGAGTCAAACTATGCCGGTGAGTGGTTGTTCATCTTGTTTACTTGCTATTCTTCCGACCCACCTTCCTGCCATCCTAATTACTTCCAATGTGGGGCTTTTTTTTAATTAACAACCCCATGCACTTGTCTCTGGAGATTCGCCACCACCATCACCATTCCCCGTACTTCTTCCTTCATGAGATTCTTCCGCATTCCAAGCAAATCGCTGTGAAATTGCTCCAACAATTGCAGATTCCTCACTCTCGGGGATATTTTATTAATTTCATTCCACCGGCTTCATATAGCCTTGTATTCGGGGCAAAAAGAATTATCATAATGGAGCTTTTGGACGAAGTGAAAATAATTTAACATCCTAGAAAGACAGTTAATTAGGGATGCTGATGAATTAGCTCTGCGTGATGATCAAAAGGAATTTTATTCCATCTCTTCACAATTTTCCTTCGGCAAAACTGGGTATGTTTGCATGTGAAAAGTCACACAGAATTTACAACTAATGAAAATTCATGTGTATAGCTAAATTATTGAGCTATTCACATTCACTTCATTTGCACTGTTGCATTTTACATGAAGCCTCCGAGTTTTTAATCATGCGAGAAAATTTTGTACAACTTCTCGTTACATCTTTCAATGGTTTTTGAGTTGTAAATGTTGTATTTGCTGGATTTTCTGGTTTAATAACATTACGTTAATTTGTGAATAATGATAAATTTTACATGAAAATTTGTAAATTATATTTTCTATATTGAGAAAAAAAATTAAAGAAGTGTAGGGGGAAGTGAGGCACCTTTGAAAGTAAGGCACCTTTAAAATTGGGATTTTCACCTATTTTTAAATAAAATTAAGCCATATCGTGATACAATTTAGGTGCGCAAACAAATTATTATTTAATTTTATCACGATAAGGCTCAATTTTAATTAAAAATAGGTGAAAATTCCAATTTCAAAGGTGCCCCACTTCCCCCTATTTGAGATTTATTTCCTTTTTTTATTTTGTAAAGATTTTTATTACAATCCATAAAATCCGAACATCATTATTTTTATTGAATTTGTATGATCAAATTTCGGTTATATTTCATTTTAAGGATTTTCTAATTTTCTTTTACTGCTATAATTCTTTGTGAATAGAATAATATATTTTCCATTTCAAAAGATGATTTCATTTCAAAAGATGGCTAAGGTCCCAGCATTGCGGAATACTTAAACTACCAGATAAAACTCTCCTTAAAATTATTCTCTACTGTTTTTGGGTTCATACTAAGTTTCATACGGATTTAAATTGGCTTATAAACTTTCAAAAAACTATATCAGGAATGAATACTGGCTAAAAGTAGCCCACGATTTTAGATGCTTCCTCCATGTAGGGGAAAGCACTCTCCCTTCGAACGTTCATGCATTCGAATAATGTGAATTTCTCTTACTTTTCCTAAGAGATTTCCACATGGCTGTCACATAATTGTCAATAATTGATAATAAACTAACTAATATTTAATAGAAATGTTTAGGGCTCTTAAGAAAACTTAAAGAAAATTCTGATTGAAATATTATCATTGCATAATGTATGATTTAGAAAAATGTAAATTACGCAAAAATTAAATACCGAATGTAAAATTCACAAAATATAAATATCTGCGATATTCAAAAAAATCTAAAAGAAAGAAAGAAACCTGAAGAAAGAACGAAATTTATATAATCCTAAAATAAACGAATTATTCTCAATATTCCAAATATCCGGATTATTTATTAAATATTCCCAAATTTTGAAATTCTACAAATACTTACAACATTTGAGGTAATCTTTGACTATTGTGCGAAGAAAACACGAAAGTAATCGTGCAATATTAAAAATATTTAGAGGAAATCGTTAAATATTTCATAAATAAAAACTTTCACATTTGAAATAATTGTAAAATATTTATGATATAAAAAAGTCGTTAAACATTTCATTAGGAAATAAAATATTTGTGAATTATATTTCAAATAATTCGGCAAACATTTGCAATATTTAGAAAAAAAATTTTTTTTTGACTTTTTCCAGTAAAACGATTTTCGACTGTTATACTCGAATGCTTCCAGTACTCTCCTTTCGAACGTTCATGCTTTCGAATAATATGAATTTTTATTTATTTTTCCTAAGAAACTACACATTTATATTAAATATTAGTTACATTATCAATTAATGGTAATTAAATGTAAGTCTCTTAGGAATAATTAAGAAAAAAATCACATTATTCGAAGGCATGAACGCTCGAAGGAAAAGTACATTCCCCTACTATTGACCATCAAATATGAATCTTGGAATCTTAGACTTATTTTTTGCAAAATTCCGGTAAAATTTCGTTAGAACTTTTGAAAATCTACATTTTCTGCAAACTGTTTCTCATTTGCAAATTATATTTAAGTCTTTGAAATTCTATATTTTATTTTAAAAATTTTAGTCTTCAAATTCTTTTAAAAAATCATTTCAAAATTTCAAACAGGAAAAGATGAGGTAATTTTAAGCATGTATAACTCTGGAAAATAATTTTGATATACTTAGTAAATTAAATATATCTTACTTAATTTATTAATCTTACTTACTTAGGGCAGAATTACATTGACAATAAAATGCTCGCCGTAGCCTCACCGTATTTCGTTAATTTACGCATTTTCATTGCAATTCTTACGCAAATTTTCCATTACCGTATTACCTTATCTCATATTCGGTGGCACTAGGTGAAAATAATATAAGAAAATTGAATAAATAAAACGGAAATTCGATAAACGGTGAGCAAAAAAACTGTACGATTAATTTCTCTTACAGTTTGTTTTTGCACACCGTTTATCGAATTTTCGTTTTATTTCTTCAATTTTCTTATATTATTTTCACCTAGTGCCATCGAGTATGAGATAAGGTCATACGGTAATGGAAAGTTGCGTAAGAATTGCAATGAAAATGCGTAAATTAACGAAATACGGTGAGCATTTTACTGTCAATGTGATTCTGCCCTTAATTTGAATATAGTTGAAAATACCCAAGAAGCAAAATAGCTGCCTTACAGAACCAAGTATTAAACAAGTCTTTTAGTGCACTTTTAAAATACTTAAAGTGAGAATTTTCTGTTGAAATTCCTATAGACGCTCTTAAGATCCTTAAGAGTGCGCCACTTTACTTATAGTAATCTCAGTGATGGAACCAAGAGCGTTATAAGCAAATAAAAAGATTTTTGGTTCTATAGTGCCTTACTTAAGGATTTCTACAAGGCTATATTAAGAAAAAATCGTTTCTTGGGTAGTGGTTAATAAGTCCAAAAATGAACTTCATCTGCTTGAATTTGTCCCCCCTCATGTGTATTTCGTTTAGAATTTCGCAAACGTTTTTGAATCCCTCTCCCTCTCTCTGTCTTCTGAAACTCCTATTACATTTTCTGCAAATTGATCTTCATTTCTTGCGGATGCATTTATCTGAGTTTGAGCAAACAGAAAGTTGAGCTCAAGTTACAAAAGCTCATCAAACAGAGTGTCTTGCAGTGGGTGACGTGGCTTGAAGGAGTGGAATTTATTCGTCCCATACACTTTGCATCACAATCAACGTGTGATTTCCTTGCAACTGGGGCATTTTCTGCATTCACGGTGAAACTGTAAGTCATTGCTAATGATTGTGTCCAAGAGCGTGGCTGAACAAATGGCAAAGAGACGGGGGAAAAGCCTGAGGAGTGGGAGTTTTGGGTGGAATGTGGGCAGTGCTTGAGAGATAAATAGAGTGCAGAGCAATTCATGCCACAGCCATTTCCATATATCTTCACCCAAGTCTCTCCGGAATGGCAACAGTGTCCGGCTTCCTCATGAATCTCACCCGAACACTTGAGTGATCATTTGTCGCGCACGGTACTCTCTGCACGAGGTTGACTCCCTAACGAGCTCACACACTCACTCCATAAGCTGCTATCGTGTTTTACAAACTGACAATCTGACAACTGTCCACAGAAGGATCTCCTCTTCTGACACACCACAATTCCCTGGTATCATCATATCTTTGGCAAAGTAGAGGATTTTACGGAAATTTATTGAAAAACCATATTCCTTTCCATCTTTTGGTAAAAAAAAAGAATTTTGCTCGTTCGTTTTTGAACTGTCCCTTTAGAATTCAAATCTAATTTCGATTTTTATGTCAATTTATGTTACACAAAAACACAATGTCATAATAAGCGCAAAATCGTTTCCCTGAAATTTATCCCTCATTTGAAATCACATTAACACAAATTGTATTCATTCCCTATAAAGAAAATAATTGCATGTTTCATTGCCCACCGTTAAAAATTCAAATTATCATATATCGCAAAATTGCTCGAAAAATAGAAATATTGAGCTATAAAGTGTGATTTCTCATCCAGGCAAATGTCCAATTTTGCCTAGAAAATAAAAAAGGCGCCTCTAATGGTATTTTACAAAGTATCGAAAATTGGATGAAAAGTTTGGCAATAAAATACATAAAGGATATCGTAAATTGTGTGCCTTAAACACACAAAATTGCTCATTAAAATGCTTCTCGGAATGACTTTAATTATGACCAGAGAGGATTTTCCAAGGGGTGTTCCTTTTGGGCGCACTGATTAAATTCCTCAAATACAGCAAAATCACAAGAAGCCACGCCAAAAAGACGTGAAAGAGGGTTTGAGATTTTTTTTTAAACTTCTAATATGGAAAAATTGAGAAAGCTATTGGAGTGTGAAAAATCGACATTATCCACTGGCCGTAAATTCTTAATGGCACATTTTCCAGTTATATCTCTTGCCGAACAGCGACAATTAATAATCGCTTCTCGCGCACTCTCGGTATTTTCTTTATGGGTCGACAATGGAAAACGGGAGCAGAAAATTCTACAATCTTACGGTTTTGGGGGGGTTCTTGTTGAAAAATTGCAATATTACTTTTTATTCAATATTCAATATAAAAAACAATAATAAAAATAAATGAATGAATGAAATATTACTCCATGGACTTGAATCATAGTTAAAAATTTTCCATATTTATAAGGGCATAACGATTTTAACAAAATCTGTATGAGCTTTGTTCGTTTTATTCAACTTATGCACATGAAAATATACTTCAGTGTCATTTGTCCTTTTCTTCTGACATCTCCCGCAATTTATCTCAGGATACCTTAGATACAAACCATATCCTATCCCCTTTAAGAAAATCCATAAATGCTCTATTTCAAACAGATCCCTTCAATCAAGACCCATCTCTTATTGCTTCAGCATTTTGGGGAGTTTCTTAAAGAACTTAACCGAAGAATTTCGTTCCTGGTAAGTGTTGTTTCATTCAAACGGCACCTCAATAATCGTCTCAAAGTAGAATCCTGAAGCAGGTATATCACTAAATTATCTCTGGAATGCCCACCCAGTGGCCACAGAGGGATCTCTAAATAGAGAATCTTTCTCCCAGGAATATGCTTATAGAAGAGATGGTGAACGTGCGCCAATGAGCTGCCTTACCCATCATTTTCTCTGCCCAGAAAAAAAGCCAACCCTCAACGCATTCCGCCGAACCTGTCGCCATCTCTCTATCGTATTATGTGGCACAGGTGTGTCTTATGGTTCGATATGTGTGTATAGCACTCAATTTACTTTTATTATTTCGCCTGTTCTTCTCCGTGGACGCTTTTCCCCCTCAGCACAATGTCGTTTCTCATGTTGGTGAATAACCGAGAAGGTTTCTGATGGAAATTCTCTACGTTGAAAAAAAACCATCGTCCGCGAATATAATCGTATGTAACACACCCTTGTTGTGCTATTTCATCCCCTTAGATGCCAAAAATACCCATTTTTGCCAACGATCCACACACCAAAAATTACACAAGTGCCAAAGTGAATTTTTTCACGGGGATGACAACGATATATGAGAGAGCTTAAATTGGCGAAAGCAACTGCTGCATTTTCTACAGACGTACGTATTTTTTTAGGGGTTTGGGGGTTATAACAGCTGAAAGACATCTCAATTAAAGTTTCATGATCTACAAATGAGATTTTTTAAAATATGATTGGCTACCCAAGGGAGAACAATGTGTAGCACATGGTGTACGATCTTAACAGAATAATATATTACAAATTGTAATATTTTTTAAAGGTCCTAGACGGCACCCAAGAAGCATTTTGTTCCCCAAATACAAATGTACCTGCACACGTACACCTTAAAACCTGCTCTTAGTAGGAGAAAGTGGGGCAAATAGTCACAAATCGAAAATTTCAAAATTCAATATCTTCAAAGATAAAAAAAAGATAGCGACTTAAAATTTTTTCCATAGACCTTCTTCAATGTTTATAAGTTTCTCAGAATTCGAACAAAGAATTTAGAAAATAAAAAATACTGTAATTTTTAGCTCTACTTTTTTGAAATAATTTCCTTACAGCAGTTGTCAATTTTTACATATTTATTTTCCATAATTGATGCACTGGTGAATATTTCCTAATTGATTTGGATTCTTAGAATACGAAGCCACTATCCGTTTTAGCATTTTCCAAAGATTCTTTTCTCCAGAAATCCTTTTATTAAAAATGACCACTTGGCGTAAAAAGTATTAAAAGGTATGGGGCAAAAAGTAACAAAACCGGAGCAATTTTTGATGTCTCACGTGTCCCAGGTGAAAATGTACATCATTGGCATTTGTCGCCCCTCGTTATTGTAGACAGTGATGAAGACGAAGATAAGAAAAAATTTTAATTAGTACGTACAGCCCAAAGTATTTATGGAGGATATAAATTTTTACGAGTTTTACTGAATTTAAAAAAACAAAACACAACACTTCTTTCTACTATAATTTTTTTATTCTACACTTAAGTGCACTTAAGTGACATTTACTCGGCAAATCTTCGGCAGATTACGTCAAACACATCTCGTCCAATTCGCCATTTTCGCCTTTTCAAAATTCTTGAATGGAATTTTCTTGTCAAAAAAAGCCTCTGAAAAATAACTTGAAAAGCGCTTTTCTTATTCAGATAGAAAAAACGTTGTTCTATAAAGATGTAGAGGAAAAAATTTTCTATGAAAATATGTCATCTAGGTTTTTTTTTTTAATTTATGGGAGATCGAAATAATAATAATAATAATGCTGGCACAACATTTCATGAAGCAACAAGGCCTTTTCCCGCAAGAGGATTTTCTAGACATGTATTATTATTTGTTCTTGAACGGGATGAGGTTTTCAGTCCCATGCCCGTGGAATCGAGTGCAGTGAAGCTCACTAGATACAATCCGAACACCTTTAACGCCAGAAATATTCCTGGTGACTTAAAGGGGATTCGAACCCTTGACACTTGCATCACAGAGCGAGTGCTCTACCACTTGATCCATTGAGTGCCCAAATAAAGTGAATCAAAATGTTATAATTTTACCCCATGCCTGATACTATTTGCCCTAGCTTTGAGAATGATCACAAAATTATCTTGTAGAAAATGGCTCTATTAATGCGTATCCTTACAAAATAGAGGAAAATGACTTTCACAAAGTTATAGAGTGGTAATTTTCCTATAAATCTACGCTAATTAGAAATTTCTGGGGCGCTCAGATAGCTCGTAAAAAAATATCCGTTTTGTGACTTTCTGCCCTAGTCTCCCTTAATTTTCATTGACCAAATTGATCAAATTTATTTTTTTTATGGTTTAGTAATTAATTAAGAGTGCGAAATAATGGTGCAATTTTGAAATGTCACAAACTCAATAAATTTTTAAACAATTTATTGAAAAGCCTAAAAATGTTTGGGATTTCATACCTAGATTATTTGTGGTCTTTTTTAAGTAATGTACTAAATTCCGGCCAGCTTGCAATTCCGACCACATTTTTTGTTCCTCAAATTTCTATGAATTTCTAGTTTTTGCATCCTCTAGAGATTATACAATGCAAAAAATAACAAAAAATATCGCTTCAACGAGCAAGATGATCTGAAATATGCATTGGAAGAATTCCGAAAGGGCAAGGAACTATAAGAATGAAGGTGGCCGGAATAGGGCACCAATGCTATATCTACATTTTTATTCATTTTAAAATGTATTAAGACTGATTTTAGAGAAAATAAAGACGATAGACTGTCTACAAGATTCCAAGCAACACTTCTTATAAAAAAGTAACAAAAAAATCAATTTGTATTAAAAATATTACATATCAAACTTGAAACTTTGGCGTTTGCATGTACCTATGCCGAAATTTGGCACACTTACCCTATTGTTTTTAGCTTAATTTAATCAAGAAAAACAAAGATATAATTAATTAGTCTCACTTCAACATTTATACTACGAAAAATGATTAGTTTAATTTACTAACATTATCAAATTTATTACATAGTTTTTAGTGTTAGAAATATTTATTATGAAAATTTATTTTAATATCTCAAAACTCTAATCCTAAATGCAAATACATTTTTTATCAAACCAATTTAATCTATATACAACAAAGATAAAATTTATTGTTGCAAAATAATTAACAAATGGATGAGGTGCTTTTAAAGAACTGTATAAACAATTTAATTCCTCAACCATTCTCAGGTCTCATTTCTTATTGCAACCACTTTGATATTGAAGCTTGAGACAAGTAAAGGAAGTTCTGGGCTGAAGAGACGATGAAAAACATACACTCTTTTGTGGAAAGATAGAAGAAATTGTATTTGTATTGATTCAAATTTATGCAAATAAATTTTCTACTCCAGTGAAAGGCTCATGAATTATGTGCCAAAGTGGGTGGCATATGGGGTGGATTTTGCTTGTGGATGAATATAGGGGTTGAGTATAGAAAAAAACACGACAGAGTGAGCTTGAGGGATGAACGAGAGAAATATGGGTATGTTAATTTCAATTTAATAATTCAACAGCTCACGTATAGTGAGTGTTACCACTGTCGACATAAATTATTGTAAATTTTTCGCAATTAATCACTAATTTATGTAATAAAACATGTAAGGGAGGGGTGTGGATAAAAGCTCTGCAGTGCTCTCAATTTTCAAGTGAGCTTTTTTTATGCGCAATGTTCTTTGCAGCTGAATAATGGCTAGTGCGAAAAAAAGTATAATTCATTGTGAAGTGAAAGTGAAAAATTCTTAGTGGTTTGGGGGAGGAGGACAAACAAATTTCCATATAGTTTGCTGATGGTTTGGAAAAACTTTTCCATCAAGCAATTACCGGGAAAATGGGGAGTAGCACAAGACAACGGAGTTTACAGGGGAAAAAAAAAGCTTATAACGAGAAAAATTGGTATGGTGTGAGCGGAAAAACGCGAAAATGATAAACAATATTAGCAACAATAGCTGTCCACAGCAACACTTTATTCACTTCTTGTACCATCATCAATTTTGGGGAATAACTGTGGGGATGGTGGGTGGAATCACCCAATTGTGAATCCCCAACAATGAGATTGTCTCGTGCAGACGACTCTTAGAAAAGGATATTTTCGAGGGGAAGTCCCATAAATCAATCGGAAAGATGTTAAAGCTCACAATCCGATTTAATGAAAGCCACTGAGAAAAGCGGATAAAATTCCCTCGACCATCCAACCGCCATACCCCCAAATCCCCAAACATCTCGTAGTCTCTATAGTCGTCCATCTGGAAGTTGAATTGTTTGGTGAAAGGTATAATTTGCGACATAAAGTGACTCCCAGAAGAAAACTATGCACTTTTAGCAATTAAAGTTACTAAATTCAATTTGGCAAACTTTTCACACAGACCCCATACCCTCATAGCTTTTTGTCAAGTGGTTAAAATGAATAATGAGGGTGAGAGACGTTGGGAAATTTAAGGGGATCCAACCTTCGTGACATGACACAGTTCTGCTTTTAAAGAAATCTCCGTGAGAATTCTTAAGTGACAATTAGGTGATATACCCCCTGAAAATCACCATTTGTTTCTAATGGAAAAGTAATCAAGAGAATATGGCAGGTGATTGGGCTTATTGTACCCAATGGGGGCTTCTTACGCGGCCTTTCTTGATGGAAATTATCGATATTATCATCAAATTGAATATCACTTAAGTTTGAGAAGGAACCCCAAATTGCAATTGTGGTAATATAATTATAAAATGAGTGGAGCATGTATCGACTATGAAGGTTGGATTGTCATCCTAAAACAAATTTATTCTATGAAATTTTTTCGTCACTCTTAACGACTCCAACACGTGTTTTAATTTCAACTAGGAGAAAGTGCGGTACCTTCGGACGACTCAAGCTTCAAGCTTCGTACAACTCATTTTTTTTGAGAATTTCACACATGGTTCTATTCAAAAAATTTGAAGCATAAGACTAGGTATTAAAATATAATATTATAATGTACAAAATTCATTACATTGAAAAACTGAATTGTTCGAAGCTTAAGGCGGAAGTGGGGCACCTTTGAAATTGGGATTTTTCACCTATTTTCAATAAAATTGAGCCTTATCGTCATATAATTTAGCTGCAAACACAAATTAAAAAGTTAAATTACATTATGATATAGCTCAGTTCCATTTAAACATAGGTGAAAAATCCCAATTTCAAAGGTGCCCCACTTCCTTCTAATCTTCCGAAAGTAGCGTCCTAATGCAAAACATTTTGCAAAAAAAATGGTATACGCAACTAATAATTTAAAAAAAAAATATTTTGGGGTGACGATTCAATCTTCATGGTCCTTTACCTTACAATTTTATTTACCAATTTGCCCCAATAACGAGTAATTCCGTGATATAATATTTGAGAAGTCACGATTACGGCAAAATTACTCTTATGCTACCATTATCCATCTCTCATTTTATGTTACAATATTTTAGCGATAATGACCATGCGGACGCGGTAATCTAAACTGGGCAACTTTCAACTCATTAAATCAAAAACTTAACCTTTCTCAAAAGTCAAGTGACTCAAATTTGGCCACTATGCGTACGATAAAGGTATTAGTAACAGTTTAGTAGAAGTTACGCTATTAGTAAACAACGCTTACTTGAGAGCCTCTTCCTTCTTTGGCTTTTATAAAAGTTATAAAACCAGTTTTTCTATTGTTTTCAAGGTTGGTTTTACAAGAAATGTCTTACTAAAGTCGAAAATCAGAGACCTCTGACTAGGATCTATGACTGTGAGGTCTCAGGTTCGAGGTTGAGGTCTCGTGAGGATTAAGAAGTTTCATGTAGAGTTAAAAATCTATGGTAAAAATTTTAAGTACCGGTTTCTTTTTTTTACATATTAAATTTTAAAATTTGTGGTTTGGAAATAACGTAAATCAATTTCAAAGGTTATCCACTTTCAAAAGTGCCCCACTTCCCCCTAATAACTAAGATAAATGCAATAGTCTGCTAATCTTGACGACTATTTACAAATTAAAGGCATCATATAAATTTACTATGGGATTGATCGTGTGATTACCACTATTGTCGGTTAGAAATGAGTCTTTTTGTGCAACTGTCTATTAGTTAGATTGTTCTACTTGGGTACTTCGAAGAATAACTGCCAATAACAGTGATTCTTGTATAGTCCCAAAAGGCATTTGTATGTCTTTGGCTGTTTATATGTAACATCTTATACAATATTCATTGAAAATGTGTTATATTTAAATTGGCATAATATGGAGGGTGAATAACAGAAAAATCCCACGCACTTTCAAGTCTGTAAAACCTTCTACATTGAGTGTGTAAATTCCTCTGTACTTCTTATCTCGTGTTAAATTGAAACACCCACATTGTGTGAGATTTTTCCCGTGTGTTAGATGAATATTTTATGGCTCTAATAACAATGCAAAGTGGTGAACCACGAAGTGGATTTCCTTTTTCTGCCCCCCTCTATAAAAGACATATGAGAATGACTGGAATTTTTTTCCAATTTGAAGAAAGAAAACGATGTAATGAATTTTCCAAGAATATTGAAATATTAGCATGTAGATATCACAGACATTTCACATTAAATACCCTTAATCACAGTGAAATTACCCATACCAAATTTTCAGAAATTCAAATAATCTTCAAATTGCACGTCACAGAACAATGTGACCCTAATTAGAGATTAAAGGACAAATAAACTTGATTACTTAACCCAAATAGAAACTTCTCCATGTAACCAAACAGATTGATCTCTCTCCTCCAACTATCACCACACATTCCATAAATTTCTAATTGTATCACTGTATACACACCGAAATTTCATTTCGTGTCACGCCTCACAATCAATCTCGAAGCACACAACCCAACAATTAATCACACAAAATTCAATCATATTTTGCTATTTTAATTATAAACTTTCATTTTATCATAGCTACTCATCAACTTTCTAAAGGATTTTCTGTGTTATATTTTGGAATTATTCCAAAAGACCCTCTTATTAATAATGATGATGAAGGCAGAGAGTGATGGCGTATAGCTAATGTTTGGGAATTAGTATAACCTAATAACAAAAAGTTTCAAAGAATAGTAAATAACTTTCCACCTTCCATCCGCCGAAGACCATTATTCGCAACATATCTTTGCGTTTCAAGCGACTTATATGAAATAACGTAACGCTGTTTGTCCGTCTGCCCGGCCGTTACCACACATAGAGCCCAAACGGTTAGAGATAGAGACTTGGGACTTTCAGAGAACCCCTCCCATAAGTCAAGCCTGGGTTTCGGTTTGTTCTAGAAGTTGCCTATACGAATATTTCGTCCATATTCGAAAATCTTTTAACTTATTCTTAATATCGGTTTTCAAGGTGAAAGGTTTGAAAGTGCTCATATTAATGCCACATGCTCGTCTCACACCAAATCAGAGATTTGTTTCAGTGCATTTCATTCCAGAGGCATTAAGTACTTCCAATCATAAAATTCATTTAGCAAAAGAAAAATCAAATCATTTTCATCAAAAGACACTATTTAAAACCAACATCTTTATAGTATTTAATATTTGAAAAAAAAAACAATAAAATTTGAATTTCAAAATTTAATAAAATCATAATTTGCATCGCTTTCTTTCTCAATTTTATTGCATATTTATCCCATTCTTTGATGCTCTCCTTCTCCAATCCAAAACAATTGAATTATATATTTCTACTCAACTTTGCTTCGTTGTGGCTACCGCCGACTTATCACTAGAGATATCTTTTCATCAAGTAAACAATAGAATAAACTGAATAATAGATATTACTAAAAAATGTTGTATGTACTATACGATATTAGGCTTAGAGGGTTATTCTTGTGACCATCACAATAAATTCAATTTTGATTTAAAAATAAGAAAGAATATCATCTCGTTCGTCGAATTGCCATTTTTTGTTTTTTTTTGCATTGTATAATCTACAAAAACTAAAAATTCATGGAATATTGAGGAACGAAAAAAGTGACCGAATTTGCAAGCTGGTCGAAATTGGAAGCTTTCCGAAATTGCGAGCTTGCCGAAATTACAAGATGGCCGAAATTTGGTACACTAACCCTAAATTTCAATTGATATTGAGTTTTCCTGTCGATCCTAGAGGAACGTAATGAAAATGGAAAGAATAATCAGAGATAGAGGATCTTAATAAACACATCATTGTTCATGTTTTCTACCCATAAAAAATACATATATTTCGAGTAAACAAGTTGATTTTAAGGGTAAAAGGGCGCCCTTTTTTTCTTTCATTGGGCGAAAATGAGAGAGGATGTGTGGGAAAATGAGGAAAATGATGAGTTCCCAATATAAAAGTTTTGTATGTAAAGAATGTTGGGAGGAAAGGTGAAATTTTACAACACTGTCACCCTTCCTTCCTATGCGTGCCTTTCTCTCCACATTTTTTCCCCTTATTTTCGGGCACGTGAATTGAGGAAGAGGAAGCTCCACATTTCACAATCGGAAGCATATCAAATGAGTTCATATAAGCGTCTCATTTGGTAGGAAATGCCATTCCTTGTAATACATTTTCTCTTACCGTCAACACATACGTGAGTCAATTTTTTATTCCATTACACGCTTCTGCATGCAACATCCGTGAATGACTTGGAGGGAGTCACGGAGTGGGACACCGAGGGATTTACTACAGAGGGGACTGGGCTTTTGAGATGATAAAAAATGAAGCGGAATGTGAAAAATTATCCCTCAGCCCATAAATCAACTGACATGGAATTTATGCTAGTTCACATGATGTGCTCTAGCTTATCTCCTCGTCCTTCTACAACAAACTTTCTCACGTGATTAAAATCATTCGTGATGAACACAAGTCCAATTGATCAAATGCAATTTTCACTTTACACAACCCACCCACAATACAATCTCATTTCTTTTTTTTCACTCACTGCATCATGCGCCAACCATCAATTTACTTAATGGCTTTTGGTGGTGTTTATCACAAGGGCTGACAACTTCTTGGATTGACAGCTGATGGAACGCTCCTCAAAGCTAAGCAGAATGCAATGCAAATCCGTGTAGAAAATTCCTCGGAAAGGAGCGGAAGTTCCAATGGAATTTCCGTTTCCTCTATCTATAGAGCATTCAACTTGAATTAAAATGTAGTAAAATTTACGTAACCATGACTTTCCAGTATTATAGCATTTTGATTAATTTTAAATTTGTAGAAAACTTGTCAAATTGCATTTTAAAAACAACTAATTTGTCTTTTACGTCATTTTTTTACATTCACAATATCGTGCAACTTTATTATTTTTGCAATAACATTTTTACAACTTTTGTTTTGTTTAGGTTCATTACTACTTGTTCTTAATAACTCAAAACATTTATTTGCAACTTAACATAATAACACACTAATATGGAAATGACTTATTACCCAAGCACGAAGAAGTTAGCTGAAAATGTTATTTGACTCTTGCATAAAATTAAGCAAAGTTTCTGCAATATATCCTAAAATATTTGCATTCCCCTTCACCATATAATCATACAAATTAAACTTTAAAGATGCGTGAAAATGCACTATTTTACTTCTGCATAATTTATACATAAAATGTGCTGAAATTACCAAATCTCATCCCCATGTAGGCCATCCCAAGATGAAGCTCTTTGGCCCCGTCTATATCTCTGCCGGATTCTTCAAAAGCTCAGTGGATAAAAGTTTCATGTGGAGCAAGTTTTATCACAAATCAAGATAAAAAAAATTCCCTTTTTCTTGGTTTTTGTTTGGTCATTCTCCTGAACAGAAAATGCCTTCAAAGGTGGCTGAAAAAAAAGAGATATTCGAGAGAAAATGTGAAACATTTCAACTAATGTGTCTGTTTGAAGAGGAAAACGTGAGATTATGGTGAAGAAAGGTCACACTTTCCCCCTTTTTTTTCTCTTGCACATTCAACCCCCTCAGAGGAAGTATTTTTAGTAGACTTTTGGGTCCTTTTTGTGTAGTTCCTGAACGAGCTGAAAACTGAAAATACTCCCCCACATTTATGACACTGCACATATAAATTTTTATTTTATTGCCAACAATAATGCTTTCCCTTTCCCAGTATATGGTGAAAAGGATACAATCTTATCGTTGGTGGCAAGAAAAATCGCTCTGTAAGCATTGTTTTCCAACATTTGTCGTTTAAGAATGAGAAACCACCTAAAAAATATTGCATTGTTGAAAACTATGAAATTTTTGACAGCTGTCAAATACCCAAATTGTTTGGCATATAATTCAGTTTGTGCTACATGGGTATAATTTTTGAATTAAAACGTTTTACTACGGCATTAAAAAAAAACTGTTGATTCGTGTTTTCGGATAATTTTTCAGCGTTGCCAGAAAATTTGCTAATTAATACATTTCGAGGTGGAGAAAAAGGTAAACAAACCGTCCAAATTGGTAAATAGGGTTTTCATTTTGGTAGGGTGTGAAGATAAAATAACAATGCAATACATTTAAATATTTCAACGTTAGGGGTTGTGAATGTTTGGCCCACCCAGGGCCCCGTCCTAATGACTGTCCAAACAGAAATTTGCATATCCGACCAAACATACTTTGCATAGGGTCCATTTCTACATACAATTTATTCACAAAATGCACCCAATTGAGCTTTCAAGAGACTCTGATACACGGGCATATTCGGTCGCTGGGACACCATCATATATTCAAACATTTTAACTACTCCTAGCACTAACATTACATGGTGTATGACTGGATGTTGACTCGCCATGCCCACAGAGAATTTACATTTGGCCAGAGCTTACTATAGCACAAAGAATAACACCGAGGGGATACACTTTCCTCTGTGCTAATGCAACTCTATCGCCCCCAAAAATTCTTTTCACCCTCGAGAGACCGCAACCATGCTGATGGATTTCGCGCGCAAATGAATGCACAAGCATGAAATTTTGGAGACTATGCCACAAGAACTAACCCGCAGGGTGTCTGAGTCCCTCTGTGAAAATAACCACGAAAGAGTGGATTGTTAAATCCCCTTAGATTACGAGGGATATTAGATCAGTGTGGTGACACTCTTCCTTATCCACAAATGCTCTGTTTACTGTGTATATAGATTAAATTCTAAAAACGTGCATTCAAATTAAGAAACCAGGCATATGATGCACATATTCTGATAAGAACTAAAGGTTTTTCCTTTGTTAATTAGGGGAGACTGGGGCAAAAGCCACAAAACGGATATTTTATTTTTTTACAAGCTACTCGAGCGCTTCAAAAATTTCTAATTAGCGCAATTTTATAGGAAATTTACCACTCTACAACTTTGTGAAAGTAATTTTCCTCTCATTTGAAAAGAAATACGTTTATCGAGCCAATTTCTAAAAGGTAATTTTGTGACCATTCTCAAAAATGCTGGGGCAAATAGTACCAGACATTGGGTATTATCATATTTTGATTCGCTTCATTACGGGCTTCCGTAAATTTAAAAAAATATCTAGAGGACATATTTTCATAGAAAATTTATTCATCTACACCTTTGTAAAACACCGTTTTCTCTACGAGAAAAGTGAGAAAACGAGAAAGCGCTTTTCAAACCATTTTAGAAAAAACACACAAAAGACTGCAAATCGGTTGACCAATGCAAAAAACAAGCGGCGAGACATGATAATGACGTTTCTTTTCGCCGTGAGACATCAGAAATTGCTTCGATTTTTTGTTACTTTTTGCTCTATATTTTTTGTTACTTTTTACCCCAAGTGGCCATTTTTAGTAAAAGGATTTCTGAAGAAAAAAACTTTTGGAAAATTCTGAAATAGATAGCGGATTCGTATTCAAAAAATCCAAATTATTTAGAAAATATTCACCAGTGCATTCAAAGTGATGACTTTGGAAAATAAGTAGGTAATAATTGTTATCTTCTGCAAGGAAAATATTTCAAAAATAGGGCTAAAAATTTCGTTATTTTTATTATCTAAATTCCTTGTTCGAATTCTAAGAAACTTACGACATTGAAGAAGGTCTATGGAGGTTATCTATAGAAAAAAAATTGAGCCGCTATCTTTTTTACCTTGGAAGATATTGAATTTAGAATTTTTCGATTTGTTTACTTTTTGCCCCAGTCTCCCCTAAGGACTAAAGATTCCCAGGAAGTCATCAATGTTTAACTTCAGAAATGTTCTGAATATGAAGACGAAGTGTGATCAAAATTAGGGGGAAGTGGGGCGCCTTTGGAGCAGTTAGATAAATAACTAGATAAATAGTAATTCATTCATCAAAGTATTTTAGAAGTACAAATTAATGGAGATACAACAGTGTGTAGTGTTTCCTGCGGCCATCGCCGTCTTAGTATTGATGACCAACCTCCAAAGTGAAAACGGTGGAAAACTCTTTCACAGGTTATATATTCCAGTGATAAATTATGTATAAATTAATCATGATGTGTACAAAACTCTAGCATACATTTTGCTCATTTTAATGAGCAGAAAGAAAAGTCAAATAGAAGATACTGCACTCTACCATTTGTACTCTCTATTAACATTGTGAGAGGATTGAACAATCGCTAGCTCTGACCGAGCTGTAAGGCATTACTGGGCAAGGCCGAAAAGAAAAATATCGCTCAGTCCTGTAGTTAAAAAAAGACAGATAATCTTAAATTTATAATTTTGGAACAGAAGATCTCATATGAAATCCTTGTGAAACAAACCAATTGTGAAACTAAATTACGTTACAATAAAGTTCAAATCCATTTAAAAATAAAGGAAAAAGCCAAATTAAAACTTCCAATTTAAAGGTGCCTCACTTCCCCTACACTGAAAATTGTTAAATTAATTTTCTATCGTGTCTTAAAAGTGTTTTTTTTTTTACTCTAAATTGGTTTGTCCGGAATTCCGCGTTTTAATTCCATTTAACTCTATCACGTCCAATATTTCCCAAATTTTGTATAAAAATCACAATTGAATTTCGGATTGAAATTTATTATTTATTCTTAACAAATCAATTCCAAAACCTTTCAAATGCATTCGTATAAATTTTATCGTTTTTTAGAAGAATTTGTTTCAAAATTATTTAAAGAATAGTTATTGTGTTAAATAAAATCAATCTTAGAAATATTGCTGATGTTTGGGGTCTCCTATTTAACAAAATTAAGTTGACACGGCTCCTACAACCTCAGGAGCTTCCCCATTCACACAACAGACGACTTCACCATGAACTGTGATTGTTACCACAGGCAATAAATTGCCTGGGTCATAAAGGAGCAATTTAACGCTCCTCTTCTTCTGTGTCTCATCCACAGACATTGCGTTCCATGTCTTACAAAGCGATATGCCTAGCTCTCCCAAAGTATAGTGCTTAAGTGTAAAAAATACGCTGAGAAGCCACTATCCTGCAATTTTCGCCCAAAAACGGATGTTTGGGGCTGTGAGAGACCCAGAGACGTATTGTGGAGATAGGGGGGGGGGGTGTTGTCTTGAATATTTCCCCACCCCTAGCCATTTAAAAGGCAAATTTGTCACAATATTTTCGTTTAAAGAATATACTTCAATCAAGAAGATTTTCGTATGACAAAGCTCATGTGAATATCAATTAGAAATCTGCCTAAAACAGTGTTTCATAAAACATGTGGAGTGCATCATAAGTGATATCTCGCTACGTGGGGAACTTGAGCAAAATATATCCATTTTGGGATTTGAAAAAGTCATTTTAACTCTAAAAGAGAATTATTTTATTAAATTAATATCGATCCGAGTAAATTTTACTCGTTAATTTTTCATAGTGTAATTAAATTTCTTATTTATTTGGTTTTCACACGTTATATCCAGCGCGCAATAACTTTTGTTTTGTAAACATATTTTCGGAACTACCTATAAGAGCGAGCGAGATGACTAGATTTAAATCTCACTCACTCTCATTGAAATGTCAAAAACATGTTTACAAAGTAAAAGTTATTGTGCGTTGGGCATTACAGTATTATAAAGAAGATAAATCTTTTGAGATTTAACAACCAGTTAAAAAACTAATGGGGGGAAGTGTGGGACCTTTGGATGTGGAGCAGCTTTAAAATTGGAATTTTTCTCCTATGTTTAATTAGAATTGAGCCAAATCATAATGTAATTTAGCTTCTCATTCTGTTTAGCTAAATTATGATATGGCTCAATGATATTAAAAATAGGTGAAAAATCCCAATTTCAAAGCTGCCCCACATTCAAAGGTACCCCATTTCCCCTTCTTACTAAACATTTTTGCTATGAATGTAATTCATTATGGCGCACCTTCCCAATTAAAAGTTTCAAAACTATCCCAACTAAAATCAATTTTTAAAGATTCCATGAAAAATGCTTCACTGATGAAAAGTATCATAAACGAGAAAGTTACCTTTTTGAATCAAAATAAACCATTAAAAGTTACAAAGTCAGTTAAAATTCTTTTCAAAAATGCATAATTGTTGTTTCAAGAGGTTGTAAGAGTGTTTGTGTAATTTAATTTAATTTATTTCGCAAGAACACTGAATCACTTTGAATTCATCTTACTTCATATTCATTGCAACAGTTGTTGCGAGACTATTCTGACGATTCTGACAATGAATTTTCTACTTGTTTAACGTCAAATATGGCAAGTGACAGAGTCATCAATTTGTCAAAAGGTCTGACAGTCCCCAATAAAATTCTTTTTTAAATCAAAAATTCTATCTTAAAATCAATGGACTTCAGATTAACGCATGCTATTTATGTTTTTGTTTAAAATTTTCCTTATATTGATTGTTAAATATTATTAAATTGGTCGTCAAAGTTTTGACGATTCACACGTTCTTCAGATGCCTATTAAGGTGTCAACGATTGTTATTTCCGAACAAAACTCGTTTTTGTAGAACATTTTTTATAAAAAATCATAAAATTATAAAAAAAATCCTTATGTATATCACTATTCTGAGCAATCTAACGTTAATCTGTCCAACAAAAATTGCATTCAAAGATTTCGAAAGTCAAAGACTTTCGAAAGAAGAATTTTTTTTCTAAGAAATGTTTGCTTCTAGAATCATGCGAGTGGTGGCTAAAATACGTCCTTTCAAGTGTCTCGGATGACATAACGGGTGCAAACACAAGTAGGCTTTGATTCTCCAATAGTGTCTTGGATAAAAGGTAAATGGAACTCTATTTGCACAAAAAGTCGTTGATGTTCGAAAAATTCAAATTCAAATTGGAATTGTCATACTAAATTCTCGAACAAGGTGGGGAAAATTTATAAAATATCACACTAAAAAGCTGGCAAAAAAGTTACTCAGTGATTATGGAGTTATTAAATACTGGGGCAAGAACAGTAAACGTCGTTGCTTTATATTTTTCCCCACAACAAAGTGAAGACCAACATATTTTGACACTTGAGCACTTCGAAATTCGAACAGGATGTACTTCAGCTACCTTGCGGAATTATCAAGAAGTAAGAATGTCTCTTTTTTGTCTTTTCAAATAGAACTTCGAATTTTTCAAAATCTACTTGTGAGTGATAAGAACATGTCTCAGTCTTCACTTTTTGTGGATAAAATCACAACAACGAGGCTTCTAATATTTCTGCTTCATTAAATTCCTCTTAAAATCAGTGTATTTTAGCAAGCTTCATAGCGTGGTATTGCATAAATTTTCCTAATTCTTGTGATTTGAAAATTCGAAATTCATTTTGAATTCTTTGCATATTAACGATATTTCATGCAAAATACAGTTCCATTTACCTTTTAGCCAAGACACGCTTGCAGAAACAAACTTCAGCTGTAAATGATCATTATTCATTATAGTAAGAGTGGCAGCAATCGTGGGTATAGCTATGACACTTTTAAGAATTCGAGATTTTGACCCTCGGGATTTTGGCTTTCGGGGATTTTGACCGGGACCCATCTGACTAGGTAGGGCTTTAAATTCTTTTAAACTATGACCAACCAGAAAATGCGATAAGACTAAAATATTTTATAAAATATAATATTCCATTGCATGTGGATAGTGCTAAATTTTGCAGATTAATGATTGTCTTAAATTCAACTCAGCAACAATTATATTGAAAATTTCCTAAATGTTTTTAAAGAAGCTAATAAACCGTCGCAAATATAGCGTCAAAATAAATTTCCCAACGATTGAGAATAAAAGTTACTCAAACAGAGAGTATTAATTCACGGACAATTGAATTTGAAAGTGAATCGTTTTATTTTCTAATAATGTTAACTCACTCCACAAAGTTTTGCTTTTAGTGAAGTTTGTCAAGTTGGAAAATTTATCTCAGCCACAATTTTCACCTCATTTCCTCTTGGGAGTTCTCATGCAAATTCATCCATTGAAAAGTGATAAAAATCAATGGCACTTGTTTCATATGCTGTGCTTTTGCCTGTCTCAGCATTAAAAAAATATAAAGAGGACAAAAGAAGAAATTCATTTATTTGGTTTTTATAAAGTCTCCATCAAATATATATATATATTTTATGGTTTATGAGGAGTCTCCTGGCAAGAACCTTTCCCTTCTGGCAGCACAGGTCTTAACGGAAAGGAATGTTATAAGAATGGCATTATCTTCGTTGAAGGAGTATTTTCATACTTTTACGACGTCTTTATCATTTTTACTGTTTTTCCACCCCAAATGTCCTCTTTCGCATTTGCCTTGGCAGTGTCATTATTTTCTGATACACTTGGCCATATAATCGTCAAATTTTCATAATTCGCTGAGTGGATGCATTTTTTGAAATGTGAAAATTTTGTGATGCATGAAGCTTTGAGATAAAAAAAGCGCACTAAATTTTCATCACATTCCCTACCACATTCTGCTGTTTTTTCTTTTACTTCTTTTTTTTTGGTGAATATTTGAAGGATATATTTGCCTCCCTTTTTTGCTAGGAAAACATTAGTATGAAATTCACATAAGTAAATGTGTTGCAAAATGTCTTGGCAAAATGCTACTGCTACAGTAGAGATTCCCATTTTCTGGTTCTTTGATGCTCTGATGACTATGAAGTGGGGTAAGGGTATTTGGTGAGATTTTAAGGAGATGAATTTGGTAAACATGAGAAATTCAACATTTGAAGACGTGCTCGTGAGTGAAAATATTTTTACATTTAATTAAAATACATCTCATTGAGAATCACGCATGAGTTAGAGAGATGCTATGATGGGAAATATTTACATTTTACCAGAGATTTTCCCAACATTCACTCCCTAGTTCTCTCATATACCACCGCACCTCACCCCTAGACCACCCCCTAAATATTAACTATCATATTTATGACCTCGTCGTGCAAATACAGCGCCACGCGAAAAGTGGATTTTAGGAAGTTATCCTCGAGGGCTAGAGGCGGCACACACCCTCAGTTTTCCCGCACCCATTCAGCGAAAATTTCCCTATAATAATTGTGCAAATATTTGTAATCACTTAATCATAAGCCCTTCGCCGCACCACTCTTCACATGTTTCCCGCGCAGACATGGAAACCTCTCTATTACTCCGACCACTTCCGGACGTCACTTGAGCACCAATCGCGGACCCACCCTCCAATTATGGCGCACAAACACGCATCCACCACGACACTGGGTGTCAGGTGTGGGGTACAAAAGAAATGGATTTGCTTCAGTCGCTCTTCCGTACTCCATTATTATCGTCGCGCGTTATCGGATAGAAAGTGTTTGTCCATTTTCTTTGTTGAAGGTGGATTCAACTGCGGAAATTCCAATACCCACACTGCAAAGCACCTCCAAAGTAGATACGAATGATGAGTCATCAGGCAAGGTCGAGAAAAAGTAATATCGTATATCTCTTATATATGCACTTTGGTAGCGTTTTCTTGCAAAATCTTAATTCAATTCAAATTTTTGTTTTAATTTCAATTATCTCACAAAACGTTCAACGCCGTCTTATCGCTTATCCCAACCCTCAATACCATGAGAGAAAAGTGCTTTCCTTAGTTTACAATGTATTCTTCATTCCAGATTAACCAGGCCTAAACATACAGATGTTTAGGCTTAGCCATATGGCTTAACTGTTACAATTTCTTATCAATCAAGATTATTTTGGAAAATTTGTAAACTTCAAATGGGTTAAAGTCTTTTTATGTCTAAGGGAATACTATTTAGAAGGTCAGACAGGGTCAGGGACGAGATATAACCCGGCCTCACGTTCCCCTTTTCCAACCATTATATCCCTTTGAACTGCACACGCGTCATACGTCCTTTACAGTCCGTGATCAATCAGAGACTAATGGCAGTGGCCTATCGACATTTCATTTTTCCATATGTTTTTGCATAGAGGAACTGAAGAGTATTGGCAAGCTTTTCCTAAAGAGAATTGACTTATCAGTCTGATATATTTCTAAATCGTGCATTAAAAGCTATCTAAAAATACAGTGAGTGTCAATAGTTTGTTGCCTAATGGATGTTTGAGAAATCAAGTGAAAGAAATGATAGAAAAAAATACTTTTCCAAATTTTTCTTTTTGCAGATGAGTTCCTTGTAATCCGTAGATATTATTTATAGTTTTCAAAAAAAATAATTAATTTTATTTCTTATCAAAAATAATTGTTTTCCAAAAGTTGGTCATTTTTGAAAAATCAAAAGTTTGTTGCCTCATTAAAAAAACTAATTCAAAATGGTGAAAACGTGCAACCAACTTTATGTAAACCGATTACATTTTGAGCTTATGTCATTTGATAGGCAAATGGTGGATTTGTACATTTTTAAGGCTGTCAATGTTAAATATATAGGTGTAAGAGTGATGATAAATAACAAGAAATAATCAGTTTTTTGATAATTCATAATTTAGGTTATAATGGCAAATTACAAAAAGTTGAAAGGTGGGATATTGTCCAGAGATACTGCTGGAAGGAATCGGCGTCGCTTAATTGCCAAATTTTATAGAAATTCATGAAAAGTTATACATAAAATGGTCAAATATTATAGTTATGAGGCACGAGTACATCTGAAAAACGTTACTGGTAGACCCAGGGTTTCGACTCAGAAAGTCGATAACCGCATTCTAGGTATCTCTGATAGTAACCCCATGATGTTTGCTTCAAAAATTCAGAGTCGGCTGGTTACAGAAGGCATACAGGCTTCAAAACCAACCGCAATTTAATGAAAGTGGTAAGAATAATTACTTGGTTTGCAGGTTTCCATTGGTAAACAAAACCAATCTGGTTAAAAGGTTGTAAATTCACTTGGAGCATGCTGAAAACGTAAAAATACAACCTCTTACGCAGTTTGGTTTTGTTTACCAATGGAATCTTGCGAGCCACGTACCTATTCTTATATTTTCTTTCATTTTGAATTTGATTTTCGAAGCATTTGAAGCCTGTATGCCTTCTGTAACCAGCCGACTTTGAATTTTTGAAGCAAACATCATGGGGTTACTATCAGAGATACCTAGAATGCGGTTATCGACTTTCTGAGTCGAAACCCTGGGTCTACCAGTAACGTTTTTCAGATGTACTCGTGCCTCATAACTATAATATTTGACCATTTTATGTATAACTTTTCATGAATTTCTATAAAATTTGGCAATTAAGCGACGCCGATTCCTTCCAGCAGTATCTCTGGACAATATCCCACCTTTCAACTTTTTGTAATTTGCCATTATAACCTAAATTATGAATTATCAAAAAACTGATTATTTCTTGTTATTTATCATCACTCTTACACCTATATATTTAACATTGACAGCCTTAAAAATGTACAAATCCACCATTTGCCTATCAAATGACATAAGCTCAAAATGTAATCGGTTTACATAAAGTTGGTTGCACGTTTTCACCATTTTGAATTAGTTTTTTTAATGAGGCAACAAACTTTTGATTTTTCAAAAATGACCAACTTTTGGAAAACAATTATTTTTGATAAGAAATAAAATTAATTATTTTTTTTGAAAACTATAAATAATATCTACGGATTACAAGGAACTCATCTGCAAAAAGAAAAATTTGGAAAAGTATTTTTTTCTATCATTTCTTTCACTTGATTTCTCAAACATCCATTAGGCAACAAACTATTGACACTCACTGTACATATTTCATAATGGGATCCGAAAAAATACAGGAACTATGAGCTTGTTTAAGTCGCGGTGCAATATCTGCAAAATTTTTACAAGGAAAAGTGACAAATAATCTTCACTTTTTATTAGGCTTCATGGGCCCCTGCTAATGGGCTCAAACAGAAGTAGATTTTGATTCTCCAATAGTGTCTTGGATAAAAGGTAAATGGAACTCTATTTGCACAAAAAGTCGGTAAAGTTCGAAGAATTTAAATTCAATTTCGAATTTTCATACTAAATTTTCGAACAAGGTGGGGAAAATTTATCAAATATTACACTAAAAAGCTGGCAAAAGAGTTACTCAGTGATTATAGAGTTATTAAATACTTTAAAGTGATTAAATCGTTGTTCTACTTTCTTCTCACAACAATGTGAAGACCGTCACATTTTGACACTTGAGCACTTCGAAATTCGAACAGAGGGCTAATTTTTGAAACTCTCACTCGCACCCGCGAGCTCTTTAGTGGCCGAGAGAAATTGACTCGCACACCCTGCAAATTCAAATCCTTCTATAACGGCTTCTTTATAACATAAACTACTCGTTGCACGTACTCAAGAATCTGCGGGGTGTGCGAGTCAACTTCTCTCGGCCACTAAAGAGTTCGCGGGTGCGAGTGAGAATTTCAAAAATTAGCCCTCAGGATTTAACTTCACTGGTAAAAATAAAAGGGTCAAATTGACCCTTTTCAAAAGGATGGATCGTATTTGACCCTTTGAAAGGTTCACTTTTGTATCTCTTGAAATTTAGTATGCACATTTATCACGAATAATCATGTTTTATTGTAAACTTATTACTGATATCATATTTCTCTCATCTGAGCGAACACCAAAGATCACTTTTTCATTGTTTTTTTATTCGTTTATTCCGGAATTAAATAGATGTCAAAACCGTGACCCTTTCGAAGGGTACCTGGTGACCCTTTCAAAGAGTCAAATATGATCCATCCTTTGGAAAAGGGTCAATTTGACCCTTTTATTTTTACCAGTGTTCCGCCACCTTGCGAAAGTATTAACAAGTAAGAAAGTCTCTTTTTTAGATCTTCAAATAGATTTTCGAATTTTTCAAGATCTACTTCTGTACGGAAAGAATCACTGTCTCGTCCGTCTCTTTGTTCTTACACTCTCTTCCCCATGATCGTAGCATAAGTCAGAGGTGACAAACCTTATTTTCCGTAATGTGTGTAAGAGGGAGGGAAGTGGCAGTGCCGTGATGTTATTCCATCACATTGTGATGGAATAACACAGGGGCAGGCCATCTCCATGGATGATATGGTGGCATCAACGGATGCCAAACGAAAATAAGCCCACCGGGTTTGATAGTCGGCTAGTCTGTTGTGGCTTACAAATTTAACTTAGGATTAGAATATTAAGGATAAAGCTGTTAGATTCTGAAAGAGCAATAAAATTGGTTGCCATTTAGGATTCTGTGACCTTTGGGAACTAGGCTAAACGTCGAGTCTGAAGACCATTTTAGGTCCTTGACACACTTATGACTTGAGTCTAGAGACTTAGGCTTAGTGAAAAATTATAGAAATGTTTAACTTTAGAATATAATTACACAAAGCCGTCTCTCAGCTAATCCTCAGGTCTGTTAACTACAGTAATTTAACCCTTTAAGGTCGAGTGGAACAGCGGTGTCTCAACTCAAAAATAAAAATATATTTTTTGACAATATACAGATATTTTGACCTCTAAAAAAAAGTCCGAAAAATAGTTTTTATTTTTGGGACATCGGTGTCCCATGCTTTCTTAAAGGGTTAATTAAAAGCAATTTTAAAGTTTAACCCTATAAAGACGAGTGGGACGCCGGTGTCTCAACTCAAAAATAAAAATATTTTTTTTGACAATAGAAAGATATTTTGACCTCTAAAAAAGTCCGAAAAAAAGTTTTTATTTTTGGGACACCGGTGTCCCATTCTTTCTTAAAGGGTTAATTAAAAGCAATTTTAAAATTTAACCCTTTAAAGACGAGTGGAACACCGGTGTCTCGAAAACAAAAATATATTTTTTGACAATAGAAAGATATTTTGTCCTCTAAAAAGGTCCGAAAAAATAGTTAAATGGTACACCGGTGTCCCAGGTATCCCATTCGTCTTAAAGTGTTAATTAAAAACATTTTTAAAATGTCTGAAACAGAATTCGCAGTATTTTGATAAAACTGAGACTGTAGAGAATCTTCGGTAAATGATTAGTCAATAATTCCAATTTGATCAGCAAAATATTAGATTTTGAAAACAGAAAATTCAAACTTTTTTTTAATTTTTTTTTTTTTGTATTCTGAAAGGTGTATCGATCCGGAATCATTCTTGATCATCCATCTTCAGTAAAAAAAAATGACAGAATTTCTAAAATTTTTCTCGCAAAAACTCCAATGGAAGATTTGTTTTTAATTTTTGCTAGCGAGGAAATGAGTATCTGAACATACAAATCCGCAAATTAGCTGTTATCTAATTTTGGAAGAATTACTTCCAATTGCAAGGATGTCATTCAATCACAAGTTCAATCATATCTTTTATTTGAAATAAAACTAAAACCTAAAAATAAATTGTTGATTAAACTTTAAAATAAACGAACATTAAAGTCATGGGAAATCTTGGATAAAATGCCGATCTAAGGATTTTTTTTCTGAAGAGACATACGTTATGTGAAAATCGAAAATAAACATTCTTATATGCTTACGTCGTAAGAATTAAATTTATGCACGAAATGTCGATGGAAGAGATTTTTCGTGGAAAATTGAGAAGAGTTGTCGACACTCCTCCTTTTGATCGACACTTCAATTTCAATTTTTCTGCATATTGACGATGATAGTGCTGAAAGTGCGCATTTTTGAGCATGAGAACTTTGGGATGATTTCTTTGTGTTACACCAGAACTCTCCCTTACAAGTTCATCCTATATATTCCCCCCCAATTCACTCCCCCTAAGAATTTGATAGATGCACAAATACATTCTTCGGTGTATTTTTATCCAAAAACTTTGGAGAGATGGGGACAGAGATACATTTCAGGAGATCCTACGGGATATAGGGGAAAGGGGAAAAAAATAAAAGTAATGCACATAAGGTGGAAGATGACTTTTGTAGATGGAAGGGGGAAGCTTTTGTGAAATGGAGCTGACATATGAACATGAAAATAGATACGTGAAAACATTTTCCACCCCTTTGGGCCCTCCCGGTTTTAGAAGGTCTAGAGGTAAGAGGGAGAAAAAAAAGATACGAATGTTAAGTCATACATAAAGTGAAATTGAAGGAACGATATGTCACAGTCGATTTGAGTTCGATGAGCTTCTCGCAGAGAATCCGCCTTAAAACTGGAATAGAATGGCAAGGACACAACAAAGGAGCTTTCGACGATAGGGACAGACAACGTCAATATTGTTTGCCAAAGAGTCACAGAAGATACGAACAAAGTTTCTAGATTTCATCCACAAAACGATCCTTCTTACCAGATTTATTTTTTTCCTTTTTGACGTACGCCACGTACGCAATATTCATGATATTTTTCAAAACTCCATTTCCATATGGCGAAGTTGAGAACAAGATATAGTTTTTTTTATAAAAATTAATAATTGTTCATGGGGTGCATAAATTATTTCTCAATATTTATTCAAAAATGACGCATTATAGGACAACGAAATTACGAATTCAAATTTATTATTTTAAAAGAAAAAACTAACAGTTCTAAATTAGACTTATTTATGATTTCAAATAGTACTTTTTTAATAGTTTAATAAGTTCTTTCATCATATTATTTAGTCAGGCTTTAAACCTAAAATTCGTACAATAATATCAACGACGATACCTTACAACAAGAGTTATAATATTAGTTTTCGTTTCCGGACAAATAAATATTTGATATATAATATTTTATACTATACAGTGGTTTTCTCAGATTGGGTAGTATGTCCTAGATAATGTTGACTTATGGGGGCGATCGTCGAAGACGGGAAGTGTATATCTGTTACCGTTTAACCTCTAGTTGTGTCACAAGCTTTCGAACACATAAAAAATATTTTTTTTTTAATTTTTTGAGAAAGATCCACCAATTACCGACTCATGATCGATTTAGTCCGGTTCAGTCGGTTTGGTGATTTCAAGGTCTTTCAAAAAAAAAATCTAAATCTAAGTAAATCCGTTGAAAAATAGGCCCACCAAAGTTGTTAAAGTTTGATCTTCGAAAATTCAATATCGAAATGGTTTTTGAACATAAATGTCCAAGGACGAAATATTCGCCTTGACTACGTCTAAAACATATACGAAAATGAAAGAAATCGTAGGAGCCATTTTCGAAATTAACCAAAAAGACAGATTTTGGTGGGAAGGGAAAGGATGGAGACACTGAGAACAAAAAGAGGCTGCGATTAACATTTTTCGTCATAACTTTAACACTTTTTAGGTGTAAAAATATATCAACATTTTGTAATGTTAATTATACACCATTTAAGGGTAAAATCAACATGAAAGGGCAACTTTAACCCATAATACACCTAAAAAGGGTAATATTTACACATATTTCGGATCAATACTGCAGGGTAAAATTAACATTTCCGGAATGTTATTTTGACTTTTTTGGATTTCTCTCAGTAGAGAAAAAGAAACAGACTATCCTAGAAAATGTTGACTTATGGAAGGGTCGTCGAAGACCGGAAGTATATATCTCTTACCGTTTGGCCTCTGGCCGTGTCGTAAGTTGCAAAAAAGGGGATTATTGTAATTGCTCTCTGTTTGAGTTCGAACAGTAAAAGAGAAGCGGATTTTCATAACTCCGCTGATTTTATACTAATTTGAGAGCACGGGGGAACATCTGCAAAAAGTACGAGAACGAAGGGATAGCGAGTTGTAACATGAGGCGGAAGCAGTGGTGCATAAACTGCATTGACGGCAATCCGTGCACCGAGAGAAATTATACGATGCGTTGACAAGTATAATAAAAAAAGAAATCATAAACTGCAAATATAAATAAAAATAAGGAAATACCTACTCTATGGGAAAACTTAAGTAGTTGTAAATCATTATATCTCCACTGAGAAAAAAATGGGGGTGCGATTAACTTTTTTTCCTCATAATTTTAACACTTTTTAGGTGTAAAAGTATATCAACATTTTTTAATGTTAATTTTACACCTTTTTAAGGGTAAAATTAACATGAAAAAGGGTAATTTTAACCCATAATACACCTAAAAAGCATAAGATTTACACTGATTTCGGATCAATACTGCAGGGTAAAATTAACATTTCCGGAATGTTATTTTAACTTTTTCGGATTTCTCTCAGTGTCGGTATTATAAGTTTGATTTAAACTTTAGAAGGATTTATGACATCTTCCTAGGTTTCATTTACTGACTATAAATGTTTATTACATTTAAAATTCGCACCTAGTTCATTTCCTTTGAGGAAATATTCGTACCCTTGACACGGAAGACTTTGGCCACTCGGTATGACTTTATCACCTGTTATTCTTAAGTTTTACTGTAATTAGCATTTAGTCTTCGTCGATCCGGTCTACCATGTCTGATCGGTGAAGACGATTCTGATATGCTAGAATTAAAGAAAAGCTTACGAACAGCAAGTGGTAAAGTCACCTCCAGAGCTCGGAAATCTCTTGGAAATTTTTTTTTCAAATCAATTTTCTTTCTAGAAATTTTTCTTTCAAAAAGTATCGAAATTTTCAAAATAAACCATTTAATTGAGACAGCTGCAATTAGTTGAGTTTTGTGGCTTCCAAATGATTATTTTACTTTGTGCAAGCTTGCTGCAATAACTTGTGGCTATTGGCACTAAATTAATATGGGAATTGTCGTATTAACAAAATTTAATGGTAATTGTTCATGAATTAAAAGGCAACTTTACTGAAATTGTGCTGTGATTCCACGTGGAAAATAAGATTAAACTAAATTAACAACTTCGACTATGTCATTTATCTAAAAGCTTTTGATTTTATTTTCAATGGTGTTTTTCGTGTGACGATTAAAACAAATAATGTGCTACATCCACCGTCAAGTCTATGGAAGAAGTTCTATGGAGAAAAAGGGCGTTTAACGACCCCAGTCAAAGTCAAATGAAGCAAAATTTCCCTAATTCAAGTTTTTTTTTACACTGTTGTAAATGTGAAATGTGCACCTTGCATTAACCAGGAAAACTTTCAAGATAAAAGGTGGTATGTAAAGTTATTCTTTTAAAATTAGATAGGGTAAGTGTGTCAAATTTCGGCATAGTTGTATGCAAGCGTCAGTCTCATGTTTGAAATGTAATACTTTTAATACAAATTGACTTTTTTTATTTATTATTCTTAAGGAGTGTTGCTTGGAACCTTGTAGACAATTTATCGACTTTATTTACTCTAAAATGATTCTTAATACATTTTAAAATGAATAAAAATGCAGACATTGCTTTGGTGGCCTGTTTCGGCCACCTTCATTCTCATAATCCCTTACCCCTCCGGAATTCTTCCAATGCATTTTTCAGATCATCTTGCTCATCGAAGCGATATTTTTTGTTATGCAAAAACTAAAAATTCATAGAAATTTGAGGAACAAAAAATGTGGCCGGAATTGCAAGCTAGCCGAAATTTGGTACACTTACCCTATGAATTTTCTATTTTATTTTTGTGGAATCCTTGAAAATAGAGAATAAAATTGTGAAAATCAAGAGAGATTCAGTGTCCCCGTCCATTTCCTGTCGGATTTCTTCAGACCGAAAGTCTTCTGGATGAAAGTGTTTCTATTTCGACCTTTTACTTACATTAAGCACAATCTGATCATGAATGTTATCGTACTTTGAATTGATAGGTTCGGACCAGAATTTATTTGAAGTCTTTTCTTCGAAGATGAACTTAGTCACGAATCTCAATGCTCATTTTAGCTCAGGATATAATCTAAATCTATTGAAGTGTATTTGTGATTTAATTCCTCAAAATTCGACGTTTGTGCTTCTGATCATTCTAAGGTCCGTCTATTATTACAATCTTAGATGCATCTTAGCAAAATCAAACTCGTGGACGATATTGTTCAACGCACAATTGCTTTTGTTTATAAACATGTTTTAAAAATTTCCTAAGAGAGTGAGCGAGATGACTAGATCTAGGTTTCAGTCCCTCTCATTGAAATGTCAAAAATATGTTTACTAAACAAAAGTTATTGTGCGTTGGGCATAAGAGACATTGAGTTATTGATCCCGATAACCCATTTGGTTAAACTTAATTCCTGCTCATGAATTTTCTAACATTTTAACTAAATTCAAAAACGTATTGTGATAAACTAAAGCTGTTTCACTTGTAATACAGTGATGGCTGTACTAAAGAGAAAGGAAATGAAATTTGTGAAAACATCATGTTTTGAGGCTATTTATTTCGTGAGAACACCAACATTTCATGAATGGTAACTGGAGAAAATAATAAAACTTCATTAGAATAAGCAAATCAGTGTGTAATTGTGGCTTGTCACCACTTTATTATTAAATTTCATCCACACGCGCGCGCACACAATTATGTTTCTCCGCCTTTTTGGCGCAATTTTCACTTGTTGGACTCATAAATTCGCATGTGTTGTGCGACAGAATGAAAATGTCACGATGAAAATTCATACAATAATTAAGTCAGAGGGAAAATAATCACGATAAATATATGAAATTTCATTACAATCATTATTTGTACAACCATGTCAATTAAATTTCTGCCTCTTTGGATACTTTTTTCTATCATCTGCTGTTTTTTTTTCGATTTATTTGCATCTATAATAATGTATTATCAATTAATTATCAATATATTTTTTAATGACTTTATGACCCATCTTTCCCATCAAGTGCCCAGATTCATGCACAATTCGCGGTATTTTATTTTATTTTTTTTGAAACATCAGCAAAATGTGTGGAAATATAATTCATATTTAATTATGTGGCCACTGACGAGAGGGTTAATATTTCATCAACAATTGGACCACTTACAAAATATTCCAACTAAAAAAAAAAGATAGCAGTTTGGTAAATAAATTGCGGTAGATATGAAAATAATGTAAAATATTTTTGGAATCCCCAACATTCGAGAAGAGAGATATTAAACTTTTGTATATTAATTTCCCATCATATTTGTGGCTTTTGAATGAAATTGGAACACATTGAATAATTCAAGGGATTATTAATCATATGAAATGGTTGGCGAGGGGTTATGGTACTTGGATGGTATTTCAATGTGCAGAATATGGAGGAGAGTGTTGGCATCGTAGAATGGGGATCAATTAATTAAAAGCAATTTCCAACCTTTTTGCTCCACCACAATCGCCCACTCCCAGTCATAGCAATTTTCATTATATTCATTAGAAGAGCATGGGACTTCTTGCCACCCCCTCCCAAAAAACGTAAAGGCATGTACCCCCCATCGTTCTCCAAAAACATAAGTGGCCATTGAGAGGTCATAATTTTCTTGAAACGGTTGAAGTGAAGAACATCCTGAAGATGGCCATAAAGTATTTCAGAAATGTATTTTTCAAGTCACGTGCAATCCCGATAGATTCTGCTCCCCATTCGCCACTTTAAGCCCAAGACCAAGAATGGCAAAGCGAGGCAAACAATCAATTTAATTAGAAAGCTTCCCCGGTCGAGTTTCATTATTAATTGGATCAGCGAGTATGTGTGTGTGTGTGGATGTCCTGTAATTTTCATATTTGCTCCGACACCATTGTGTCCTCTGCCACATCCTCAATCACTCTTCACCATCTCCTTCAGCTGCCAGGATCAAATATCACCACTATGGATACGGTTTCCAACTTGCAATTTTCACACCATGGCTTCCTTCCTCATTAGATGCTAATTTCAACTCTCGATCTAATTAATTTCGGTCAAATTTCACTGACATAGTTCTCCATACTTAAAACCTCATGAGAAACTTACTTGAAGATGTTGAGTTGCATATTTGACCTTCTTCTTGGTAAACTTTTTGATATGACAATAAAAAAACTAAACATGAACGTATTTTGAAAGTCCGGGAAAGTTCTACCTGGGCCCATACCTGTAATTGTATACTCCCGACTAAGATATTAAGTTTAGCGTTAGAAAAGTATTTAATTTAATTATTATTATTATTAATCGTATCAAGATATATTCATTACGTGTTAGAAGAACCTGCTAGTCCATTTGTAGACTCGCCCAGGAGCGCCTTCCCCGTATTGTGGATGTTTCTTCTATGCTCCCGGAATTGTTGGGCGTAGGCGGTGCATTATATCACGTTATTAGCATATGAAATTAGTCTAAATTAGACATTCAGATCTTTGCACCGGGCGGGTGCAGAATCGATCCGCCCAAGAGCCAATGGTCTTGCCTATTGCGCCACTGATTCCCCTATTTAATGTAATACCTTAATTTTAAGTAGTTTTGAACAACTTACTGCTTTCCAAGTGTTTGAAAATGAAACATTTTAGTAACATCTTAATTCGTGTTACTCTAGGTATTTTGCAGAACTTAATAAATTTGAATCAGTGTGTTATATGCTGGACACACCGGTTACTTAAGCTGAGAGACAGCATACTAAAAATAATAATTAGACTACATTCTCATTAATTTCTCATTAAGCCGTCTTTCGTCTGAATCCGTAAGTGTGTCCAGGGCATTAGTTCCTTTTTCCTCGGCTGAAGTACGTCATAAAACCATAAACTCCTTTTTAGTGTATTTGCTCAAGCTTTTCAACATTGGCCACCCGTAACCTAAACGAAAAGAATTTTTTCTAGATTTAAAATGTTTCATTTTCAAAATGGTTCACTTTATAATTTACAGGTAGCGTCAGTTTTAGGGTTAAACGGTTCTTCAAAAGCAATTGAAAATCGAATATTTTAAAATATTAAATAATGTTTGTTCCTAGTTTAAACAAAATTCACATGTAATTAAGTATTAAATCCCATCAAATATTTAAGTACCATCGCGTACTCTGTTTGGGTTAAAACTTGAACACATTCATGGTTTTAAAAGCACTAGCCCCACTAACCAATCGGAGATAGCGCTGATACTAAAATATTTATATGAGATTAATTATTTAGTTACATGTGGATAATGCTTACAATTGGTATTTACATTTATGTAAATATTTTTGTATGAAATAAACATTAGTGGAATAAATTAAAGCTTTTTAAGCATAGAACTCAAGAATAATGAATGACTTTCGATCTACGAGTTTAGAACACGATTACAATAAATCAAAAATAGCTAAATTTGTGGGTTTATTTGATATAATGATCATTATTATAAGTTAATATATAACAACTTTTTTTTGGTTGACTAAAAATTCGTTTAGCTCAGAAAAAAATACAATAAGGTAAATGTACCAAAGGACAATGGGCAAAATGGTCCAACCTTTCGCCATGAATAAGACCTACTACACCATCGAATAGGTATTAGCAAAAGTAACAACTTTTGTCCCGGGACAAACCCAAAAGTATGTAGGAAAAGCATTAGAGCATGTTTAAGAAATGTGACGATTTTTTTACAATACTATTTTTGTACAATAACAGTTTATATTATGTTGGTCGTTTCAAAGGACAATTTGTAAAGGAGGGCTCAAGAATAATCTTCCTAGAACAAATTATATTTGTCTCTTCATTTCCTCTGCCATTTATTAGATATTCTTAATAAATATTTGAAAATCTTTCCAATTCATAAAAAAAAAGATTTATGTTGGGAAATATTTCCTGTGCAGAAATATTTTCCTAAAAAAAGAGTTAAAGCTTCTGAAGATCGCATGGTCCTAAACGATACCGTTATTCAAATACTTTGAATAATAAATTCAGAGTAAAAATATTTTAATTATAAGCCATTATACTTTGAACTTTTTGTTAAAATTCCTTCAACCCTATGATCTTCAGCAATCCTAGCGCCTTTTCTAAAGAGAGTATTTCTATAAAAGATAGAAAAGAACGCAGCACTTTTAATGGAATTATAGGGTATTCGAGGATATTTGAGGAAAATCTGGAAAATTACAAGGAAAATGGGGAGATAGGGAGGGATACGATTTCTTCTAAGAAAAGGTTCCTTGAGATTTAAGGTAAGTCAAAGTGGGAGTTCGATCTATTTTTCTGTTCTTCCATTTATTTTCCTCAGCCAACGTTTCGATCCTGGATGGGATCTTCTTCAATGCATTAAAAATCTGGGAGATCAATTATCAAACAATTATTGGCAGCACTACTTTTCACCAATTGGGGATCCCAATATTTTGTTTGATAACTTTTCTCCCAGAATTTTGATGCCCTGAAGAAGACCCCAGCCAGGATCGAAACGTTGACTGAGGAAAATAAATTGAAGAACAGAAAAATAGGCCGAACTCACTCCTTGACTTGCCTTAAATATCTATACGGTCGACAACCAGAAGTTCTTTGAGATCTTCTTTAGAAATTGTTCTTTGGCACCAACAAATTACGATTACGATATAACGTTACTGAGGAATAGCAAGTTTTATAAAATAATTTTATACATTTCTTAAAAACTCTTATTTTAAGATATCTCAAAAACTTGACGTGATAGGCTATAGGTTTCTTCGGAGATATGTTAAAATCACACAAAGACTCCGAAAATACCAATGTTTCCCATTGCAAGAAAAAAGTTTTCGTTTTGTTGCGCTGTAATGCTCGATGTCTTTAAAACATGGTTAGTTTGTATTGGAGTTTTTTAATTGATGGACCAGTCAAAGGCAAAATATAAAAATATTTGTATTTATTTGTGTAAAAATATAAAAATAAGCTCAAATTGTCAAATTTGTAAATTTCCATAAGGATGTCGTTAGTTTTCCAAGGACTGACAGTCTTTTTTGACTTAGGTCTCGGTAAATATTAAGTTATACTAGTTATACTAGGGGCCTAGTCCCGTCTTTGGCGAAAGGTTGAACCAGCTTCCATACATTTTTGCCCATTGTCTTTTCCGTTTGAGATTGAATTGTCCCAAAATCGGATTTTGGGACAATTCAGTCTGAATCTAATGCGACAGTCTAAATGGCCTCAATGAAACCGTTTAGATTGCGGCCTTAAATTGACACTTAATGATCCGAAGTCCGATTTTGGAACGGTTTAATCCCAATCTAATGCAGTGGTGTAAATAGGCTCAATGTTTAGCTTTTTCATCTTCTAGAGATTATACAATGCAAAAAATTATTTGTTTAAAATTTGTAAAATTTATGTTTCATCAGAGTCTGGATTTCAAACGGTAATATAGATATCAACCTTAAATCTTCGGAATTATTCGATACTCGATATTCATCAGCGGCATTAATATTGTTTTTTGCAAATCTAATAAAGACAATCTACAATTGTTTTCATTTGCTTTGAAGACCGTCTTGATAGATATTTGTAAATACATATATGCCAATGAGTTCTACACTTTCCATCTGACGTTTCTTTTTTTGTTTGAATCTAAAATGTTAAAAAATATCTAAAAAAACGAATGTCTAAAATATTTTACTTAATAGTATAATTTTTCAAAAGTTTTTTTTAGAATAACAAGCTTAACCCAACTACATTCGGCTATGAAAGGGTGAAGAAAGAAAGAAGTCGCCTCGATCTTTAAATGTTTTGAATTGTCTTGGGCGGATACCCCGAATGATGGCACTACCTCTTTTGATGCCACCTTGAATATAATGTTATTTTTTCAATATTACGATATTAAAAAAATTATAAAATATATGCAGTAAGGACTGATGTATATATTTCATAATTTCTTTTTACCGTAATATTGAAAAAAATATTATTTTATTCAAGGTATCATCAAATAAGGTACTGGCATCATTCGGGGTATCCACCCTACTGTTTTCGAAAGCCTTTAATATAATTATTAAACCAAAAACAATCCAGAAACCCCACCTAAAAAATCTTCATATTTACTGTGCACGATTAAACGTAGCATCCGGAAAAAATCTCAAAATAATTTACAATTTTGCAGTGAAAAACAAGTATAGGGGGAGGTGGGGCTACTTTAAGCTGTGGGGCTACATTGTTATACGATTTTTTCGCATATTTCTAATGTAAACTGGGTTTTAGCATGATGTAATTTGGATAGACAAAATAATTGTGCATCTAAATAAAATAATTATAAGGACCAGTTTCATTTAGGAATATGCGAAAAAGTCGTATAACAATCTAGCCCCACAGCTCAATGTAGCCCCACCTCCCCCTATTTTAAAATTAAAAGAAGCCGTTTTGTCTGGCGTTAATAATTGATAAAAAGCAGCATCCTTACCAAGTCCACTATCCGGATAAGCGAGACAATTTAATAACATTCTCTCCTCCTAGACCGTGCAGGAAATTGTTAAAATATTATTCTATTTGCAACTCCACGGGGCAGCTCAGGTAAGGGAAGAACAAAAAAAAGGCTCCTGACAATGAAAGTGCCCCAGCGTTGATGCAGAAAAAGCGAGTGTCAAGGCATAAAGTGTCCTGTGACGGGATAAAAAAAAGGCCAAGAGGATGTGTGTGAAAAGTCTGGCGGAGCAATGAAAATTTCTGTCTGGAATAACATTATTGCAGAGTGGGTGGCCTAAAAGGGGGAGGAGGGATGGACTTGGGGAAGTGTAAGTGTGTCTGTGGGAAAAATTGACTGCCAACTGCATGTCGGAAATATAATGAAGGCAGGTGGTGCTCTCGCGCCTGACAAAAATGGCACCAACTGTGCAACACAGTGATTGTGGGTGGAACAGTGAAAAAATATCAAATAAACCCACCGGTAGTGCTCCATATGCTCCCGTACAATTTATTTGCATGCATTGTGAATTTATAGTGTAACATGTCCACAAGTCACAGGTGAAAATTCTACGTTTCACTTTGAATATTTCATTGGCAAAAATTTCAAATTACATTTTTTTTTTAAGTTGTCCAAAGTCCCTTCAGAAGAAATGGGGAAATGGTACCCAAGATGACCATACTGAGATAAACACAGATAAAATGGGATAGTATGAATAACCTAGTCGCTTAGTTAAAATATTAGGCAGTTTATATTAGGCCCGGTCAAAATCCTGAAAGTCAAACTCCTGAACGCCAAAATCCCGGAAACCAAAATACCGAATTGGTAAATAATTTTGGGAAATTATTACACTATCACATAGATATCCTCCGTGTGATTTGGACACATTAATTTAGAGGTAGGCCCTGGTAGTCTATAAACTACCATCAGAGGCTATCTATCTAATAAGTAGTTCAGTGTCTAGTAGATCAAGTGAGACGCTATATTTATTTCTTTTCATCTCACCTGGGTTATTAAATCCAGAAATTATGAGCATCTCCTTTACCTTTGTCCTACTAGTAGTGCCATCTACAGACTAGAAATTGCAAAATTGCATTTTAAATAAAACAATTCCTAAACTATATTATTCAATGATCTCTAAGCCAACCGGCTTTATGACTTTCTTGCATTTACCATTTAACGACATCAATCAATGAACCCTCATCGTTTGTTGATGATCCTTTTGAATATTCACTTATATCATATTATTTGTCCCACACAACGTGATTTTCGTCCTGATTTTCTTCCACAATTCTCATTTCTTATTTGTCTTTGGGTCCAAAATAAAAGTACCTTGGAGGGATGGAAGGGCTCAATGGTGCCTTTAGGCATATTACAATGAAGGATTGTAATTTTGTCCTTCCCCTTTCGCGCCGAATTGCGTGCCACAATCCACTTAGAGGAGCACGTTCCGCCCTTAAGTGGGCCCCTGGTGTGGGGTAGGGTTTTTGTTGTCGAAAAAGCCTGTGTGTGAGACACCAATGAATGGGGTGGCAGTAAAAGTTGCGTGTTTGTCGTTCCCCTCAGGAACGATCCACACATATCTGAGCGTGGTTTGAATTATGTAAGGGTTAAACGATTCTACGTGTAATGGTGAAATGCGTGAAATTTTCGAGCCTCACAGAGAGTTCACTATGGGAAAGCAAGCAGACAATCACTTTTTCCCTAGAGGTATTCCCCATGACACACATTTCACCTCTAAAGCACCAACCCCACCGTGTCATCTCAACTCGTGATAATGATGAAATTACAAAAATTCATTAAAACCCATTTAAATGGCTCATTAGGAGCCCCAAAATTTATTCACCTGGCGCTCAAAATGTCGTTTTGACAATTTCACGAGCCCATTACAAGTGTTCCCAGGGTTTTTGGGAGAGGTTTTCTCGCAAAATGAACGAACCACCACCTATCCACCCAATGAAAACATATTTGTGTTATGTGCAAGAATCTTATTGTTCTTGGGGAGCGCGTTGAAGGGTCTGACTAAATGCCAAAGTAAACACCCAAAGCATAAGTGATGAAACTTTATGAGAGAATAAACTTGATGACTTTCACATATTTCACAATAAAATTATAAATTTTGCAAATATATGCCAAAGTAATGAGGACAATTTTCCAAACCCACTCAACAATTAAATCACATATACATCAACTGTTGAGTGATTCCTCCATGTCTCCCCTAAGACATATTTCACATTTATATTGCATGAGATTGTCATTATGTCTACAAAATGAATTAAAGGGGTGCGAGAAACTTAACAAATCAACAGCGTTATTGAGACACAAAGACAAAGTCAATGGCAAGGAATATATGGTAATAGTGAATTTGAGGTTAACTATTAACGCTTGAAGTGCTCCAACATAAAACTACTTTCTTAGAAAGTTTATTATATGGTAGTCACGTGCAAGAAAACATCGTTTATGGACATATTAAAGATTTAATATTTAGTCTGTTCTGTAAATTTAAATAGTAATATCCCAAATGATCTAACTTTTCTTCATTCTTTCTGTTACCCTAACCTCATTTATGAACAACAGTACAGGGCAATTCCAAGGTGATATCTCCAACCGTTTATATCCTACATTTACTCATTATAATCTAATATTCTATATAAACATACTAACTAAAAATATTAGTTTAATTTCCAGTAGAAAAGTAATCATTAATCTGAAAAGGATGGAAAAGTGTCCCATGATTTGCTAACGCTCTAACTCGTAACTTAGATGCATTTCTCAAGAGGGCATCATTTACGATTCACCCATTTACGACCCTTTTGAACCGATTCATAAATCGATCAAAAATCGCTCAAAATAGATTAGGAGTAATACAATTGATTTTGAAATAAAAATTATTTATCGATTCAGAATAGATACATTACCGGTTCAGAACCGATTCAGACTTGTCAAAAATTCCAAGACCTTTCCAACGGACCCTAAAACAACAGCGTGACGTCATTTCTCATAGACTTAGATCGTCTGAAACGTAAAAATATATTGATAAAAGTAGTCCCGGAAGGGTGGAAGATGGGAATTTTAGGGGATGAAATATCAATGAATTATATACTATACTCTTCCTGTGGAGTTCCAGTAGAAAAAATTTAAATATCAAACAAATAATCTTTATAAAATTCAACTTTTGCTTGAATTGATAATTGCTTGATAATTATTTTACTCGACTATATTACACAGAGTAACAACTTGAAACATAGACACAAAAAGTTAATACACTCTTACAGAATAATGAATTATTTTCTTTTCCATGGATTTACAAACCAATTCTCGAAAATCTTTTCTCTTGGAGAAATTTCGCGTGTGAAAAGGATGATTAGTATTTAAAATACGACTTAATGCTCTTGCTGATTGAAATATTTGAGTTTTATGGTCAGAGAAAAGTAATAATGAAATCATGCAAAACTTTATGTATTAAGGGGTTACGTGGATCACGAAGACTGATAAACAACATATTTTCTCTACAGTGCTTTTTTAAATGTAATAGGGTAAAAATAAAATGAGGTAATTTCGAACCATTTATAATTTGGGACACTTAAAATTTTCTCATTGTTTCAGACGAGTAAAGCGAAAACAAAGACCGTAAAATTAGAAGAAAAAGACGATTAAGAAGAAAAGGAACAGATTTGTTCCTTTTTAATCTCTAAAACAGTGAGAAAATATCAAATGTCCCAAATTGTAAATGGTTCCGAATTACCTCATTTTACCCTATACAAATTATTTTACTTAAGCTCTTAGGCGTGTAAAAGTAACAAAATGCAAACTTTGTTTTCTTACATTTTAATTTAAAAATAAAAAATCGTATTTTTAAGAGAATTTGAGGAGAAAGTTAAAAAAAAGGCATATAATCTTATTTTACAATAGCGTAAAATTAGGTGATTTGGAACCATTTACAATTTGAAACATTTCAGATTTTCTCATCGTTTCAAATGAGTAAAAAGTAAACGAAGACCACGCATATAATAAAAAAGTGATTAAGGAGCAAAGGAACAGCTTTTCTTCGTGCTTTTTTATCTTTTGCATCTCCAAAATAGTGAGGAAATCTCAGAATTCAAAATTATAAATGGTTCCAAATTACCTCATTTTACCCTACATTGTTATCAAGTCAACAAAAAATTCTTCGTTAATGTATGAGTTTAATTCTTCCTGCTATCACTAAATATTTATTTTTTTAACTTCAGCTGAATCTTTTTTAAGTAATTTTATAAAAAAAGTTTTTACAAAAATAGGTCTTCGTAAAAAAGTTCCAAAAAACGGCTGAATTTTTAAAATTTATAAATTAAACTTTCAGAAAATATAGTTTATTTTTTTACTTTTATATTCTCAAAAACTTCAATAATATAAAATTTTGTTCTGTTATTTATAACTTAAAGAAAACGCGCTGTTTTTTAATCTTTGTGGCCCAAGTAGCTCCTTAATATAATTTAATATATAGGGCACTGGGTAGCATTATAGAAAAATGATTTTTAACATAACCCCGTGATTTGAAATTTAAGTCTTTCAAGACGAGGAGCTAGCCACTGACCGGAATTTAACAATAAAAATAAAAACGATAAGCAATAGCAATGAAACGCCTAAGCTCAGACCTTGAAAAATCCAATAGAAGCGGATACGATGTTTTACTGTTAGAGCATTTATTATAAATCGCCCATAAAATTTAAGAAATTTTCTTGAAAATATTAATGTTTGACAATTTTCACTTTTATGAAAAATTTTACGTATAGTAGTAGGGTGGAGTCATCACTTACAAATGTTATACACTTATGGTCAGCCTGGACAGTTGGCAAAAATCTTCAATTTTTACCTAAAACAGATTTCGAAATATCACAAAATTGTTTATCACGTCATAATATGCTAATTTTATGACTTTTCGGAATTTATTTTAGGTAAAAATTCAATATTTCTCCTCACTGTTCATAAACGTATAACGTTCATGAATAATGACTCTAGTAGTTTATGGTCGCAAGAGGATTTTATTAAAAAAAAAAAAAAAAGAAATGAAAAAAATAAAGATTAGTACAATTTAGTCACAATTACAAGATTTTGAAAGCTTGTCACTTTTGATAAAAATAAATTGCTTGATAACAAACAGTTAGCAAAAATAAACTAGATTCATACAACCCTCTACATTAGTGGTTTATATATAAAACATTAGAAAAATAAACTTTAAATAGTTATAAGAAAATTATTTTCTGGGTAAAACCTGGGTAAAATAATGGAATGTTAAAGCTTTTCGCGTTATAGATAATTTACTTCTTATTGCCAAGAAGTCCTTAATCCACCTCTTTCAAAAACTATGACTCAATGTAAATAAATATTTAATACCACGTATGAATTAACAATAGAAATTCCTCAACTTCTCTCACATAACTTTACAGATAAGTAGAAAAGACCAAAGGTACAGGTAATTCCACTGAAATTGAAAAATACGAACGATAAAATGAATTTGTAGGCAAAAAGAATTTCACAGAATGATATAGAAATATTTATGTTTTAAGTAACATATTCACATGATTTTATCAACATCTCAAGATTGCTTCTTACATCAACTAACCCCTAACTTTTGTCTTGAAAAAAAAATTTAAGGGCATGTTTCATGTGCGTGCAGGAGAAAAAGGAATAAACTTGGGAATAAAATGAAAAATTCACAATATAGCTCTGGATGCTAATGTGTGAATTTTCCATCAATTTTTTACTCAGTACTTCACACTCCTCGTTATTGCTCCTTATTCGTTCTCTTTTTTTTGGCTTTCCTTTTTCCTTTAATATAGGAAAAATCATTTTGGGTTTGGTGTTTCCTTCCACTTTTCTTGGTATGTTTGCATTTGGTACAAAATAAGAAGTAAGAAAAGAAGAGGGTTGCAAAAGAAGTGAAAGAAAAGCTTGCCAAATACAAATGTTTTTGTGAGGGTGAAAATTGACGTTTATTTTTTAACAGTGTGTCTTCCCTAAACCAAATTCGAATAAATTTTCTCGTATTCTGGCAAAGTTTGTGTGCCCATGCCACTCTTGGAAAATGTACAATTCCCTTCTTCATCCCCCAAAAGTATTACGACAAAAAGTGGTAAAATGCATGTTCCAAGGAGAAATTTCATCTCAAACCAATTGCATGCCTCATATTTACAATTTCAAACAAAACCTCCGCCCAACTTGTGCAGCATTTGAAAGTTTGCCAGTTTGTTAGCCTGTTGCATACCTTTTAACTCCGATAATCGCATCACACACCCCCAACCCCCAGGGGGATGCTTTTCACCCACTTGCATATGCTGTGTTCAAATAAATATTCATTTGGACAAATTAAACTGCACTCGGTGTGCTTTTGCGAAGGGGGTGGGGACAAGAGTAACAGGCAAACTTTTGAAATGGTATTTTCGTTTACGAAATATGCCACTGATGAGATTTACAGACATATATCTCGCCATATCCTATTTTAATTCGTCAGCCAAATGAAATAAATATTTCGAGATGTTAAGCTATAGGATGGGCTTTATAACTCTGTCTCTGAGAGTAATTTCATTCCTTGTTTGCCAAATCCTTCCATTTGAAATTTGCAATACAACAACTTTCAGTATTTAGTTTTTGAATTTATGCAAAAAGCTAATATTATTACTAATTCCGGAACAATTACAATGGAATTATTTTGTTTAGCCACAATGCCATTTTGATTCGCAACTAATTTGAGCTGATTTGTAAACCATAACAAAATCTGCTGTATGGAATACATACTACAAAAATAAATACCACTAAATTTCTAACAAAAACTCAAAGCGAAAAGACTCGGACTCGTGACTTTGAAGCTATTTCCTGAATGTCATATCGCATTATTTGTCTAAATTAATCAAAATTTTCAATGGTTAATAAACTCAAATTGGCCAGCTTAATTTAATAACAGTACATTTTCTCTAACTTATTAAATTTAAAGTTGATAAATTTACATTTTAAGAAAATTGAGAAAATAATTTTTGTTGTCTGAATATCAAATTTAATTTATAACCGAAGTTTCCCTTAAAAATGACCATAAATCTCGGTACAATTATAAAGATGTGTTAATCGATAACGCAAATCATAGATCTTATCTAATGGAAGAATCCCTTATAACATCGATACTTTAAGCAAGCAATAATTTTCGACAGCGGTGTTAAAGTCGAAAAGTCTATGTTAAACATTTAATTTGAAATATTATAATTATATCCAATATAATTTAATAATATTCCCAACTAGAATTACAAGGTCCTTACCCATAAAATATTTCAAATATTTATGTTAATCTAAATTGAGATCACCTAGATCTATCAAAGTATAGTGCGAAAAACAGAACAAATTGGATGAGATCGATGTGAACACGTAACGTCTCAGCAATTTTGATAAACTTTATGACATAAAAAAGATAATGAAAAATATTTTTCGGTAAAGCTATTACGACTTTAGTAAAAATCGTTCCATCTTCCTCATAATGGGCTTAAAATTCTCTCTTCAGAGGTGTTCTAGTATCCAAGGTACAGACTTTTGGTTTAGGATACTTGTTATGCCCTAGACTTACGACTTAAACCGAGATACAGCTCAACGTAATTATATTCAAAATAATGATTAAGATTAAGGGGTCAATTCCCAATAACATGTGTTATGTGTTATCGTGTGTTATCTCGAGATAACACATAAATTGGTATTCCCGATAACACATGTTATAATCAAAATGGCGGATGTGTTAAAAAAGTCTCCAAACATGTGTTATGAAATATTGTTATTCTCCATAACACACATAAAACATTAATTTGTTCTACGAGATGTGTTATCTGTAACACAACCTCTCGAGGAGCATTTATGATGTGTTAAGAAGTGATTCAAGGAAAAAACTGTTGAAATAATACGAAAAAGGATTATTATAACTCACGATTATTGATGAATATGTTTTTTTCTATTACTTAATAATAAGTCACATTTTTTACCCGCAAAATTTCCACTTTCTAGTCCCAGAGAACTATTTTTAGCTTTTCAAATATATCGTTTCGTTTCATTTTTGAAATGATGACTATTTTTCGTTTTTTAAAAATTATTGTTAATATTGTTTTTTTTTATTTTCGTGAAATATGCAGATTTATTGATTAAAAATTTTTTTTTCTATATTTTATTGTCCGAAAATGTTTGACAATATTCATTCAAGTCCTAGATTTTTTATTTAAACACAAATTTTGAAAGTATTTCATAAATTTTATACCAATATCAAATTATGATATCTCCCAGCATCAGCTACAAATCAAATTAGCATGCAATCGAGTTTGCTCATGTCAAAAATCTCATCAACAACAAGCTGATCTAGGCTTATCTGTCCATTTTTCTCTCACACTACTATACTGCTTTTCCGTTGGCTACGTATATTTTTTGCTTGCGGATTTTCTAATAATTGGGCAACTAAATGCCACACCAATTCATCCCCAGTGCAAAATAAAGCATCTTGACAAATAATAATGCATTTCGCTCCTAAACAAATCTCTTTTAATTAAAAATTACCATATTTTGGAAAACATTACCATAAAAATAATTTCCAATTGGGGCTGTCAGAGGCCAAAACGTACAATGGATGGCGCTGAATGCGGGAAATGCTCTACATTAGATGGCGCAGTCAACAAGTCTCCATGTGTTATCATAACACACCATAAAATTCTCCAAAATCATTTATTGGGAATTGCTCGGATGTGTTATGAGATAATCAAAATAATGATTATCTCGGCTTAAGTCGTAAGTGTGTCTAGGACATTAGACTTGTATATATAGAAAGTGTCACTTTTGATATTTTGATATTAATACAATTTTTGTAAATATTGACTTTTAGTATCTCTTTACTCATAGTTTTTTTTTTGTTTTATAGTTACATTATTAATTAATTAAATTATCACCTTTTGCTAATTTTTTAGCCTCTTTATTAGCTTTTAAAATTAAAAGCCTCTATCTCCTATCTTATAGATATTTCCTAAATTTTAAAGATATTTTAGACAACATTTATACCTAGTGGCTAAATACAAAAAAAGTCACAAAAATTTTGTACTCCAAACATTTTATTAATTTTTAATATATTTAAAAAATAATAAATTGTAGCTGACTAACAATTGCCTGAAAGAAAACTGTTATCGAATTTACAACCCTTAATCGACAGTGGTCATAACACACCTAACATAGCCTTATCAACGCTAAATCACTGGGACTATTTAAAATTATCAATAATACTTAATACTAATACTTAATACTTAATATAAAACATAAAGATCAATTTTCAAAATTCATGACATTTTCCTTATAATCCCTTTTAATCCAGAGTAATTTAATTAATAGCGTGCAATTAAAGCTCGAATTTAAAGTGTAAAGTGGTGATATAATAAATGCATTTGTGTGGTCTTGAAGAAGAGGCATTGTCGGCATTCCAGGCAGTGTGACTCCCTGAAATTCACCTGGTAGAAGTGCTTCCCGAGCTATTTATCATGTATGAGACGAGCTCCAAGCATTCCTACCACGTCAATTGAGCACTGTACACAAGAACCACTTGTAGGGCTTCAGTTCGTGAATCAGTGGAGCCTCCCAAACCATCTGGAGAAGAAAAAGAAGAAAAAAAAACCACTGCACGAGGCCTCATGCATAAAGTATATTTAGCACTTTGCACACGAAGAGCTTTTGGCAGTTTGTCGCGTGGCTTTTCTGCACGAGTGCCAGGATCCAAAAATTCCCATGCCTCAGTGCTATAATAGCATATGTATCATTTGTGCACTTGTAACTTTGGCTCTGTTCCATATGCTCCCTGTCCGTTGGGGGTTAAACGGCCTGTTGCATGGAGCGCAGAAAAAGCTCAACCTCAATGAGTCCCAAAGGGTTTGGGTGAGAAAGAGAGAGGCCTCTACCTTAGGGAAGCCGCCTCGAATTGCACCATGCAATACGAATCCAGAAGGATATATGGTGATATGAGAAAGGAGTTGAAAGACTGTTGAATCTGGAAAAAGGTGGGGTGAAGACACTGAAAGACTGCCGGATAGAGTTGCGCCAACCTGCACCACATAATTCAATGAATAAAATATTTCAGCAATTTCGTGCAAGGCACCAGATGGGGGTGGAAAATAGGGAATTTATACCATCGTGTTGCCACACAAATAGGCAAAAAAATTACACGTTAAGGGCTGTCAAGTTCTACAATAAAAAAATATGTATCATAGAAATTTTAATTACAAAGTGATTTGTTCTGTTTCAATGACAGAAATGTCAAATAAAATTTTTCTTGAATTTTGACAGCTGTCAAAAAACATAGCAATCATCTCACGTATTGTGACACGATAAATAGTAAAAGACCTTAGAAATGGCAAAAAAAAATAAAGATACTATTTAAATTTAAATAAACAATTAAAATGATAGTTAATGTCAAATATAAAATTACTCTGGATAGATTTTAATTTTACAGTACATTTCCTAAATTTTGTGTAGTTTAAACGGACAGAGAAGTTGTGTGTTCGTTCTGCAATGCAACTGTTGAGAGTTCAAATCTCGTTCAGCCATGCAGATTTTCTTCATTCATTGTCTTAGTTATTTTTCTATCAATTAAGGCCTTTGCAAATTGGGAGTTATATTTGTCAAAAAACGCATTTTTGACAGAATTGTGACGTCTAGAACAGTGCGAACGATTTTCTTCAAAACAGCAATTTTTGACGAAAACTGCTGAACAATGTGTAAACACGATTATACGGGCTTCAGACCTAAGGGCCTCGACAGACCTGAGGATTAGCCGAGAGACGGCTTAGTATAATTATATTCGAAATAATGATTAAAGTACATTTCCATCATTTTCCACTAAGTCGTCTCTTGGCTTAAGTCGCAAGTGTGTCTAGGGCATAAGGCTTAGCTATCTGGCTTAACTCCTCCAATTCTCATCAAGCATGATTCTTTAGAAAAATGTTGTTTAGGATTGAATATTAAGGGCAAATCATTCATTAGATTTTGAAAAATCAATAAAATGCCTTGTTATTAAGGTTTTTGAGACCTTCGGGACCTAGACTAAACCTTCAGAGTGAAGCCGGCATTAGTCTAAGATTTTATGGCGTATTTTCTACAACAAAATAAACGACAATAAATTGATCGTTACCCAAAGTTTTATTTAGTCACGGTTTTAAAATTTTGGAAAAAATCTATCATATATTTAATTCTGTCGATGTGACTAAAAGACCTGTGACAAAGCTTGGGCAAGCCATATAGAATATATCATACTCGTATTATTTATTAAATATTTCAGTACATCTTACTCCTTCAACATTACCTTGTCATTTTTTTCGCATTTTCTTTCAACAACAGCATTATTGAAAGCTGATGTATGTAACTCCCTCCTCAAAAAGCTTCAACAATGTGTCTTTTTAATACTTGAAAGCTCTTAAAAGTCTCAATATGATGCATTTAACAGCCTCTCTCCAGGAAGATGCTGCAAAGCTGGCAAAGTTGGACTATATACCAAGAAGTGAATTGAAATCACCATGAAAGCTCCGGGTTGAAACTCCTTTGCCTCTACATCAGTGAATCTCGCCACGGTAAATCGCTTTTCAAATGAGATGAAGCACATTTTAGGCGAAGAAAAAAAAGAGAATAAAAAAGAATCGAATAAAAGTTCCTGGAAGACGGTCTCCCGTTGTAAAGTAAAAGCACCATCTTCGAGATCGACTCAATTCAATTACATTAGTCTTCAGCGTGAAATGTATTACTCTTCGCCAAATGTTTAAGTTCAGTGAGCTTTTTTTCATCTACTTGAGAATCTATTGGTGGCTTTTAGGACAGTTTTCTTCTTTTTCAATTTACCATTTGATTTTCACTTTTGCATTTCTCATTCACTTGACTTTTGGAGTAAAGGTGTGTATAAGGATTTTTTTCTACAAGAATGATTCCACCATAAGACGTCGTCGTAAAACTTTCAAGAAAGCTCTGGCATTTTGTGAGAAATTGTTCAAATAAAGAGTACGTAAATGAATGTTTTTTCCCACTGACGTACTTCCGATTAAATTGAAAATTTCTCTGTCAGTTACCGCGTAAACTGTCGCACAGCGGGGTATTTTGACTACGTAGGACTCTGTTAAGAAGAGATAGTTTTTGTATATATGTAGATATTTATATAAGATTCCTGCACTTTAACCTATCATCTAGGTCAAAAAATATTGCCCAGTAAATTTTCATCCCTATTCCAAATCTATTTATTTCTGACAGAATTTAGACAAACGAATTTGGCCAGCAAAAATAAAGATATTCACAAAAATGAATCGAATTTATAAAATTGGCATGTAAGGTAGTGGAGTTGAAAAAATCTCTTTCTATCTTTTGTCAAAACATTTCAAAGTGATTAATGCTCGGCGCACAATATCTTTTGTTTTGTAAACATGTTTTTGACATTTCAGTGAGAGTAAATGAAATCTGGATCTAGTAATCTCACTCACTCTCATTGAAAATGTTGAAAACATGTTTACAAACAGAAGTTATGTCCAACGCACAATAAATTTTGTTTCTAAAGATTTTTTCAAAATTTCACTCTCTCTGAAATGTCAAAAGCATGTTCACAAAACAAAAGTTATTGTGCATTGGGCATTATTGTGCGCTAGGCATAAATCTTTTTGACTAAGGCATAATTCTTTGACTACTGATTTGATTTCTATTTCCTTCTTAAAAACTCTTTGCTATTGATTAAGCTTTTAAATTAAACGGTTCGTATTCTTTAATTGATCGAAATCGATTTCTAATGATCATTGTCAGTTAATAACCGAACTTTTGAATTTTTTACTGACCCACTGTTCATTTTAATTAAGAACTAAATATTTTGAATTTGTAGGGGAGACTGGGGCAAAGTCACAAAACGGATATTTTATTTTTTTATAAGCTACCCGAGCATCCCATAATTAGCGCTGTTTTATAGGAAGTTTACTGCTCTACAATTAGTGAAAGTCATTTTTCTTTATTTTGTAAGACACTTATCGAACCGTTTTCAACAAGGTGATTTCGTGACCATTATCAAAAACGCTGGGACAAATAGTATCAGGCGTATCAGGTATGGGGTATTATCACATTTTTATTCGCTTTATTACAGGCTTCCGTAAATTTAAAAAATATCTAGATGACATATTTTCATATAGCAAAATTATTCCTCTACACCTGTGTAAAACATCGTTTTCTCTATCTGAATGAAAAAAGTGCTTTTCAAGCTATTTTAGAAGAAAAAAAAACACACAAACTGCGAATCGTTTAACCAATACAAACAACAAGCGGCGACACATGACAATGACGTTTCTTTTCTTCGGTTTATGTTCTGCTTCCGTTTATGTTACTTTTTGCCCCATACCGTTTGTTACTTTTTACCCCAAGTGATTAATTTTACTAAAAAGATTTCTGGAGAAAAGAATTTTTGTAAAATAGATAGCGGCTTCGTGTTCAAAGAATCCAAATCATTTGGGAAAAAAATCTCCAATAAATTTTGAAAAATAGGTAATAACTCATATCTTTTGCGAGGAAAATATTTCAGGGCTAAAAATGTCGTTTTTTTTTATTTTCTAATTTCCTTGTTCTAATTCTAAGAAACTTACAACATTTAAGAAGGTCTATGGATCTATGGGAAAAACTTCAAGGCACTGTCTTATTTACCTTGAAAAATATTGAACTTTTAAATTTTCGATTTGTGACTTTTTGCCCCAATCTACCCTAATGTCAAAATTCGCTATTTACTAGTAAACCGTTTTCTAATGATCATTGTTTATTTGAGTTGCAGTTTCACTAAACATCCCAATTTTTACAGATTAAATATACTTTTCTTATATAGTAAATGAAATATTTAATTTACTGGCCAATATTTACACTGAGTGAGAGAAATCCGAAAAAGTCAAAATAACATCCGGAAATGTTAATTTTACCTTGCAGTATTGATCCGAAATCAGTGTAAATATTACCCTCTTTAGGTGTATTATGGGTTAAAGTTGCCCTTCTTTCATGTTGATTTTACCCTTAAAAGGTGTAAAATTAACATTAAAAAAAAGTTGATATATTTTTAAACCCAAAAAGTGTTAAAGTTATGACGAAAAAGAGTTAATCGCAGCCTCTTTTTTTCTCAGTGTACCAACGTATTGCCAATTCTGCTGCTTTCATTTCAATCAGTAAACCAAATTTCTGCAAAGAGTTGTCCCAATTTCTTATTGTTCATAATGACCTCTTCACATGAATTGTGAGAATTGTATTTGACATAAACTTCTGAAAATGTGTAGAAGGGCCTTAAGATATTGAGATATTTTAATTGAAAAACTATGAAACTTATCAGAAAATGACTTTTCAACCAAAATGTCTCAAATGTACAAACAACCACTATATCCTATGAACAAAGAGCAAGAATTTTGATGTGACATATTCGTCTTCAATAATACAGGACCTTTTTCTTCATGTGGCAAAGCTTCTTTTTTGCATACTAGCCAATTGTATTTCCACTGGGATCAAGTTTATGGACATGGTTCAGCATTTGAAATCATCACATGGTACTATTCCCTTCGTTCTTTCAAATGTTAAGGACATGTGTCTCTTTGCACTGTGGGGTATGGGGTTGGGGGATCAATGCTCCGAGATGTGGAAAATATAAATTGAAATGAATGAGATCAGCATCTTTTCAATTTCTCAGATACAATTCCACTAGGAGAAAATATGGTAAGGCTAGTGGTGATCATTGTTTGCGGAGAGAAATAAAATTCCAATGTTGAATGGAATAAAAATAAATTTTATGCGTCCAGGGAGCGAAAGAGATGGAAAAAAAGAGCCATCTCAATGTATTCATTCAGCTATTCCTTCCTCCTCCCATGAAAAGCTCACTGGGTGGGATTTTGGGTCAATTCATTGGGGACAAATTTTTATACTAACATATCCATTTCTTGTCTATCGACAACACGTATTCCCGGACGTTGTGCGGAAAATGCGCTCTACGGTGAATTTATCCTCTGTTGGAAGAATATTATGACATCCACTGGAGACGAACAATAATTGTCTCAATTCCTTCCCATTCCACCCCAGCAACAGACAACAATTTGTTTGTGCAGCATCATTCATCCACGATATTTTATCTCATTCCCCACGATTAATCATCATAAACATGAGTTTCACAATTTATACCACCAACGGCAACTTTCCAAGTAAATTAACTAAAGTACAAGAGGCTCAATTGGAGTGGCATTATTCATGCCACGAGGATGAGATGAGCAGAAAAAGGGACACAAAACCATTGAAAGACATATCCCAACATATCCCTATATTCCCGTCCTTAATTATCTTAGTTGCGTGGAGCAAATTGACTCTTGAGGATACTTTACACGAAATATACGAGACCTCGCATGAGTCTCAAAAGGAGCTTTTTGGTAAGGCTTAAGAAAGTCCTTCACCAATAGAAATGTGATTTCTTGTAAAATCCATTACATAGAGAATGCTTCCACTTTATAATAATTCTTCTAAGTATAAGAAAATAACACAAAAAATGAGCCTTCCAAAGTGGTTGAACTTTGACCTTCAATAATTCAAAATGGCGAATTTTCCGGGCATAGGTATGTTTGGGCGAAATGTTCGCCAGGACCAGCTGTAAAACATATCCAAAAATCATTGAAAAGCTTGGGCCAATTTTTTGCAAAATTGGAAAAACCTTATTTTTGACCTATTTTTGAGGGATAGGGAACGTTAGAAAGGGAAGGGGGAAAAGTAAAGAGGTTGGGTACGAGATAATGTCATTTGAGGAGGGGTCATCGAAGACCGGAAGTCGATATCTCTTACCGCTTAAGCTCCAGAACAGTGAGAAGTTGGAAAAAAAAGTCGATTATATAACTGCTCTCTCTTTGAGTTCGAGCAGTAATAAGAATAATAATAATAATAGTGGCTATATGAAATATTTCTAATATTATTGGAAATATCTTTACAAAATAAAATTTTTTTTTAGTAAATTCAGGGACTTTAAAAATTTTAACAAAAAATAATTACCACAAACGAAGCCGAATAAAGTAAAGCTTCTGCATGTTATTTATTCAGTTTTATAACATTTTTTTTACAATACAATTTATGACAAAATTAAAAAAAAAAGTATTACTTTCATCCAATATAATATTATTCATAAAATTGAATATTAATTTTTTATATGTCTAAAAAATACAAAATTAACTAATCCCCAAATCTTGCCACGAAAAATGAATAAAGAATATTTTTTTGGACAAAATATTTTCATTGTGAGATGGGTAGTGGTAAGTTCAGTAATATAAAACAAAAAACATTTTAATCAGTAAAAAGATCATATTGTTTAGCAAGAGATTTACAGCAATTAATTTTGAAAATAGATCAGATAATATCAAAAAATATTTTTATATCATGCTACAACCGAAATTTGAATTATTGAATTTTTTGTATTAAAAGACAACTACAGAAAAACGATATTTTACGTTTTTAAACCCAAATCTTTACTTTTTAAAGACAGAAAAAGACAGTTTTGAACACTATGATATTCTATAATACCAAAAAACGCACAATAAACTTCTTTCTAGGGTGCCAAACACTCACAGAGTCATCAAATGAGAGGGATGTTGAAGAAACAAAAAAAAGTAAAAGATTTTTTAAGCAAATGGCTCACATTCTTTTCATCCACTGGAAAACAATCTAAAATTAAAATTTCATATTATCTCCATCTATGGCATATTTTATGCTCTCTGTGTTGGCTCTTCATGTTGTGTGGGGCAATGTACTTAAATATTTTGCAATATTAAACATTTTTCTTGCAACGAAGAGTTTTGTTGAGTGCGCGCCGGGGTAAGGAAAAAAAACCGAGATGGAGACGAAAAGCTCAATATAGACAAAACAATGTAATATTCCTGGAAATTCTTCTCATTCTGCCACTTTTCATGGCTGAAGATGAAGACGAAAAAAAATAAAGAAAGCCCCCAACACTAAAAGCTTTCCCCATACTCCCCGTAGAATACATCCCTCCTATGATGCCCCCTCTCTCTCTCTGTCTTTCTAATGAAATTCCACTTAATGGCCTGAGATGGTGTTCAAAAGCTTCGACAGTATTTTACTGACTTTCTTGCGGTACTTTGTCTTTGCAGGGGGCGTCATCGAGTTTGGTGGTAAAGTTTGCCGATACTGAGAAGGAACGACAACTGAGACGTATGCAGCAAATGGCCGGTCACATGAATTTGCTAAATCCTTTTGTTTTCAATCAATTTGGAGCGTATGGTGCTTATGCACAGGTAAGTTGACGTAATCATTGAGACAGTATGCCCAAGTAATCATCTTGATGACATTTTTTTTTTGTTTGCAAACCATCTGAGCAGCAGCAACAGGCGGCCCTGATGGCTGCAGCGACTGCTCAAGGAACGTACATAAATCCCATGGCTGCGCTTGCAACACAAATACCTCATGCACTCAATGGTAAAGTGGCGGGTGATGGTCAGCTGAAAGGACAATACGTAATGCCGCATTGTTTGCCCGCAGGCTCAGGACAACCAGTGAATGGAACAATTCCGTCGCTGCCATCTCCCACGATGCCAACATTCAATATGGCAGCCCAGACTCCCAATGGCCAGCCAGGCGGCACTGAAGCCGTCTACACCAACGGAATACCTCAAACGTATCCAGGCCGTAAGTTCCAGAAGCTGACCTGGATCATTTTGGTTTTAAGACAATCAGGGACATTAGACTTCAAGAGTTTAGGAAATAATCTACGTTGCCACTACCAGTGGTCTCTGCTTCGATAGGATAAAGTTTAATTATTGGCATCCAACGAATCAAGTAATAAGAACGCCTGCACTGTGATGCAAGTGACGCAGGTTCAAATTAACTTCAGGTTACCAAAAATTTTTGACGATCATCCGAGTAACATTCAGTGATCTTCACAAAATTTAACTCCACAGAGCTTCAGATTGGTATAAAGAGCCCACGTATAAAGTGAATTAATAATGCATAATAACTAAGCAACTACTACTAAAACAATTAACTATGTACAGCTTCTAATTATAATACGTGTCACTAACTTAAACAAATTAGTAAGGCTATTGACCGTTTCGTTCAAATTCAGGAAGTATGTAAGAATTTCAAGTATTACACCCACTTAAGACGACATCTGGACGTTGGAATTATCATTTTCACATAAATAATCTCTTTAACCGGTAATACCGTAAACGTATTACAGTAGGGGGAAGTGTGGCTACATTGATATACGATACTTTGTTCCTAGTCCCTGACGAGTGGCCTTCAAAGTTGAAGCCAATTTCCTACTTTCACATACAAATGCGTATGGGAATTTTTCTGCACTCGTGATCGTTATGCTAAATATTTAAAAAGTAAGAAGTTTTCCCGTATTATAAGATACCTTTCCGTATGGAGGGATAAATATACTAAATTTTTGTTTAAATAAATGTTTTCCTTGGAGCACTGTGAGCTGAGTCCGAGAACAATTTAGGAATTGGCTTCAAATAGCTCCATATAAAAAGACCAACTTGCCAGGCACTTGCTTTTTTCATAATTCTAAAGACCGCTATAATTTAATTCAATCCCACAACAGTTTCGTAAAGTTAAGTTACATATGCGAAAAAATATTTATTTCGCTTATCCCTAATAGGGTCACGGTCAAAAAGATGTTCGAAGTGGATCTCAAGACGACCCAAGGAAAGATCTGAATTTGTTTCAGCCACCTTGTGCCGGGTCTTCCCCGAAGTCACTTCTTCTTTAGAATAACTCGCATGGTTTTTTTTTCAATCTGATGTCATTGTTTTTTCAACCGGAATACTATGAAACAGGGTGTAAGACTGAGGTCACAGTCATCCTTGCTCGGGGAATACGGGTTTTGGGATGGTCTGAGCTTTAGTATTCAATAAGAACTTCTCGTAGACGCAAGAATGCCGATACGTGCCTGTAGCTACTTCTAAAGAATCTGTAACCGACTTTAGGACCGATTATAGCCTTTCCCTATCCGCCACCAGGAAGACGCCCGATGGTTACCCGAACCGCACGAAACTATTTACCAAGCATATGAAAATGGTAAATTAGATTGTCTAAAATCTAACTTAATAACACAAATTCTGGAACGGTTATCTCATGTTACCTTGACAATCAAGATTTTAAAAATTAAAAGGCTCTTGATAAAAACAAATTCGATCCTGACAATTTATTCGTTTTCGAATTATAAACTGAGAATTGATGAAGCTAAGTAAAACTGTGCATTACTATTGAATTATAATATTTCAAAATATAAAAATCAAATTTCTTAAACTTTGTACATAAAACTTTAGTACAATCCCCTATGTCCCTCCTTAAACTCGGTATTTTAATGTTCGAGTTACAAAAATTACTAATAATACATTTTTAAAAGTTTAACATGAAACTTTAATAAAAAATGTAATAAAAATAAAATAGAATAGGATTATAAAAGCCACAGATTTAAAATAAATATCCTTATTTTAGAGCCGTTTATGTAGTTACAATAAAAACTATACGTCAAGGACCTTCAACTACGAAATCTTTTCAATTCAAATTGCTGAATTAAACCGTTTTTATTTTTTTTTTTTTCTTAAGATGCCCTTCACTTATCAATTCCAACGCAAGGACTACCAAATGGAGATGCGGCTCTTCAGCATGCTGCGTATCCTGGAATGCAACCGTATCCAGGTGTTGGTGAGTAATCCTTTTCACTCTTCACCCCTATCATTCGTCCATCCGCTACCTTTATGCTCTCATATACCATCGCATCCCCTAATGTGCAAATTATCTCTCTCACTTTTTTCATTGTCAGTTTTCTTGACAAAGTATTGTGGCCAAATGAATGTATTTTACATATCTTGATTGTTTTTTTATTTTAAATTAAAAAAAAAATCAATGTTTTGATCCACGTGAAAAATGACGATGAGAATTGCGGGAAGAAGCCGTTAAGAATCACATTGAGCATTCCCGATATTTTAATATTAGGTGTTGTAATAATTTAAATAATAAATGTATCTTATTTATCCTTTTTATTGTTTTTTTTTTCTCTGAATATAATGTGAATTTTATATAAGTATCACTTTTCACTGTATTACATTAAACCTATTTTACGTTTTAACTCATTGTCTTTTATTTTTGTTATCTGAATATAAATATATATATTATAGATGTAGCTACTTTAAATATCTTTATATATATATCAATGTTGTGTGACACTTTAATTATTAAGTAATACACATGAAAAAGTGGGGTCATTGTCATCACTTTTGTGTTAAATATCCTTGTCTCTTAATATGTTGTTGTTTTTTTTTTTAATTTTATGTTACTTTCCTTTATTTTTTTTTTGTTGTTCATCTTTAAATGTTGGTACAAAATATGCCCAGAAATATATTTTCAGGCATCAGGCAAATTTTTTTTGCACCCACAATGGTGAACGCAGGGATTTTGTCATTGAATGGGAATTTAAATCCGTAAAACCACTGATTGACATAAAATTGCAAATAATTCCACGAGGGACAATTTAATGCGCACAAATTCCATGACACATGTTTTAATGAGGTGTTTTTGGGGTACTGGGTGCAGGGATATGGTCACAAATGGAGACTTTTGGATATTACACTGAAAATTGATGATAAAATTGCAGAATTGGATTTATATTGCACTTGCAGTTGGTGCAATACAAAGTCCGGGATAGTTCATTAAATTAAGTATTAAGTTTGCAAAATGTTTTTTAGAACATTTTTTGAATAACGTGATTTTAATGCAGGACTTTGAAATTGATTGTATATTAATCAATTTGATGAAGAAAGTTATATCGTCCTTCTCATGAGATAATTATAAGAGTTATTAGAAAAGTTCGAGATTAACCGGAAAATTCTTAAGTATTTTTCAAGATTTATTTAAATCAATTGAGAGATAGTACCAAATTTGGAAATAAGGAAAATGCAATCTTTTAAAAATAAAATCATTAAAAAATAAGGTAAATAAGAACATTAATGTGAAAATATAAAAAAAATAGCATAATACATCCAATTTTAAAATTAGTTATGAGTTACGAATAATTAGTACAACTACTTAATAAATACAATTTATGAATTATCACAATTATTCAAATAAATTTAATTTGTATAAATAATTTTTGACTTTGATGTGCGTGCAGCCTACATATATTATTTTATATCATTGTTTTTAGACTTATCAAAGCGGAAAAGACAGCTGAATCCAAAAATCAGATTTTTCCTTTAGACATTCTAAAAGGCTGATAATCGAAAAAAAAATTCTGAAAATACCGTTACGTTTTTTTAACAAAAATTTTAAAATTTGCAAAATTTAAATAAATAATTTATTGGGTGATTGAATGTTAATAATCACTGAAAATTGTTAAATAAAAAAACACTTTTTTAAATACTCAACTTTGAAACTGATATACAGATTATAAATAATCAAAACTAAAAAAAATAAAAGATTCATAATGAATTTTGGAGTTGATATGTTTATTGAATAAGTTATACTCATTTTTGTAAAGTAATGGGTTTTTACTGACTAAACTTCAATTTTTTGCTGATAACTTTTTTTTAAATTGTTGTCGATTAACCTGAAAGCCTTTAAAAGTCAAAGGCAATGTATATTTCTTATTTTTTCTACTGTTTTCTATTTCTTCCTTTCGGAAGTGCGAAAAATCATTCACTTTAAATTTAAATTAATTCAATTTGCATTCAAAACCTGTCTGATAAGTTTACTTCTAAACCTATTCATGTATTGGATTCAGATCTTCCGGTGTTCGTTAGGGGCAGCTTCTTTTCCTCAATTAAAAACTCAATTTTTTCTCCAAAGCTTTCGACCTTTGATATGGGTCTTCCTTAGTGGGTCAATTTAGGAAGACCCATACCAAGGGTCAAAAGCTTTGGAGAAAAAATTGAGTTTTTAATTGAGGAAAAGAAGCTGCCCTAGACGAACACCGGATCTGAATCCAATATAATTCGTCAGATACCCCACCTCTAGACTATTTATGTATACACACACATGTACACTGTTAAACAGAGCCGGTACTCCACTTATTTAATTGCTTAACCCATATTTACAAAAACACAGCTTAATCATCTTAACTTAACTTTTTGGAATAAAAGAATTTTATAAAATTGAAAAAAACTCTTGGCTTCTTAACCCATTCAGTCAATGTACCAGAAAAACTTGAGATAGAATGTTCATATTTAAGGATTAGTTTCCTACAGATTAATAGATGAATTTTTTGAAAAGAAAAAAAACTATGGGGCGCGGGGGGCGCCAGTCAAACGCACGTCTTAACGGTCGCTGAATTAAAAATCTGTGCATTAATTCATTACAAACTCTATTGATTTAGATAGAGTAACTATCCATGAAAACAAATTGGCAAGTAGAATTCAAATCAGAAAAGAGGAAAGGGGCCAATTTTAACAAATTCGGCGGGATTTAAAATTTTTCGTTCGCCATTTTGAGCAAAAATTTTGGATGACTTTCCGCAAAGCAAAAAAAGAACATCAAATGTACTGCCATCTCTGTTGGGCTATATTTTCCAAGTAATTGAAGGACTAAAGTTACTAAAAATCCATTTCCGACAGAAATTCGAATATAAGTTGCCCAAGAATAAATCATATAAAATCACTCAATTTGCGTATGATATATAATAACATGGTAAGGAATGGGTTAAATCTATATTTTTTGGCACCTTATTATATCTTGGATACTTTAGAATGGTTTTTCAAGATGGTAAATTTAATCATCCCTAGAGAACGCATTGTCTTCTTAACCGATTGGGACAAGTTTTAACTCATTTGAAAGGTATTTGTTTTTCGGACAATTCTGAACCAAAACCAACCGGAAATTAAACCTAAATCAACATTAAGGAAAATTAAGCTTCGCCATTTTGAGCAAAAATTTTGCATAATCTTTCGCGAAGTAAGAAAACAATAACAAAATGGAATTTCATCTCTGTCGGACTATTTTTCCCAAGTATTTGAAGAACTAAAGTTACTAAAAATCCATTCCCGACAGTAATTGCGATAAAAATTGCCCAGGAATAAATCAAAATCACTCAATTTGCGTATGACGTATAATACCATGGTAAGGAATGGGTTAAAAAGTATTCCATATTCCTAGCCCTATATTCTGTACACTTCTTCCTCTCGTGAACATCACAAGAAATTCAATTTAGGTTTGAGTGCAAAATTAGTGTAACATACGCAACACTAAGAGAAGAAACGGAAATTTTGATCTCCAAGGTGTACTGGAAACATTAACTAGAACTCAGAATATTTTCATAACCGTAACCAGACTATTTTTGACTACGGTTGCTGTTTGTGTATTATGAAGGCAATTTTGTTCTCTTTGTCAAATGTAGCAAAGAGTGTCTGGGATAAAGGCGAAATGGTGTATTGTATAAGATAAATTATTGGCCTTGGCTAAATTTTTGCTTATAAACAGAAAATCGCAGAGTTCATTAGAATTCTGCATAACTTGTTTTATCTAGTTAAACTCATGAATTTATCCTTTTGATTCGAAATTAGATTATTTTTATTTAGTTTTTAGTGACAAAATTTCAAAAACTTCGAAAAGTCGTATTGATTGTTCAAAAAATTATACTGAAAGATAATACCATAAGGCCTGTGATTTTATAAGTACGATGATAATCCCTGAACTAAATAGGTTTTAATTCAGTATTCACCTCTTCTCCGTCTCTTCAGTGTCCCTTCACAGTTGGGTGTGTCGCCTCAAGACACTATGACGACGTTTTGTCGTGAATTTTGACGCCTGCCTGGCGCGCACACATGCTCTATTTCCTCTCTATCTATTTTCACACTTAATAGAGAAACACATTACAATTATCATAAGAATTTTCCACTTTCCACCACTTGTTCATCCTATTAAATATTATTTTATGTGCACACCACTTTCCACAGATCCTTCGTCTATTTTTTTCTATGCTGTTCTTAGTCTCAATGGGGGTATGGGAGGTTATATGGTGAGAAAAAAAAGAAGAGGAAAAGCTTCCATTTTCTCATTAATTTTTGACCCATTTGTCAGGATACTTAGGAAGAAGGATGAGGATGAGGTGGGATGGGGTGGGGTGAAAGTATCGTTCCGGCACAATGTTGAATAATAAATTTAATGTAATAAAATATCTGGGGTTGGGCATTTTGGTGAAGGCACAAAGAAAAATCCATATACAATTATGAGACACACACAGAGACACATTAAATATATCACTGACACAATTCGTAAATATTGTAATACGAAAACACATTAAAAACACATCAAATTGTAACATATTGGAAGGTATGGGTGGGTTGCATATCATTTTTCGGTTTTCTAGCCTCCCAGCCAAAAAAAAAAAAAGTGAAACAGGGAGACCCATCTTCCCATACTCCACGATAGGACAAAAATAAAACTTTTCACATGAATGACAAAATAATTGGAAAATTTTAATACATTATGTATATAGCATACTGGTTCCACCGGCAACTCTTTCATGTCTTTCTCACTCAACAATGCCTAGGAGTACCGCCATAAAAAATCAGCCTACGTTTGTCGATGATTTCCAAACGGACACTTTACCACCGCTACCCTCCCTCAGCAATCACATAAAATCACCCTATTGGCGGCTTTAAAAAATTATATTTCAAATATTTATTTGATTTATTTCCTTCTCCATCATCGAAGTCTCTCTCGTCTGAATTTTTGAAAGCCATAAAAGCTTCCATCCAACAGTCCCATTGAATTACACATAATAATTTTCCATTTATTTTTATCCGTCTCTTTGGGTGTATTATTAAATTTTTCAAACGCCACCCCTCCCCTTCTATCAACTACCATAGCAAAAAGTCATCAATAGGCTGCAGGAGGAAATTGGAATAAAATAAATGAACAGTGAATGAATGAAATTGCAGTAAAATTAATGTCGGTCTCGAGATGGAGGCGCCTGGTAAAAGCTCTACCCGAGATTCAAACGTTATGCTGCATTCACAATTGACTAGAACAATGTGTGATTTATCTTTCAGAAAATTTTAAAATATTTTTAAATAGTTTGAAGTCACTTAGGCAAAATATATTTAATAAAAAAAATATGTAGTTGGAAAAGTATGGAACAATTTCTACTTTACAAACTGTTTTACAAAAGATGATACACAGAACTAAAGTATTAATATAAATATTTATAATTTAATACAAATAGTGAGAATGATTCCAAAGTTTCTTTGATCTGTGATGAAGGCAATGATTTTAACTGAATGGTAAAATATCTGAAAATACCCAATAAAAGAAAATTTGGGCCTAAAATTGAACAATTTGCCAGAATGAAATATGAACTTTAATTTGAAATTTGGAATACCAAAATGGATTTAAATTACCATATTAATGATTTTTAATTTAAAGTACAAAAATATAATTGAGCAGGGATTTTAATAATAGGTCATTCAATAATGAGTTCGCAGGCATTCACATGATTTTCAACGATTTTTTTCAATTAAGTTACGGTTTATGTAATTATATCAGAATATATATTCCAAATTTTATTTGATAATTTACTCTTATTTTCTTTATCGAAAATAATTTTATTATGCTTTTTTCTATAAAGTGAAATGGGTTAACATTTAACAAATATAAAACGATAGGGGAATGTAGGCATGGTTCGCACAGAGTGTACCTTTAAACGATGTGAATTTATTCTTTGTTTGCAAAGAGCTGACTTACCATTTCTCATCTCGTCTCATGAACTTAATAATTATCTATCTTATGGCTAAGAAATAACGAACTAGCTCTTTGTCAACAAAGAGAAAATTTGCGTTGTTTGAAGGTTCACTCTGTGCGAACCATGCCAACATTCCCCTATAAAAAAAATCACAATAAAAATCGTGAGAAAAAGTTCATTCTAGACAACGCTTTATACTCACTTTAGTAACTTAAGGGGTTACATGGTCAAAAAATAAGCATTTTTCTGATAATAATTTATTGTGTAGAAAATATTTTAAAAATTCCAACTTTTGGGATATGAAAGAGTAAATTTAGAAAAAAAAAATTTTAAAAAAATTGAAAAATTTTGAAAATTCGACCGTTGCTAGCTGATTTTTGGAACCATTCCTCAAAAAACAGACCTTGCGGTAGGCAAAATTTCTCCCAGTAGGTTCATCTGAAATCAAAAAAAAAAACCGAATATACTGTGTTAGAGGATTGGTTGGACCCGTGGATGAACGAAGGATTTTTGAAAAAAAAAAAAAACAAAATTTGGATTTTTGGCAAAAGTTTAAAAAAAAAAGTATTGATTTTACCCTATTTTTCAACACATTTTGTATTATAAAAAGGCATTGAATAAATGAGCAGTAAAAAGTTAAAATTGATCAGTAACAAAAAACTTTGAAACAGTGATATTTTCGTCCAAATCTTGGCAAAGGGAAAATAAAGGGCTTTACACTTTATATGGAACTATTTTAAATGTTAAATATATAAATTAGGTCCATTTTTGTAAAGATTTAAGGTTTTTACTGATCATAATTAGATATTTTACTGCTCATTTTTAATTTTTTACTGCCCATTTAGAACTTTTTACTGATCGTTTGTTTTTTGCCTTATAAAAATGGTTCTGATTAAAGGGAGTGCAAATCCTTCGTTCAAACACTAGATAATACTTCTCAAAACAAGTAAGGAAAATTTCAGAAAGATCGATTCAGTAGACTCTGAGTAATCTTGACTACAGCATTGTAAAACGGTGTTTTGAGAAAAACGCGTTTAAAGTTTTACAACAATATGCGCGCGCGGACGGAATGCATAACAAAAACGGCTCTACCCCCGAGAGTTTTACTCCGATTGACCTGAAATTTTCAGAAAATATTTTTCAAATGTTATAACCATAAAATAAAAAATAAAAAAAAAATTTAACCTAATAGACCCATATAACCCCTTAAGGGGTTACGTAGGTCAAAAGAATAGGCAACACAATATTTATCTTTAATTTCTTCTTCTTTTTCAATATAATAAATTTTTATTTTTATTTAAATTTTGTAAGCATAAAAAAGTACAGCATTTAAACTATATTTTCTGAAATTTTCATTTAAAAATCTTCAAAATTCAGCCAAATTGGGACCAGATTTTCGAAAATCTTTTTGGAAATACATACTTTACCGTTGGCAAGACTTCTCAGAGATTCTTTATCTGACCTCAAAAAACTTAATATTTCCTTTTAGCTGATGAGTTAAACTCGTGCTTGAATGGTACTTTTTTTTTTTTTTTTGAAAATGAAATTTGGATTTTAGGCAGAATTTTATACAAAGAAAAACCATTTTCGGGGTGTTTTACACCGTACGTTTTGTCTTGCAGAATAAGTTGTTATCAAAATAAAGGAAAATCTATCGTTCAAGTACGAGATTAGCCCATCAGGTAAAAGGAAATATTTAGTAAGATAAAGACACTCAGAGAAAACTTGTTCACAAAAAAGTACATTTTCTTTTTTCTTCAAAAATAACCGTCCCTTAAAATCAGATCCTAATAGCTATATTTTTAAAATTTTGAAATGAAAACTTCAAAATATATACTTAAAATGTTGTGCATTTATATGCTTAAGAGATCGAATTAATTTTTTTTTATTTTGTGGAAAAAAGATGTAAAGAAAATATACTGTTTTTTAGTCTGTGAGACCCTTTAACCATCATTAGCAAATCATTAAATGATATAATAAAATTTATTTATAAGTAAAAAGATATAATATGTATTTTGTCGTAACTTACCTAATTAATTTCTCGAATATAATAATTATATAAGCAAATGTTAGATCTTTTAAAGATCTAAAACTGAACTGAATATTAAAAAGATCATTTTACTTCTTGAGAAATTATTTATTTTTGATATGAAAATATATTATTTAAATTTAAAAGAATAAAATTTTCAAGATTACTTATGGGAGTATAATTTTTGGGCTTGAAAGATTTTGAAAAATTCAATAAAAATATATTCACAATTTAAAAATTTTCGAACTTTCAAAAAATTAGAAAGGTATAACTCGTATAACTTATCGATTTTGTTTCCTTCTATTATTAAATTTTTCTTTTAATAAAACATTAAAGAAAAACTTAATTATGACCTCCGAGGTGAAAAAACTTGTTACGTTTTCTCGTTGAATATTCTGAATTACTTTAAATTATTTATTATATAAACAGGATAGTGCCCCATGAGCCTCTTTGAAATTATACCTCACATGTTCTCAGAATTAGATCTTAAAGCAACATTTCCAGAACTTCCCCCTAATATTACGCTAAGAACAATATTCAGTTATTTTGTAAATATATTTCCTAACACAATTAAAACCGAATTATTTAATTTAAATAAAAACAAAAAAAGTTATTAAAGTGACTATTACTAAATTTCTAAAGTTTTGGTATCATATTTCCATAATTTTTTTATATCAATTTTTAAAAAAAAAATGCACACGAAGTAACGAATTGACAACTAGCACTGTAAATACTTTTGTATGGGAAAATTTATGGAAACTCTTGCGAAAACTTTGATAAACATGTTTAAAAATGCACGTGAAACAATTCTGCAACTTCAAGTATCTCTATGAATTTTCCCACCAAGAGTTTTCAATCTTTGATATTCAATATTAATGAACTAAAGATAATTTTACTTAATTTCTTATATAAAGTATTCTTTTATATCAGTCCCGATACATTGGTATCTAATGTCTAGTTTGTGGTTCAACTTTTAATGATATGCCATCATCTTTCTGAGTAATGTATCGTGGGAAAAGGCACATACAACGTCCCCACAAAAAGGAATCGATAGACGAAGTTGGGGTGAAATTTTCTGGGGCACGTTGAATTTTACATATAGAGTTCATGCACCTCCTTTTGACAATCTCACACTATTTAGGAGCATTTTGCATAAAAATATCCACTGCAGGAATTCCAGAATAGCTTTTAGAAAAAATATAAAAAGAATGGTTCCGATTCATCATACGATTTTAACTCAAAGAAAATATGGATAAAAAAGTTATGGCAAAGCATCCCAGCCTTTGCGAAGTGCTCGAACTAGTGACTTAGATACTAAACCTCCAAAAGTACTTTCGCATCATCAATTGTTAACCCGTTGTCAACCGATTTAAATCGATTCATAAATCGTTCAAAAGATCCTCAGAATAGTTCTAAGAGTGATAGAATTGGTTTTTTGGTGAAAATTACTTATTGTTATTTACCTTACTTACATAACCGGTTTAGAACCGTTTTGAACCGATTTATAAATCACTCGAGACAGTGCCCAAAATACACCTCAGGAGCAATATAATTGATTTTTTAATAAATTCATCACCGTTCTGAACCGATAGGAACGAGAAGACCTTTCCAACAAGCTCAAACATAACCGCATTTGCTTGTTAAATGTGCTCTCCAGAGCATTTTTAACTTTTGACCTTGAAAAACCGTTATTACACTGAGAAAAAAAAGAGGCTGCGATTAATTTTTTTTTCCTCATAACTTTAACACTTCTTAGGCGTAAAATATATCAACATTTTTCAATGTTAATTTTACACATTTTTAAGGATAAAATTAACATGAAAAAGGATAATTTTAACCCATAATACACCTAAAGAGGGTAATATTTACACCGATTTCGGATTAATTCTGCAGGGTAAAATGAACTTTTCCGGAATGCTGCTTTGACTTTTTCGGATTTCTCTTTGTGTAGGAATGATTCGACGGTATTTTCACACATGGTCGAATGTCCGCCTAAGTAATCTCTAAAGGCCTCTACACACTAGAAGCAATTTCTATTAAAAAATGCCTGTAAGCAGAAACGTCAGAATGTTTTGTTTTTAAAGTCAATTTTTGACGAAAATTGCTTCTAGTGTGTAGACACCATAAAACTCATCCAAAAATGAAAAAGTCGCACGACGCGTTTTTGAGCAATCCTAAAAAACATTGTTTTGGAGGGAAAGGGGTGAGGGGGGAAATGAGAAATATAGTGACGATAATTCAGTCGATTTATGGGGGTCCCCCTTAGGGCCCAAGACGCTATCTCTAACCGTAGACGTCTAAAACGCGAAGATTTATTCAGAAAATTCATAAGTTCATAAGTAATGACTTCACCCTTAACAATTTTTATGATATTATTTTGAAATTCAGCGTCATAAGTTTGCCTCAATTACAGTTTTATAATTTTTACTCTAGGAAAATTTAAGTTTCCTCAAAGTGCCAAAGAGGGGTACATCGGCTCTTTGCAAAATTGCTAAATTACTCCACTAAATGACGTTATTTAATATTTTATCGAGCGCAAAAGTTTTTCTCGTGGAACAGGGGCGCAAATTATTCCCAATGAAATTGAGTGACAAAAGGGATGGGGGATGAATTAATTTTTAATTGCACCAGGTGCATTATTATTCTATAGCAAATTTGCGGGTGGTGAAATTTATTTATGCAGATGACGGGTGACAATTTATTCACAATTGCACGCCGATGAGTTTTCGTCGGGTTTACCACTCAACCTTTATTTAATTTTTTGCTTCAAAAAAAAAAATAAAAATAACATTATCTTCCATATAATTTTTTTTTGTAAATCCTCTTGTTTTTTTTTGTTTTAAAATTTATTTTATTTTGGAGATAAAAGAGCTTCATGGAAGTGAATATTGAGAAAGAGATTTATGAAAACTTGCTCTTGATGTTGATGTATCTTTGTTTTTGACTGTAAATTATTTACAAACAGCTTACCCCGCCGTTTATGGACAGTTTCCTCAAGCTATTCCACAACCAATGGCCGCTGTGGCATCACAACGAGAAGGTAAGAATCATTAGAAAGTCTGAAACCACACCAAAACATCCTCATTCCCCTGAGAACTTTTTCCACCCATTTCTTCTCCATTTCTTCCCATCATCCACCCCCGTAAAATTCTCCAGATCCCTGAAATTATATCACAATGAGAGAAAAAAAATAGTGGCACAGAGCTTTTAGATGAGGAAGACATTTTGAGAAGCTTTCTAAGGCATATTAAGCATTAAATATATTCCCAGACCAACATTCAAAAAAAAAAAATACACAAGAAAAGAGATATAAGAAAGACCATTTGATGTTAAGTGTTGCCCTTAATCTCTTGTTTTGACTGTGTCTTCAGTTCTTTGTCCACTTATTTTTTTTTCTTTTGTTCATTTGTTCATCCATGATTTTTTTTTAAAATAAATCTCTATATATATTGTGATGTAAGATGTTGTAAACTAACTAATCAATTAACGTGACACGTATGGAAAATAAATTATGAGAGTTCCTTTTTCAATGTTGCATCATTAAATATTTCTCCTCGATATTTTTTTTTACATATACTAGCTGTAATGAGAGGTTATGTGTTCTCAATCATCAGTTTTGTTGTCTTTTTGTTCATCAACTTTTGCGTTTTACTCAAAATGATGTGTTATAAGTGTGGATTTGGTATTGGCCTTATTAATTATTTCAATCTCCCACCCATTTCATTTTCTCAGTCAATTTTCAGGAATACTCAATAAAACTTAAACTAATATTAAAGTCAAAACTTGCAAGATATATCCATAACGTCACTACTTAAAAAAAAAAAAAAACAAATTAGAAATTCTATTTACATTGTAAAAAAAAACCGACAATTATGTATAGTCTTTGCACCACTTTAAAACCGTAATTTTTATTAATTATTTGTTTTACAGGAAGGTTATATTTAATTTTTGGAATAAGCTTAATCCCAAAACTATTTTAAATTACGTCTTCTGCAGGATTTACCGCCAAGTACAATTATATTTTTAAACTTTCAATGTTAAACTTAATGTTAAATACGATAACGCTATATAAAACCGACTTAACGAACGCTCACCACCAATCCATTCACACATTAGAAAAATTTATATCCATATTGAAGAGTTTTTCCTACACAAGTAAAGGGAATTTGCATTAATATGGACATAAATTACTCTAGTGTGTAGAGGCCATTCGTAATAGATTACTACCTAACGAATTAAACCATTAAAACTTTATCTAGCACTTTTTGAAATATTATACTGTATGGTTTTCAGGAGGTCTTATGATATAAGATCATTTAGGCCGCGCCCTACAACTTAAAATATTATAAATGTTATATGGAATTATATTTCAGAACAATTTATAAAATAACCTTATAAAATAAGTACCCTTATTGTACTATCCTGAATCAAAATAATTCCAAGAATCTTGTCTGATGAAACTCTTAAAAGTATTAACAAAAATAGAACAGTTGCGAGAATAATACACAAATATTAGATAGAGCAATATTTTTTGTTAAGGCCCATACTTCCACCGAACCTATAGTTCGGAGTTCGGATGAAAAGTTCTGAGACCGGATATGAAAAACTCGCAGCCAGCCAAAATCCCGAAAGCTAAAATTCCTAACGCCAGAATCCCGAAAAGGCCAAAATCCCTAATGTTCATAATCCTGAAAGGATGATATTATATGGAGGATAATGGTTTTTTGACATGGTTAACACACTTGTCTTGTGTTGCCACTGTGCATTGTTTTGGTGAAAATCTTCAATCTAAGTCTTTTTTCATGATTTTTTGTATCCAATTTATCCAAAAGGATACAATAATATTCCAAATTAATTATTTTACCCTTTTTAAGGTGGTCAATGAACTGAACAAAAGCCTTTAACATCCCAAAAAACTGATGCCAAAACCGTTTCTGCAGATTTTCCATTTTACTTGAACATTCTTCTTCAGTCCATTGCAATTGTTCTTGTTTCAACTTAGGATCATAATAATAGATCCATGTTTCGCCAATAGTAACAAACCGATGGATAAAATCAATTTTGTTCTTCTTAAAACGTTCCAAATAACGCTGAGAAATTTGCTTACGAGCAGACTCTTGTTGCATTGTCAGTGTGTGCGGCACCACTCTTCCAAGAAGCTTTTTCATATGTAATTCTTTATGCAGAATCTATCGTACCCGTTCAGTTGAAATGCCTCTGGTATGAGCAATTTCATGTGTACTCATACTTGGATCTGCAGAAACCGTAAAATGGATTTTCCCAACAATTTCTGGTGTTACCACATTTTTGGTCGTCCACTGCCGTCATCTTCAACGCTCGTCAAATAATTTCGTCAAATATCTTTAAGATTTCTGCAGGAAATATCTACACCTTTGCAGAAAATCTGCCGAGAAATCTGTAGATATTCCTACGAATTTTGTTTGGGCTTGGGACAAAATTCGTCAGAAATTTTTGCAGATTTTCTGATGAATCCTGGTGCATACTCTGACGAATTTCTGTAGATATTTTGCCGATTCTCTGTAGATTTTTTTCTACATTCCAGACTTTCCAGACAGCTGTGTCTGAAAAGATGGAATATTTTTCACTGAAGTTTGCAAAATACAATAGAGTTATTCTTTGTGATATCACAGTTTTTATATAAAATGAAGAATTCTGCGACGCCGTGTTCTAAGTAGAGAATAGTGAAGGGATATCTTTAAACACAGTGTCGACCTAAATTTCGCGTTTTTGTATCATTCGATTGGCGATTTTTAAGAAATTAGTAATTTTGCTCGCATTTTTTTATTTATCTAAAATGTTTAATCGGTAATGCTTGTTAGCAGAGCATACCATTTTCTTTGTAACTTCTACAGTTTCTTGATAAATCAACAATATTTTTGTTGAGACAATGGAGACTATGCAGATTTCCAATGCAGAAATTCTGCCGAGAATTTGCAGATTTTTTAGGCAGAAATTCTGCCGAAAATCTACAGATTTTCTCTGAATGTACTATAGAATATACCGTTACAATTCAAAAAACCTCCGATTAAAATCGGCAGGTAGAGCAATGATTTGACGGGTGCATTTACGACGACGTTGAAACTCAAATGTCCAACGACAAACCGTTGGTTTTGAAGTAGCAGAATCCCTTAGTACCTTTACTATCTTAGAATAAATTTTCGTCGCCTTTAAGCCTTCTTTTACAAAAAAATTAATCACAGCACAATTTCACTCACGATTGTTTATTATGATAAAAGGACTGGCACGTCAACTTCAATTCGCTCGCATAATAAAAAAGAATTGCCAGATGGAAATAAAAGTTAGCATTGATTCAAACCAAGACTAGTACTGCATTAACGAATATAATTTTAAATTCGTTTGTTTATACAGGCCGTCTCACAACTTAACACCTGACCTGTATTTTCGTCTTCACCTAACATTTTTGAAAATGTTATTATGATATGATTTTCAATATGACTTATAGAAAGCTTAGTTAATGGATGAGATTTTTAGACCACGCCTACAATTATGTTTAAAGTTAAGAACTATAGTATTCGTATACTTCTTGACACTCTTTACCTTCCCTGTGAACCGGAAACTTAATTATTCCCAAAGTTTAGAGATATCAAATCATAAAAATCCTATACTGAGTATGTAAAATCTCAGCTTAAAATCGCTCTCCTGTAAAGTTGGCCATTCGCGACTTATTTTTTTTATATTCTGTGCCATCGATTTTAGATCAATCACACCCTGAACTAAATTTTTAGCGAGTTACTAGTCCCTATAGTTTCACTGTAACATCTTTTTAAAGAAATCAAGTTGAGCATTTTTAATAAGTTGTACGATACGACTTCACATAGGGAACGTGGAAAAGCACATATCTTTTAGGCCACGCCCATGCTTAAGTTAGTGGGAGTGACTTATATGCTTGTAGTTCTACGGTATCTTTCTGTTAAACAAAGAATATTCGAAAATAGGCGTGATTTAGAATTATTTGTGGATGAGATTTATTCAAAAGAAAAATTTCTAAGTAGAGGCTTCAAATCTAAATTACAGAGAGTGCCAATTAAAAATTTATTAATTTAAAAAGTTTGGTTTTACAAAGGAGTTTGAAGAAAATTATTTAAAAATGTTGTCATCAAATGAACCAACTTAATTTAAATGTCCAAAAATGAAATACTGGCGATAAAGGATACCTAATCCCTAACATGGTCTTCTTCAAGTTACTTGCACATAAATTAGTAAGAAATTCCAAAAATTAATATTGAACCTGTGCTAACCCTGCAACATAATGATCCTGCATTAAAGAGTATTCCTGAAAAATTAAAGATATTGGATAAACAGGATATTACACCACCAGCCATCTCAAATTTCATATCCTGTGCCCTCGGAATTAACTCACATGGGAGTGACCAATGTATAGTCTCTCTCCAACCACCAATTAAAATTATCTTCTGAATTTAGCTTCTCATTTTCCAAATTCACTCTTGAGTAAGCTTTCTTTGGGGTTGGACGAAGCCGCAAGAAGAAAGTGAAATTGCTGTGAAGTTGGAGAATGGACGGAGAAAAAATATTTTTAAAAAAAAATGAAAGAAATGTTTTACCTCTTGGCGGATTCCTTAAATGTTCTTTAAAGACTATTTAATGTTAACAGGATGCTCCATCTCTGGACCAGAAGGGTGCAATTTATTTATCTACCACCTGCCACAGGAGTTTGGTGATGCTGAACTAATGCAAATGTTCCTTCCGTTTGGCAACGTTATTAGTTCAAAGGTTTTCATCGATCGTGCAACAAATCAGAGTAAATGCTTTGGTAAGTTTTTATTTTTCAACACGCAATTTTCACTATCCAGGATAAGCTTGATTTATTGACCGAAGGAAGGTTTCTTTAGTAAAAAATCTCTAGGCTAAAATATTTTGTTTCAGTAAAAGGTTAACATAATACGGGTATAGGATTGGCTTTAGGGGTCATAAAAATTCTTTCAATCCTTGTCACTTAGGGTTAGCAACAACGCCCTTGAAGTAAAATGAAATCTAATATGGTGGAAAGGAAGATTTCTTCTTGAAAAATGTCAATTTTATTGAAAAGAAATGCCATTTACTGAAAGCACAATGCTATGAAGTCTTGAAAATTCAAAGATAGAAAGCTTCATGCATTGATTGGAACGCAAATGAAAATTGACTTTACCTCTAAAATATACACAACATATTTTCCACGGAAGAAAATTGTCGTATCCATTGACTTTAATGAAGAAACCTTGTAAAGTATTTTTATGACTTTTCACGTATAAATAAAATTGTTTTTTTACGGGGTTGTGTTAGTCCTGATAGGAAGTATCTCAACAATGTTATCTTATCTCATTCGCAGGTTTTGTTTCGTTCGACAATCCGGCAAGTGCTCAAACAGCTATCCAATCAATGAATGGTTTTCAGATTGGAATGAAAAGACTGAAAGTACAGCTAAAGAGACCGAAGGACGCCAGTCGACCTTATTAACAGGAGGTATCCTCCAGTAATGTCAATACTGCTTCAGGTACAATAATTTCCTTCTCATCTGTTCAATCGATTTTCCATCACACTTCAATCCTTCGACACTTTCCCATCCTGCTCATATATCCCCCTTCAAAGACGAACTTCCATCATCATTCCCAAGTCTCTCTAGCAGTCCCATCCCCCAAGTAACTTCCTCCCCTTTCTCATTTTATTTACTTATGTGTGCATTATGTATAGAAGAGGAAAAGAGGATGGCTTATATAAATATAGAGCCCTCTTCTGTGGTGCACAATACTTTATCTTAAACGGAAACTGGATTATATTTTATATTCGTTCCCGTTTCCAACATAAATTCATCGACAGAATTTATCGGAGTTTGGAAATTCTTTTCGTCGTAAAACCATATAACACCCACACCAACTCTCCAATCTATACCCTATCTCTTAAACCAGTGAAAAAAATCCATTGGTGCGTTCTCACCAATAACTAAAATCTAACGAAGAAACAGACACACGATGAAATAAGTTCTCCAACATTCTCCAAGAAGACTTTCCCAACCTACCCCCTTCTACACAAAAAAAAGAATGACTTGGAAAGAGAAAATACAGAATATTGTTCAACTTTGATACTTTAGTGGAAAACTTACTTTTTATCGGTTTGTTGTTGATACGTTGATGTACTGGTATATAATGTGAGAAAGTCTCTCAAAAACCCACGCTATGATATCCCGTTCCCAAAAATAACACCCATTAATTACCAATGATTGAAATTTTTCGATAGATTCAACCTTATTGGAAGGATTTCAGAGGATTTTTTTTCTGTAAACTTGCTAAAAGTTTTATCGAGATTCTTCTAAAAATTGAGAAACATTTCTCCAAGTTGGAATTTTTTAAGGGCTCTATAGATTAGAGTTCTAAAGTCTATAGCTTTTTTTATCGAACTTATTAAAAAAAGCTTTCACATTCAAGAAAATTCATCAAGACCTAGAATAGACTGTCTTATACATATGATAAACCAAAACGAAGAAAGTAATCTATTTTTTCGTATACTGTAAGGCTTATTTGTTTTATAAAATCATGTATTTAAATGATGAATATCACTAATAGTACATAAACTTGTATAATTACACTTTGACTAAGAAAAAAATCTGAAAATTCTATCAAGAAAATACGTTATGATAAAATAAATTCTTGGAAACATATTAAGGGAGCAATTTGTTAGGAAAATCATTTTTGGTCAAATTAGTAAATTTGATAAGTAAATAATTTAAAATGGTTAGTCAAAAATTCAATTTCGGCAAGTAAAAAAATCCATTTTGATCAATAGAATGTGAAGCATAACTTCTTAATTGTCCCTTATGGCGTCTACACATTAGTAGATTTTTTTTAAATGCATTTTTAAAGAAAATTTCCCCTATCCTTGTAGGCAGAAAAGTCAGAATTTTTTAAAAAAGGCATTTTTTAAAAAAAAATTTACTAGTGTGTAGACGCCATTTACCGAATAATATTTCACTGCTTACCTATTTACATTTTTATTTATCATTTTTACAAAAATACTGCCTAATCTGCTGTAGCTTAATTTAAATAGTACACCCTTATATGCGGAATGATGGCATTCGGCTTCTACTGCATTTAAGACCATATGAATTTTTTTTTTTTTTTTTTGAAACAGAAACTTTGATAAACTAGTATTAAATTCAGTAATTTTGGAAAACAATAAGTGCTTGTTATGTATATTAATTATTTTTTATGAGGTACGTTCTTTTAAGAATGGTACAATAAACGGTCCAAAAATGTTTAAATTAATGTTTGAAAATTCGATTGTAAGTTGAATTTTGGGGGTAAAGAATCGCATCGAGCAAACTCTTCTTGGAGGCCGATAATAACAAACTTTGTTCAACGCGATTCTTTACCTCCAAAGTTCAACTCTTCATCGAATTTTCAAGCATTCCGAGTTGTAAGCACACAGAGGTGCACGAATTTCGAAGTCGCCTGTAAAAAATTCCAGCTACTATAAGCTTATCTGGGCTTATCACTGGACATTTTCTATTCTAAATAGTTTAAGTACGGAAGGCCACCCAAAGAAAATAAAGTTCATTAAAATCTATTACACAACATTAGAGCTAGAATCCGATCAATTTCGATTTAGTAACAGTAGAGTCAGAGTATAGCGGGGTGGGGTGGGGACGGATGCGACCTATCGTCAGAAAGATCTCGATCTCAGATACAAAAAATACTAAAATTTTACCGAAATCGTTTGATAAACATCGAAGACATGGTCCAGTCTGGTTATGTTCCTGTATAAGCTCGGGGCAAGGTAGAATGCGACCGAATGTTGATAAGCTCTTGTCCTCAGCTACAATATACTACAATTTAAAGAAAATTGAAAATGGAAGTTCCGAGATATTCGATGTCGAAATTCCGAAAATCGATTAAATTTTGATTAAATTGGATGATAATTATTTGTTCATAATATAATATTTATAGCATTTAACGACAGCTTTCCAAATCTCTAATTTTTTCAAATTCTGATAATTAGAATCGGAGATTCGGTCATTGGAATATTGAATTTTTGACCCCTTCTAGCTCGAGCCAGGGGGATCGGAGGGAATTAAGTTTTTTTTTAATCGAAAGCTTTTAGGCCCAGCTGTAACATTAGAGATCGATCTATGCCATAGGGGCTCAGCTATTGAGAAAACAAAATTTTGTAGTGTTCCAAAATGGCGGAATGGGGGATGGATCTGATATCACGATCTGCTGTCGTCCGCGCGATATTTAACCTTTGCCGAAAACCGCTTTTCGATATTTCTCTCCGTTCTCTCTTCAAGAGTGGTTATATGACGGAGGAGACGAACGAAACGGACGGGACGGACCAGATGGATGTGACGGACGGGAAGGACCAGATGGATGGGACGGACGCGACGTCCAGACAGATGGGACAAACGAACGGCCACAACAATCGGTTTTTAATGTGTATAATAATCGTGATCTATCAGAGTCAGAACGTGTACATGCACATTTTGAGAACGATCTGATGAGATCTCATTTTTCCGATTTGACGAAATTTTCAAGATTTTTACCAAAAGTTTTCCAGCCAAAACATCTTTTATCAAACATAAATTGTCAAGGCAAAAGGTAACAAAAATCTGCACTAAAAGTGACAATCGCTTAGTCTGTGTCATCTCCAGTTCGCCTTTTCTACCTTAGATAAACCAAAGAGACTTTTCTTGCTAAAATCAATTTTTCAAAAATGACTTGAACAGAATATTTCGTTTTTTGAACAGAATATTTAGATTGTCGTTTATTGTCGACTCCAACTTTCAAGATATTAACCATGGAATGTTCTTTTACTCTTTGTAAGATATAATTTTATCCTCTATTTTAACATTTCTTAAATCTAAATCGAAAATAAAAGAAAATGATCTCAAGCCAAATTCTACAAAAATAGATTTTATGCTATGTTATTATTAATAAATATTTTTCCAAAATTCAATCGATTGACCAGGCGCGACGTTCGAGCCATAGATTTCTGCACTATAGATCTAATCCAAATTATTTCTATATTAGAAATAATGGTCAAACTACATTTCCATCATTTTCCACTAAGTCGTCTCTCGGCTTAAGTCGTAAATGTGTCTAAGGCATTAGATCTATAGTGCAGAAATCTCTGGCACGAACGTCGCGCCTAGTCAATCGCTGGTCAATATAATTACGCTAAGCCGTCTCTCGGCTAATCTTCAGGTCTGTCAAGGCCCTAATATTCTGTCTACTATTCATTGAGGCTCAAGGTTTTTTTTTAAGGTTAAGTGGGATAAAACAAGTCCAATTGAAAAAATCGAATGCGCCATACTCTTTTCCTTAATTTATAAATTTGACTAGTCTTAAAATTTTTATGCAATTTCGATGCACGGCTCAAAGTGTTTAACTTTTAAAATGAAGACATAGGGTAAAGTGATACAAGTTCGACATAGTGTTACAAGTTGGACAATTCGCCGGTAGAAGTTGGACATGGCTTTTTTCTTGATAAATACAGTACAATTTTTTTAAACACAAGGAACCAAATTATAAAACTAAAAGCATTAAAAATATAAAAATAAAAATGAAGTACTAAATTTATGAAGAAAAAAAGCCCTGTCCAACTTGTACCATTGTCCAACTTGTACCACTTTACCCTATACCAACTTTTGAAAAAACAAATTGATTCTATCACAAGTTTTTTTTTTAAGTATTCCCATTCTTTTCAGATGAAGCTTTAAGGATAAAGTTTAAACACTAATTTACACCATGAGAGCAGCGTAATTTTGCATGGCGATTAGAGATAACAAAAAAAAACAATGAGGAGATAATGTTAGAGGAAAAAACAAAAAAAACTATTGCAGGAATTTAGTAAGGAATCCAACACTGTTGTTTACATTTCTTGGCTCCCAGCATCGAAGAATCTTTTGCGGCTGCCGAAGTGGATGCAGATTATTTCTTTTAGTTTTTGTAGAATCTAATATAAAACTATGTTTTATCTTTTATTTTTTTTATAGATTGTCATGAAAAAAAATGATAATATGTACTAAATAGTGTAACTGAAGGTGAAGAACACACAAGTAAACAAGAAGACAAAATATAGATGCAGGAAATGAATTATTATATTTGAAACAAAAAAAATGATAAGTAAATGAAACTTTTAGAGGTGAAACTTTAATAAGAAAAAAACAAAAATAAGAAAATTATAGTGATTAGGGTGAGGAGATAAGATTGTACATTTAAAAGAAAAATAAAAGTGAAATCCTTGAAGAGAAAAAAACAGAGAATCGTGGGACATTGTAGATGTCGAATCATACTTTTTCTCGAAAAGAATTTTTAGAAACTCGAATAAATACACTTTTTTACATTTAATACCATTTTTAGAAGAGATCACCGAGGGCAAAAATGGTCCTTTCGTCTTTTAAGTTTTATTTTATTCTCCCTTTTTTCTGTCTCATTGACATATTTAATGTCTTAAGAATTATCATTGTGAATGAGCGGTACAATTTGAATTTTATATATTTAAAATTTAAGTTTATAGAAATATTAGATGAGATCAGAGATTGTTAAAAAGAATTTGAACATTTTACAATTCATTTGGGTGTCTGTTTGATTTTTTAAAGCTCAGTCAAATCATACTGAGAATCAAAGAAATTAATTAAAATGATTATTTTAGTAAACTATTGATAGCTATAATTTTGAGATATAACTTTAAAAAAAAGAAGGTAAATCATGAAAAATCTAATAATATGCTTCAGTCCTATCACTAAATATACCAGATGATAATTCAAGTCTTATAAATAAAATCTTGTAGTATAATCAATTGCATTTGGGACGAATGGTTTTACGGGGAATAAACTATGAAAACCTACAAACAAAAACTACCATATACATTCACGATTGTATATATACAAGTGAAAGCATTTTTTAATCTTTTACTTTTCAAAAAAAAAAAAGTCGATAAGCGAATTTTCATTATTTTCCATCAAACCCATAAACATGAAACCAAATGAGATAATCAATATCATAAAAATTATTTCTTATATCTTCATTAATAAAACTAACTTTTAAGGTAACTCTTAGGTATTTAGAAAATGACGCGAAAAGTGCCCTCAGGGTACAAAATGCTTGCATCAAACTGCGAACGTGAGCGAGATATTTATTTACATATTATAATATTTATTTTAAAAAAATGAGCGTCAAAATGAAAAAAAAACGATGGGACATCCCTTGTGAAAAAAAACTACAGCTATGAAAAGCCAAAAATTTTGTTGAATAGAAATGATAAAAAAAAATTGAAGATATACCAATATTTAAAGAGAAAAAAATCTTATTGAGAGGAGAAAAATTATATAATTGATAATCTAAATAATTATTGTAATAATAAACACATTAAACAAATAATAATTTATTCTCTAGGTATTATGATGAATTAATGAGGAAATTCATACCATGAAAAAAAAACTTTTAATAAATATAATTAATGCGGCGAAAGTACATTTAAAAAAAAGGAAGAAAAAATATATTTATATAAATTAGATTTCCAATAATATCTTTCTTCTTATATCGTCTCATGATATTAAACCAAAAAAAATCATAAATTAATCAAGTAAATCTTCTTCGAGAGTTTTGAGTGTGCTTTTTTCTCACTCCTTTTTTTTTGTGTAAAAAAAAACATCTTTTCCAAACTGAAAACCCGTTTTAAAAACTTTATTTTTTCTTTCTTAAAATAATACTCTCTAAAAATTAAGAGCTTATGTAGTTATCATGATCATCCCTCCCTTCCAAGCTTTTCCATCAAAAAACAAAGACTCTAATCTCTATTTTGAAACTATAATTGGCAAGTGAAGTTGGGAAATCTCATGAAATCTGAATCAAAAGAGCAAATTGTATAGGAAAATAAGATTAAAAAGAAAACAATCTTTAAGTGAACTATTGAAAAAAACAACTAAATATCAATGAGAAAAAATAGAGGTGATTCCAATTTTCTGTTGGATAATTTGAGAGACAAAGGGAATTTTGGGTGATTATCCTTAACTTCGTTCTTATCAATATCATCAATTAAAACAAATATTTTGATAAGCCAGAAATAAAAAAGATATGTAGATTGTGAATAGAAATTAATGTAGTGGCTTTTTCTAAAATAATTTGTTACACATGCGGCTAACTTTTTAGGCAAATATCACATGCAGCTCATATTGAAATTTCGAAAACCTAGTTTACGATTAAGGCGCACTGAGCGGTAATCGTATGAAATTATTATATTCTGAAAGATTGTGGGATTTCCTAAGGCCTTTGATGCACACTCTCGATGATCAAATTCAAGAACAAGTAGAACGGAAGGCTACATATGTTTCCTTTATCCCAAAAAAAATCTTTTTCTCACAGATGACCGATTTTATAGGGACCACGGTTTGTCAGCAACAATAATTTAATTTAATCCCATGTTTTCCAATAAAAATCTATTTTTATTTTGAAAACTCAAAGCGCACAACTTCAAAATTCCCATTGAAATCATCAAATTATCCAACAGAATATTATAATATAACCCATCCGTGTTTATAATCTTAAACCAAAGGTAACAAGAGGTAAAAAACCTTATAACTCAACCAAAAAAACAAGTTACGAGATCGTTAGATAATTCCACAAATGGGCTGTGATTTGAATGTAAAAAGAAAAAAAAAACACTTAAAATGAAAAATAACATACAAATTTGTGTAACTGTACAGTTCGTTTGTTTTCAATGTGAATCGTGAAGTTCGATGTTGTAAGAGAGAACGAGAGACACTAAAAAAAGGAAGTGAAGAGAAACCTACTAAAAAAAAATATATATTTAAATAAAAAAAATGAAAAGAGTGAAAGAGACCGAGATGGTATAAATTTAAAGAAAAAAAAACAAGAAAATTTTAAAACACTGACGATGTACCTTACAATAAAACAAACAAAAAAAAATGATATTTTACACAGTAAAAAAAATGATAATGAAAATTAGAAACATCGTGTGGGGATGGCACGTGTCATTCTTGCACTTTTTGCCTATCCGCGAAAGTTCACGAAAAGCACAAGAAAAACCCCTTGAAAAAATAAATTTATAAAAATTAAAAAAAAAAATAAAATAAAACACGGAAAGACAAAAGCTCTAAAGAATTTCTTAAAGAGTGATGTTCCCCCCGACCCACTAAAAAAAAATAATTGTTCCCAGATACAATACAAAAATGTGATTCAATTTCAGTGTTAATTGCTAGAAAGTTCTTGTCTTCTTCCCCCCAGTTAAAAAAAATTATTAAAAAAAAAAAAGTAAAACTGAATAAAAACTCCCCGCGTCGAAGGTGACGGCCATTATCTCTTCAACAGAGGGATTTTGCAGTTAGAATATGCTGATAAGTTTATGAAAAAGACTTTTAAATCTTGCAAGTTGGGTGCAACATACTGATGATTTAGTACATTTTAGCGCGTATTTAATTGCAAAATCACCTTACAGAGTCCAAGGAAACAATTCATCATGTGATTCAGTCTGACAAAAAGAAGAATAGATGTATAAATTATGACATTAAGACAACTAAATCTATACCATCAATCTCTAAAATATAATATCTCATTGCCAATTATAGTGTCAAAGAAAATCACTCAAATCCCCATAATATCATCCACATTTATTCCACCCTATCATTTACATACCTTCTCTCCCCTAAGCTAGGAATTTTAACATCTTTGAAAAAGCATATAACATGTACGATATAGAAAAAACCAAAAAAAAATAGAAATACAAAATGATAATAAAAAATTGAAAGGAAGAAGCAACACAAGCGGATACCAGTACCAATAAATGTAAAACTTGTAAAATAAGCAGATGAATATATAAAGGGAAGTGAAACCGGTTTAGGAAATCTGCACATTCAATCATCAAGTTTTTGCTCCTTTAAGATCAAAAAAAAAAAACAAACAAACAAAAAGGCCATGGTGTATAAAAGAAAAAAACTGATATGTTAAATAAGTCTTAATGATACGCTAACTTGAAATATTTGACTAATAAATATTTAGATAAAACAATGATAAAGTAAGTTTCATTTGTAGTGACAATAAATTTTACCTATTTGAACTTTTGAATTTGCAACAGTTGTCACAAACTACATCACTTTTGTCGACGTACTTTTCATTACCTTTTTTTGCCATTAATTGTGGTTAGGTGGGAGCAAATGAATAACGTAAAAATTTAAGTAAGAAGGCAAAGACATAGTTTAGCATTGTCTACAGAAAGAAATGACAGCAGTAAGATCCTTTTGAAAAGAATCTTAAGGAAAAAGAGAAAATTATGAGTTGTATGCAACTATTTCCGTTAATTCAAATTTTCGAATGTAAACGTCTCAATTGAGGCAATTTGTAGTTTAGAAAATTATATAAGATTCTCAGCACTACCTTTTAGATCATTATTCGATAGGGAAAGAATTGTACGATTTGTACCATAGATTTTAAGCTCTAAAACTCTGAAAATACTTGAACCTGGCAGCTATTCGTCCAAAACAAAAAAAAAACTAATAATTTTTCAAGAAAATGTACATTTTTTCTGATGATACACAAAACACAGAAAAAAGTACATTCTTGTTGAATCATTTTCAAATAAGAAAACAAAGTTTGTGAGGTTTTTAAGAGATAGTAAGAGAATTGCTATTTAAAAATAACAATATAAAATAATATATTTAAATTTTAAAAAATGCATTCAACTCACAATTTAAAAAAAAACCTTTAAAAGAAAGAAAAAAATATTTAAGTTTTTGCATATATGATTTTGTGGTTTTTTTTTAAATAAATATGTTAAAAAGTGCTATAATTATGTTAGTTTCACAATATGCATATCTAATTTAGGCAACATAGGAAAAGATGGGGTAGTCTCACGAATGCATTACTTTCAAAAACTAAGATTTTTAAGAAGAAAAATAATAATTTAGGAATTGTCCTGTGTATTTTCAGGCAGTCAATACCTAAGAGAGACTAATGGCTACTACACACTTGATAAAATTATGTACATATTGAAGGAAATCCCGTACACTTGTGTATGAAAAGCAGTCAAATATGGACATATTTTTCTCTAGTGTGTAGATGCCATAACGCATGATAGTTAATTTGAATATGGTTCATATTCGTTTAACAATTGTGTCCTAAAAAACAAGTACAGCTGCGTGAAACTGTCTCACTCTTCTCTACTCATATTATTATTTGTTTTGTTGTAAATAAAATCGTACAGATCTTCTGGCGGGGTTTCTGTTACAATTATGTCTGAATAAACCATAATTATGTCTAAATTAATCATAATTGTGATAAAGTTTTCGATAAATTAAATTAATATTCTACTTATCACAAACAGAACAATAATAGGAATAAATTGCCAAAATGCAACAAATGCATTGTAAAAGTAACATGATTATATCTGTTTTTCACATATTTATATTTAAAAGAAATCAGACATTTTCTTTCTCCCAGCAACTTACTCATTTCTTTCTGTACACAATTGCTAAGAAAAAAATATAATACAGTAAAAAAAATTGCTAAATTTTAAAGCATTTTTTGGTTTATTGGCAAGTAATTTTTAAGGGTGAAAGCTAAGGTATTATATTTAGAGAAGAAAAAAATCAATTGAGATTCTTATATAGGACTTTTCTGACAATTTCCCAAGGATGCATCATCTTCTGGGATAATGAAGCTTCTTGGGGGATATTGAGATTTCCAAATTTGAGGATATAATCTAGTCAGAAGCGAGTAGAACCACGCCATTGTTGAATTTTTGTCAGTAAAAAAGAAATTAGGCACATTTTAGGAAGAAGTATATTGTACATTATTGTAGTTTTGCGGAAATGATAAAAAAAAGAAGAATATTGATAAGTGATACTATGCAAGAATGAGATAAGGGAAGTATCTTAATGTTAAATAATAATTAGACTTTTGCCTCTCCCATCCAAAGAATATTTCCGATTCTAGTCCAAACTCTGGCGATTTTTGCACACAAAGCTAAATAACTTTTTTTTTATTTAAAAGTGCCAAATTTATTTATATTTTGGCTCTCATTGAACATTTAAAAAAAATTAAATTAAATGAAAAGAAATGTTTTAAGACACTTTCAGAAGAATAGATTGTGTTTAAAAGATGGTCGATAATGTGCAATATATAATTAGTTTAGAGAAAAAAAATATTTCACCGCGCCAAATGCAGAGATCATTGCATATTTATTTATTTTAATCCATCAAATTCTTTTTTTGTTCAACCATTTCATAAATTCTAGAAATCTAGTCAAATGTGAAGAAAGAAAAAAAGGTGAAAATAAAAACTGTTTAGCGCCTCGTTTTAGGGATGCACACATTTACTAATTAATAAAAAAAAAAAGAAATTAATAATGAAAAATTGTGTACATAAAAATTATTATTGACGGTCATGATTCAAAAAAAAGAGAGAAAAAATAATAATAAAATCAATTTTCAAATGAAAAAAAAATTAATTAAATTGAATAGTAGTGTAAAATTCGTTGCAACTTGCCAGATTGAACAAGTAAGTAGTGAAGCGCGATTGCTGATGATGGAACTGAGGAAGAAAAAACACAATATTGAATTATTTAGAGAAGAAGTAAATAAAATGAAAGGAAATTTTTAGAATTTTTGTAAAACTGACGCACTTTGCTAAAAGATTAGTGACGCCTTTAAAGAATTATATATTACATTTAAAAATAAAAAAAATATATTATATATTATATACATTAATAAAAAAAGAAATGATGATAAAACTATGGAAATAACACCACAGATGACACATACCCAATTTTATTAAATTTTTTTTGGTAAAGATTAATCTTCTTTTTCATTAAATACTTTTCTATGATTTGCAGTATTGACGATTTTGCAAATAAAAAAAAAACTTTTTTTTCAGAGGATTTCAAACATAAATGACTTTTATTTTCAAATTTTAATACTCCATTAACACATTTCGAAAAGAAAACTAAAAAAAAAAAACAAAAATTAGTCGAAGGACATAAAATAGAGGAAACAAAAACCAACACATTGAACATTTTTAAAGTAAAAAAATGATAAAGTATGAGTAGGAATTTTAGTAAAGAAACAAAATGCGTATACATTTTTCCCTCGAAAAAGCGAGAAAGTATATTGCAGAAAAAAATGAATATAATATAGGATACAGGGTATTTCTTGCAATTATTTAAAAAGATGAAAAAAAACCAAAAAAGATTTTTAAGAAGTAAAACAACAACAAAATATTTAAGAATGAATAATTGTGAAGCTAGAGAGATTTTTAGAGAAAGAGAGGTTATAGCGCGCGAATACGAAACATTTGTTTGAATGAGGCGTGAGCAAAAATGTTGACAATATTTGTGTGTTAATTGCGAAAAAAAAATAAATAAATCGACAAGAATGTACAGAAGAAATCCATACACACACAAAAAAAACTTTATTTAATTAAAGACAAAAAACAACTGAAGAATAAAAAAAATCGATTGATTAAATTTGCACACTGAAGAGGCACAAGTATTCTCAAGAACATTTTTGACTTGATACTAATTCCCAAATTTAAAACTTTAAAATGAAAACTAAAGCTCCAAAAAAAATCCCGAAAACATACACAAATTGAAGATAAAAGTAGATGAAAAAAAAACATTGTGAAAAAAAGGTTTGCATACACTCTGAAATTATAACATATGTAATAATTTAAAGTAAAAGAATGATTGAAAGGAAAAAAACAATGCGATACAGTACATTTTAAACGCAAATAGATTTTTAGATTTTAGCATGATCAACTAAAAGAAATTATATACAATTAAACTACACTAATCATTTATATATTTAAATTAATACATATATTATATAATTGCATTTTAAAAGAATGAAATTGAAGGAAAAAACCTAAATCAGAGGGAAATGAATCGACAGTCGTGAATGATTTAAAGTCCCAAAAAAAACAGTTTTACTTAAAAAAAAAAACGATGAAAAAATTTTTAAAAGGAAAAAGAAACCTAAAAACCTTTTATTCACACTTTCCAATAGTTAATATTTATATACATAACTAGGAGAAAACATATTTTACACACGAGAGACATTCATTAGAAACGACAAAGTCTTACATCCAAAAAGAAAACTATTAAAAAAAACTGAACTGATAAAGTGTAAAATAAAACAAACATGGGAAATACACAAAGTAAAAGCGAAAAAACACAAATTACTACCATAAAATATTCTATATAACCTTTAAACAATTTATCGAAGGAATGAAAGATGAAATGAGAGAAAGAGAAAGAAAGTAATCATTTTGACGAAGGAAAAATGCTATGCTACCTCTTTAAAAAAAAGAGGAATATTGCATATTTACTAATATATTGTACTAATTATTAAATTACATATTATTATTCATTATTACTTGATTAAAGGAAAAGAATTATTAACGAAAGAAACAAGAAAAACAAAAATGGATTGAAATCTATAATAAAAAAAACATTTACCATTCAAACTAAATTATCTTTCTTCTTAAAAAAAAGTAATCCAATTTAATAAAAAAAACAACAATTTTACACTTTTACCCTTTGATGCCCAATCATAAATCTTTTATAGCGTCATCAGCGTTATGATTATTTAACACCAACCAAAAAGATATGAAATCCTAGCCAAAAAAAACGAAATGTAAAAAAATATCTCTTTAAAAAAAATCAACTTATCAGATTAATTCAATGCATTCAAATCAATTGTTATCTATCTGCATTGCCTTAAATTATAATAAAAAGAAAAAATTAATATTGACAAGAGAGAAAATTATCCTCATCTGAATAAAACCAATTGAATAACATTAAAAGAAAAGAAAAAAAACAAATTTAACACTATTAGAGGCTTAGAAATTTTATTAAAGAAACAAAATGTATTTATTGCAATTAGAGAATAGCGCGAAAATATCCACTCTTTTGAGGCTTAGTTTAAATTAAACTATACGATTGCTATTTGAAGAGGACTTTACCGTTTGCCCCTTAAGCAATTCTGCAGAATTATAACGAAATTGCATACAGTATTCTCTTGCAAGTGTGGGCTAAACCCAAAGGATATTGCTTCATAATAATAGGCCACACCTCTTAAAAACCTTGTATTAAGTTAGTTTCGCTTGTACCGTAAGGCCGGCTTCAGACTCAAGGTTTAGCCCCGTTCCCAATGATCTAGAAATTCGAAATAACAACCAATTTTCTTGGTTTTTTTTTTAATTTAAGGGATCACTTGCCCATGTTGTCCAATCTTAAGTAATAATTCTCCAAAAAATCTTGAATGATAAAAAATTAGATAAGTTAAGCCATACGGCTGAGCCTTAAGTCTGAAGCCCGTATAAGTACGAGTGACTTTGTCTCCTGCAGGTGACTTTGACATCCTCCTGTTCGAAAGCTTTTCTTTAATTCTAATGTTAAAGAACGGTTCTCATCGATCAGACAAGGTAGATCGGATCAGTTAAGACCATCCTTAAGCTCTAGAAGTAAAGAAAATCTTACGAACAGGAGGGTGTCAAAGTCATCCACACTTATACAAGCTTCAGACCTAATGCCCTAGACACACTTACGACTTAATCCGAGAGACGACTTAGTGGAAAATGATGGAAATGTAGTTTGACCTTTATTTCCAATATAATTACACAAAGCCGTCTCTCGGCTAATCCTCAGGTGTATCAAGGCCCTAAGACTTAGCCATATGGCTTAACTGCTCTAATTTCTTATCAATCACGATTTTTGAAAAATTTAACTTAGGATTGGATTTATTAAAGATATATAAGTGACTTATTAGATTCCCAAAAAGCAGTAAAATTGCTCTCTATTCAGGAATTTGAGACCTTTGGGAACTGCGCTAAACCTCTAGTCTGAAGACCGCCTTACGGTGCTTTAACTTGTATAAATGATTAACTTTATAGAACTATTGGTCTCACAGGGTTCTTTTTATTGGCCCAAAGCATGTTCAAAGCCATATTCAATCAGAGAAAGTCGTAGAACTATCACGACTAGCATTATTCACATGAAATTAAATATTTAATCCCATGAAATACTTTAGTCTCATGTAATTGGCTAAAGCTTTTAAAAGTACGAATGCTTTCAACTAAAAACTTTGGGACTAAAATATTAAATGGGATGAATTATTTAATTACGTGTGGACAATACGTGAAGCATATTAATTTTTATATTCAATCCCATTCAATATTCTATTCCCTTCAGTTTCTTCGATTGACCACAGCTTGAAAGCATTCAAAGAACTTAAAGTTCTAATTAATCTAAGAACGTGTTGAGACTGAAATATTTCATGGGATGAAATATTAAAAGACATGTCGATCAAGCAAAAAGCGTATGGATTAAACATATTCAAAAAAAAACTGTTTCAAAACTTTCGGTGATTTGCTAGAACTTTTAATATCTTGAATGTTTTCGAGCTCTGGACAATCAGAAAATGCGTTGGGACTAATATTCTTTATAACATTAACTAATTTATTACGCAATTGAGCAATGCCTAATACAAACAACTGAAGTAAATTATTTATAAAGAATAATTTTTATAATTTTTCAACACTCAAAGTTCCCTTCATATCGCTATCGTATGGCTTAATTAAACTCTGCCCTTTACTTACTATTTCTTTCATCCCCATTCTAAGTAGAAAAAAGCCCTATACACTATTCTAAAGTAAATTTACAGTGAGTCTTACGTTTGCATTTCGATCACTGTCCCTCTCGATTGAGGGATACTTGACCGCAACCATAAAAAAAAACTGTGCATTAAATAATGAGAAAAGTATAATAAAAAAAACAATGATAATAAAATTCACACGATTAAGCAGCATTCTGACTTGCGTTAATTTCTTTAGCACATTATAACAAAAAAAGTGTACATATTGAAAATTGAAAAAAAAAGTGAAAGAAGTGGAAAAATATGATAGAATGGAAGTAAAATAAATTTAAAAAAAAATCCCCTGCCAAAATGAGCTAAATATATTTTTTATTATACATATATATAAATAGAATAAATAGATGGGAGGAAGAAAGAAAGAGAAAAAAAAAATGATGAAATATATTGTAACACCATTATTACTTTAAATTTGTAGCAAGTAATTTTGAAATGAAGAAAAAAAACTAGTACATAGTATTATCATATAATACCATTAAGAATGAGGTTAGAAAAACCAAGGGAAGATTATGAAAATTGTGGTAAGAGGAATATAAGAGAAAGCTTGGAATAGAATGCATTTCTTAGAGAGCAAAGCAGACAAAAATAGAAGTTGCAAAAAAAAAAAACTCAAGAAGTGAAGACAAAGAGAATGGCACAGGTTAGTTGGAATAGGTCAGTAAAAAAGAAACACATTAACAAAATGGTAAAAAGTTCATTTTTAAACCCCTTTCTAAAGCCTCTAAAATTTTCTTTAAAAGCACATTCTGTACTTTAAAAAAATATATACATAATTATATTCTCTAGCTAAATAAAACTTTTTCAAACCTATCCCCCTTATTTAAACCCCTCCCCCCAGATTTTTTCTTTCATAAAACTTTTTTAAATAGACAATTTTCTAGTAAATCGCATTTTATTAACTTGGTATAAAATTTATATATAGATTTCTATAATCTATTATTAAATTTAAAGAAAAAATACTGCATGAGAAAATATTTATTTACATATTACCAAGGTAATAAAAAAAATTTAAAAAAAAAACACAAAAAATATCACTAAAATAGTATCATCTTTGATCTATTTTAGTGTTCACCAAGAAAATGAATTTATATAGAATTAACTAAATGAGATTAAAGTAAAATTAAAAGGTGAAATGAGAGAAAGTGGAACTAAATCTAAATTTAAGTACAACAGTATTAAAGAAAAAAATGAAAAAAAAATAATCACAAGGTTAAAAGGAAAGTGAGAAACTTATTATTGAAATAACTTAGATGGTGAAAACAAAAAGAAAAACCTAAACGCCACGAAAAAAAACAACCTAATAGCAGGATTTTAAAGAAGAAAAAAAATAAGATGAATTTTAGGTAATTTCGATAAAATATTTGCGAGAAGGAGCCATTGGAAAAAGAAAATATTATAATCATATCAGGCGAAAATATAAAAAAAGAGAAAAAAACAACACGTAAAGAAAATTTTCACACTTTCTTATTGATTTGTTGTAAAATGAGAAAAAGAATTTTTATTAAAAAAAATGATCGAAGTTAATAAAAGAAATTAGAAATTGAAGATAATTCACTCATTTTAAAAACACAATTTATTACATTAAAAAACTTGAAAAAAAACATTAGAAAATTTCAATTTTTTATAAATAAAATGCATTTTTGACAAAAAAAATGACGCTACTTGAGAGGGAAAATATAGTGAATAGTAGCGAAAAAACTGGAGTTGATCACGTAAAAACAAATCACTACAATATAGATAAACTTACCACGACAAAAACACGCAGAAATAACACACAAATCAATCAATAGAATTTTTCCTAAAACAACAAACTCAAAAAACACAAACACTCGTCACACATAGTCTCTCTTCCGTAAAAGAAAAATAGAAGAATGAAGAAACACTTTAAAAAAAGAGGAATAGTTCATAAGTAAGAAAAAAAACTCTAATAGTTTAAGAATAAATTGCTCCAAAATAATGTACATTAAATTGCTTTCGGCGCGATTTGCCACAAAAAAAAACAAGTAAGTAAATAAAAATGAGCTAGGAATAAAAAAAAAACTGAACAAGAAAATAAAACAGGTGTGAGCCATACGAAACACACAGTTTGTATAAAAAATGAAAAAAAACACATAACTTGTAAAACGAGAATTCAAATAGGACATTTCCACCAGACGCAAACTAAAATATTAAGGAAAAATGAATATTTAAGGAAAAACTGCTAGAATTTAATATAATAAACAAAGTATATTAAAAAAAAGGAGAAAACTTGAAAAAATAATCATTGAATTTATGTAATGAATACAGAAACAAGAAAAAATATTGATTGAAAAAAAACCACCACCACGATAATAATTTCACCGAATTATTCCTTTATTTTCTTTTTGAAGTAAACAAAAAAAAAACAATTTCAAAACTAAACTCCAACACAGCATGAGCATGACAGAGAAATCAGGAAAAAGAAATGATAAATGAGATGACAAACACGTTTAAATGAAAACCTCCGAGAAAAAACCACGTATAAAACTATTGAACGATTATATCTTCATTTTAATTAAAAGAAAAAAAAACTTATTATAAATATATTTAAAGAAAGAAAGAAAAAGAAAAAAATATGATAAATAAAATATTATAAAATCCAGAAATACTGAACACAAAAATGTTCTTTGTAGGGACATTTATTATCATTATATAGTATTATATTATACATATAAATTATATTAATAAAACTATTTAAAAAATCAATTTTCAAAAAGGCTTTTCTATCTTATCGCCCAAGTTGTTGATAGTCATCATGAGTTCTACTATATTCGGTCGACAGAATCATTTGATAAACGTAAGTACGTCAGTAAACAGAATTTATACTATGAATAGACTTAAACTTCAAGTAGGGTAAAGTTGGACATAGTGTTACAAGTTGGACATGGCTTTTTTCTTGATAAATACAGTACAAAATTTGTTTTTAAGCACAAGGAACCAAATTATAAAACTAAGGGCAGAATCACATTGACAGTAAAATGCTCACCGTCACCGTCAAAGGCCTCACCGTATTTCATTGATTTACGCATTTTCATTGCAATTCTTACGCAAATTTTCCATTACGATATTACCTTGTCTCATACTAGGTGGCACTAGGTGAAAATAATATAAGAAAATTGAATAAATAAAGCGAAAATGCGATAAACGGTAAGCAAAACAAAAAACTGTAGGATTTTTTTGCTACAGTTTTTCGTACAGTTTTATTGCTCACCGTTTATCGCATTTTCGCTTTATTTATTCAATTTTCTTATACTATTTTCACCTAGGGCCACCGAGTATGAGATAAGGCAATACGGTAATTGAGAATTTGCGTAAGAATTGCAATGAAAACGCGTAAATTAACGAAATACGGTTAGGGCTTTGACGGTGACGGTGAGCATTTTACTGTCAATGTGATTCTGCCCTAAAGCATTAAAAATATACAAATAAAAATGAAGTACTAAATTTATCAAGAAAAAAAGCCCTGTCCAAATTGTACCACTTTACCCTAATCAGTAGTTTTTTTTTAATATTTCAGAACTTTTTACCACATGTTTCAAGGGACTTTTAGCAATAGATACGTAACTCATTAAAAAGAAGCATACTAAAGATTTGAGATTTCATTCATTTTCAACTGTTTGACACCATCGGGTTACGGACTTAGAACACCTAGGCTAGTAACACACTTCTATCAATCCTTTGCCACTTCAGAAAACTTTACAGAGACAATTCCAAGCGTTTCCAGGGAAAGATTCTGAATTAGATTTAACCACCTTGTCTAAGGTCTGCCCTGAAGTCGATTCCCCTCATAATGGCTTACATTTTCTGGGTCTGGGGGATATTTCTTCGCTCATGCGTTCCTTACCCAGGAGACACGTATTTTGGGTAGCTGCGGTTTAGTATACACTAAGGACTTCTCGTAGACGCAAAGATGCCCGTAGCTCTTTCCAAACGAACTATAGCCAGTTCAAGCACCAACTACAACCATTCTCTATCCACCACTTGAGACTTCTTAACTCTTTAAGCACGATATGGACACCGGCGTCGCAAAAAAAATCTTTCCTGCGGCTTTCTAAAGTTATGTTTTGCTCTAAACCGTGGTGTCACATATAAGATTAATATTAATATTAAGAAAATCCGGAAAGAGAAGTATATAGTATGCAAAATTTCAAATGGAAAATCACGTGTGTTAGAAAGAGCACAATCTAGTGGAGTAATACGATGAGTAAGATATTACTGTTCGTATAAATTGTTTTCTGAATTGTCTGAAACATATTAATTCTAGCACTTCGAGCAATTTCCCATTGTCAATTGTGGTCTTGGTTGCTGTGCAAAGCACATTGCAATGGATGAGGATTTAACTAATTTGTGGGGTCTGGCCGTAATTCGAGTGGAAGTATACGCCTTCTGTGTAAGTATAGTCTTTCATTTTAATAAAAATTTCATTCCATTAGGATTTGGTGCAAAAATGAAATTAGTGTTAACCCGTTATTAACTACGATTCCAAAAAGTTGACAGATCGGTCTGAAACTTCGAATATGGGTTTCTTTTTCTTTTTTCTTTTTTTTAAGCTTTGTAAACAATAAAATGAAAAATATTCTGATTTGAAGTAATTTTCCAACCTTTATTTATACTTATTAATGACCATGTCACATATAAGATTAATACTTTCTGAACTACGAGAATGGCAAAAAAAGATAGCAAGTGTTTTACCTTGCCTCTCTCTCGCATTTCCCCACTACGTACAAAGTTGGCAGCAATACAATCGCTCGAAAACTGACCAAATCACAGTTGTCACGCTTGGAAAATTGCTGGAATAGCCTGTAATACGATTCAGAAATCAATTAATACGAACAGTAATATCTTAATCATCGTATTACTCTACTAGAATGAACTCTTTCTAACACACGTATTTTTCCATTTGAAATTCTGCATACTATAAATACACCACTATGACACCACGGTAAGTTGTATCGGAAAGTCGGGAATCATCTCAAATTGATTTATTACTAGATATATCTTAATTTTATAATACTTTTTTCTTTAAGCGTATATAATATGCCTTGAGATTCAGAAATATTTTCGAGATCATTTCTTTAAAATAGAAATTGCAAATATACAATTACTAACAAATAGAATAAACAAATACATCAAAATTTAAATAATGAACATAAAATAATGACAAATATTCAATTTAATAAAATAAAGATCACCAAAATATGAATATTTCAAAATTTTAAACTCTGTATTTAGGTAATTGCTCGACTTAAGTCGGAACAAAGATGCATTTTGAAAAGGTATTTACATGAGCTACAACATACTAAAATTTCATCCTAATAGGACCTAATAGTTATTCAAAATGGCGGACAGAAACGTCAAATCAAGATGGCGACCAGGGAGGGAATTCTGTAACTCGATGAACGCTTCACTAGTGAACGATTCACTAGTGAAAGGTTCACGGGCTTCTCTGCACGACTGCTAGAAAAGTTATTCTGTAACTTTGAGTGAAGCAGAGAGGGGAAATGTGTTGAAAATTTTATTAAATTTAAGATTTTCATCAATATTTGAACTAAATAACGACGGAAAACACTAGAATTGAGTATTAGAAATGATGTAGTGCTGTTTTTCAAGCTGAGTATGAAAAAAAATTTCATTGGCTTCACCGAGTGATAACATCATCTTCACCGAAAAATTGACAAGTGAAAAACATAACCTAAAAGTGATCCCTTCACGTGAAGCTATCGCAAGTTACAGAATCTCTTTTGCGATCACTTTAGTGAAGCGTTCACCAATTTTGACAGGTGATCACTTCACAGGGTTACAGAATTCCCCCCCCAGGTCATCTTGTAAATCTCGTGCATCTTAATCCTTAGATGTGAAGATCTTCTTTGTCGTTTTTTTTATCAGAAATTGTTGATTTTTTAGTATTTATTAAAAAGTGCAAAGTCACCCGCACCTTATTCCAACTGCAAGCCTTTTTTCTTGATTTTTTTAACATAGTAAAATTTTATAAAATTAATGCTAGTGGCACAAAATTCATTCCTTAACAACTGAATACAAATAATTTTATCCATGAACCCTCCTCTCTTTACTTTAACTACCCACTTTTAGAGGGTAAAGTTGAAAAACAGCGAAAAAACGTGCAGTCAACCGCAGACGGTACCCGTAAATGATTTACTTTTCTCGGATTTACTTTTTTATTTGTTCGAAAGCTTGTAACTCATGGTAAAATATTCTAAAACCTAATTTTCTTGAGCAATTTCTTCTTTCGGAATGGCTTTTTTTTTAAATTTATCAATCAATTTAATCGGTAGTAAAGCGGTATGTACCCAAAAATTGTGCGAAAAGTTAATACACGGATGGCTCTTTCTCGTGAGTTCGAGCACTCCGCAAAACTGGGACGCTTTGCCATATATTTTTTTTAATTGTAAATTCTCTTTGAAAATCATAAAAAAGATGGATTTTAATTATAGATAGGTTACTTTATGATTTTACCCTGACCTCCCCTATACAGGAGTAAGTTTGACTAGTGAAATATAGATTCCTTGAATTTTGAGAACAGTTTCAAGCTTTTAGTAGAAAAAGCTCATTTCCGTAAGAAAGCGGTTATTGAAGTATAAAGAGCTTTTTCGAACATAGCCAAATAGGACTTTAAAAAATTAGAACAGAAAGTTTAAACAAGGATTCCTCAAATAATTTCTCTGTACACATAAAGCTTCCACGAAGAAGCTTTTTAAGCACAGACACCTTCAGGGAAGTTTTCAAAACAAATTTGTATAACGAAGATTGTGATTGTAGAATAAAAGAATTTATTTCAATTTACTGAAAGAATTCATTTATTAAGAGATCCTTGGTAACAATTTCTCAAGCATAGCATTCCCTTTCGAAGAATTTATAAAGCGATTTAATGAAGAAAATGCTGCTGAAGGAAACGATGAAATTCCTAGAAATGATGTTCAGAGAAGTCGCTCACGGTTGTTTTTCTGCAAATTGATTCGTTTGAATGGAGGGAAAAGAGAGAAAAGTGCAAAGAGTTAAACATTTTAAAAGATTCTTTCGCGTATATTTATTGTTTTTTTTTAATCATCTTTTCTGTGAATATGACTGAGTTATTTGATTTTAATTGAATCCTTTCTTTTTCTTATATTTCAATTTCTTGTTTTCCATCTAATATTTCTAAGACTTCACTACAGTGCACTTAAGGAAGATGAAAAATTTAAATAAAAATATTTCAAAATGATTAATTAAAAAAAAGTAATTTGCATTGTGCCCATTATCGTTATTTTTTTTCATTTTTAAGAGATTTTGTTTTTACTTTTCGATAAAATTTTGGAAATACAATATGAAAATTTTAGAGAGATATTCAAAGAGACACAGAATAAAATTGTGCTGTCATGTCTATCGAGAAGATTTCCATTTCATCTGTTTTGACACAAATATTGAATTATTATTCTATTTTTTCCCCTCCTCGGAATCTCTCTCTCATTGTTTTTAATAATACTGAACATTTTCATCGGAGTTCTTTTCTTTAATGCATTTTTCACTATATAATTGATTAAAATTCAATTATAAGCTTTTTTTTCATTTCTCTTTTCATTTTTAAATTAACGACTATTTATGTATATATTTGGTGGGGTGAAAATGGATTTTCAATATTTAATCAGTTACATGTTTTCTCTAGGAGTTATTAGTTATTCATTTTCTTATCCTTAAACACCCTTCATTCCTCATAACCTTAAATACATATTGTAGCTCTTGAAAGCCATCATTGAAGCTTTCTTACTTAAAAATATCATAAAGATATAATAAATTTACAAATTTAAAAAGTAACTTCTATACAATTACGCTATTCAGCTATTAAAATATGAGATTTTATAAATCATAAGAAAATTGCAAAGAGAAATATGCGGAAATCTTTTTAGAGATTCTTCTTCCAAAATTCGCTAGATCGTTCATTTATCCTAAGAGTTTTTCTTTTTTACTCTTTAACCAACTAATAGATTTTTTATTTACAAAATATTTTGTGTTTTTTTCACATTAAATAATTTTCCTACTTTTTTTTATACATGTGATGTCAGGATTTGTGATGAATTGTAAATGTCAGAAATAAACGCCTTTGGATACGAAAGTGACACACTTTAAAAAAAACTTTTGTTTTAAAAGGTTATGAAACATCTAGTTTAAAACCAATTTAAAAAAAATCTATAAAACAACAGGCTCTCGTTTTCCTATTTAGCTAAGAGGTTAGTTTGTAAATTGAGGTTACGTTTAGCATAACATAAAAAACACCACTTATTTTTTCCGTCCGGATATAATTTTTACAAGTACTAAATGGAAGATAGAAACCTGACTCAAGAAGTTTTCTTTAAATAAAAACTTAAAAAAAAAGTCTGGAGATATTGTTTTTTATTGGGGGTCACTGAAGACAAGAAGTCAATATCTTTTACCGTTTAAGCTCCAGGACGGTGACAAGTTTAAAAATAGATGATTATATAACTGCTCTGTCTTCGAGTTCGAGCAGTAAAAAATTAAACAATTTTATTTGTAGTTAGACCTAAATTTTTTCTACCCAAGGAGATAAGAATTCATTTGGTTTCTAATACATCCCCCAAGAAAGACAGTATAACTTTTCGAGGTTTCGAAATTTTGAAGCCACAAATAATTATGTAAAGACAGATTATAGTAAATCGATAAGTACACTTTTGGATCAAACAAATAGCAAAACTTATAAAAATTTTAAGCAAGAATTAAGTAAAGCAAGATTTGTTTCTTTTTCTTCAAAAAGATAAATTTCAAGAATTAAACTTGTGTGACATTTATGTAATAGTTTTGCTTGAATATTTCGAATACTCCGTGAAATTTGTTTTAATAATTGTTCTCCCAGATTTTTGACCCCCTGAAGAAGATCCCATCCAAGATCGAAACATTGGTTGAGTAAAATAAATTGAAAAACAGACAAAAAAAATAGACCGAACTCCCATCTTGACTTGTCTTAAATATTCTTTTTCTGCCCGTAAAATTGTAAGCCAAATGAGATACGAACTTTCGGTCTTCAAGGGAACCCTCCGTAAATCGACCCAAGGATCATTATTATGATTTTTATTTACCCTCCCCACCCCTCCAACCCCTCCAAAACCATGTTTTTTTGTTTATTTCGAATGGTCCAGGCGAACATTTCGTCCAAAAATACCCCTGACCTAAAAACGCCATCTTGAATTTTTTGAAGGTCTGAGTTTAACTGGTTTACTCAGTCTAGAGCACCTATTTCTCAACAGATTTGGTTTCAATTTGGATTTTTTGGAAACAACTTGAAATCAGGAATAAATCGGTAAAATATCCGTAAATTACTTATCTTTCTCGTATTTATATTTTTTATTTGTCCGTATGCTCGTAACTCATGCCAGAATATTCTAAAATATGCATTTCTTTACTAATTTTGATTTTGAAATGTTTTTAATGCTTTTATGATTTATGAATCAATTTAATCGCTAATAAGGGGGAATGATCACTGATGGACATTACACATTTATGGACAGCTTTGCAAAAATCCTGAGTTCTTATCTAAAACAGATTTCGAAAAATCACAAAATTGTTAATAACACCTTAAACTGATAATTTTATAATTCTTCGAAATCTTTTTTGGGTAAGAACTCAAAATTTTTGGACGCTGTCCATTAGTGTATAACGTCCACAAGTGATGATAACCCACCACTGAGAGAAATCCGAAAAAGTTAAAATGACATTCCGAAAATGTTATTTTTACCCTGCAGTATTGATCCGAAATCGGTGTAAATATTACCCTTTTTAGGTGTATTATGGGTTAAAGTTCCCCTTTTTCATGTTGATTTTACCCTTAAAAGGTGTAAAATTAACATTAAAAAATGTTGATATATTAATTTTAACACCTAAAAAGTGTTAAAGTTTTGATGAAAAAAAGTTAATCGTAGCCTCTTTTTTTCTCAGTGACCCTAAACCAATTAGCACCAGAAGACTATGCCGAAAAATAATTTACAGAGAGCTCTATCTCGTGATTTTGAGCATTCCGAAAAGCTGGGACGCTTTGCCATCTCTTTAAAATTTATTTAAAAAAACACTTTTACTATGCCCGCTACATCGGGCATCATGTTAAAGAAAAAGTCTACTGTGAGTGTAATATCGGACACTAATGTTCTCGAATTTTCTTGCCCTTCTGGAAGTTTTTCAGAGATTTTTTCACACCAATAAATATGAAACTTTAAAAAAAATAAATGAAAATAAAAACAAAAAATTTATAGATTTTCGAAAAACTAAATAAGTGTCCGATTTTGAAATATCGTTTTTGTCACGAAAAATGTTATTTTTTTTATTAGGGGTCCATCTAGAAGATGATTGCCCCGTAAAAAATGTTATTCAGCTGGGATATCTCACTTTTGGATATAAAAAAGAAAAAATCTGCTAAGAAAAATCTCAAATTATAAGTTTATTTCAAATTATATTTAAAATTAAATGATTCGTTTTTTGTTAATTTCTCTTTCAAACAATTACTTAATGCGGTGGCAGCCAAAATCTCGAAAGCCAAAATCCCGAACGCCAAAATCCCGAAAAGGCCAAAATCCCGAAAGCCAAAATCCCGAAGTTCGATCCCAGCGAGCACAGTTAGCTGAAAAGACAGTGTTTTCAGGATATTTTTGCTCAGTCGATCAGCAAATATATTCTGAACGGTCAGCAGTTGGCGAACAAAAAGTGCAAACGAAATATATGGAAAAAGTACTGCCTTGCAAGTGTCGTTTTAAGGTTAGCAGAATTCAGAAGGTTAGAGGAATTGCAAGTTTTTCAAAATTTGGCAGTTTTCTGAGATCTTTCTCTTGCTTTTCACTATTTTTTCTAGATTCTTTAAAGAGTATATTTCTAAAATTTGTTGCCCATTTGAAATTTTCAAGCTTGGTACTGTAGCTCGATACATTGAGAGAAATCCGAAAAGTTAAAATAACATTCCGTAAATGTTAATTTTACGCTGCATTATTGATCCGAAATCGGTATAATATTACCCTTTTTAGGTGTATTAGGGGTTAAAGTTACCCTTTTTTATGTTAATTTTAACCTTAAAAAGGTGTCAAATTAACATTAAAAAATGTTGATATATTTTTACACCTAAAAAGTGTTAAAGATCTGAGGAAAAAAGTTAATCGCACCCTCTTTTTTTCTCAGTGTACAAACTTTAAATGCAACAATTTCAAAAATGTGTCACTTTCATATCCATTTGAGCCATAATTTGTAAATGTAACCTTACTACAAAAAAAACGTTTAAAATGTGAAATGGGATTGCAATAGGAACATAAAGCTACAACTGCAGTAATATCGTACACTTTTAATAAGGAGAGAAACCTCAATATAGGAGAAGTGTTTCAGGCTTTGCACACATTCTGGCTTAAAACACTTTATTTGTTTTTCATATTCTTTTAATGAATCTGACTTTACTTTTTCAGGAATTGTACAGATTCATTAAAGGAGGTCAGATTCATCAAAGGAATATGTGAAAAATATAAAGTGTTCAAAACGAGACTTTGTGCGAAGCCTGAAACCTTTCCCCTAATTGCATATTGAAGATTTTTCCATCTAATAAATCTTTTACTGTATGTAATACCAAACTTTGTCATTCTAACGTTCGTAATATATGTATATATAATATATTTGAAGTTTTTTTTTTCATTTTTATAATTGCGTTGTTACCTTGTTTTCACAGATTTCGCCTTTTCAATTTTTTCAAGCCCAAAATAACCCACTAATAAAATATATGATAGAAAAATTCAATTGGAAAAGATGAAATTTTCAAAAGTTCTCATTCGTAGAAATGTTTATAAAACAAAAAAATCTTCTTATAGCACCTTTTTAGCAAGTATTTCAATAAGAATTTTTTTCTCATCTTTTTTCCATTTTGGTATATTTTCCATTAACCATAAGATTTGTATGATACTTCTCTCAACACTTCTCAAACGACGCTCTCTTACAAATTTTGTAAAATAAAAACAATTTTTAAATAAAATCCCCGAGTAATTTAAGGAAGCAATAAAGTCTGATTTGTGGTGCCATTGATATTGAGAGAATGATAATACTCCCTCCGTTCCGAAATAAGTCGTACGTTTGGGAAAAATTCTTGTTCCGAAATAAGTCATACATTTGGGAAAAAATGGGATTAAGGGAAAGTTTGTTGGTAAATGTTTTGTGTATCAACAATTATCTCTTGTAAAGAACTATTACTAATGTCCAGTACTAAAATTGGAATCCAGTCTTGATGGTATGTTGAGGAACGAATGTCTTAAAAATGTCTTATTTTTGGCGTTTTATTTTCAATCTAAAATAGGTGCAGAATGGTGAGAGATACAGACTTGGGACCTTCGGGGGACCCCCCCATAAGTAGATCCTGGGACCATTAATATGTCCTTTATTTTGCCCCCACCCCTCCCCTTCCCCTCCAAAATCATCTTTTTATAATTGCTCGAAAACACGTCGTGAGATTTTTTTTTTCAATTCTGGATATGTTTTAGAGAAACATATAAATGGTCCCAAGATCAACTTATAGGGGGTCCGCTGAAGGTCCCAAGTCCCTATCTCTCACCATTTTGCACCCAGATATTCGAACACATAAAAAAGGATGTTCTTTTTATTGCTCATTCTGCAAAATTTGAGATATAAAAAATGTCATATCGGTAATAACTGTTGAGTTCTACTTGTGCATACTAAAAATTTAGATCAAATTCTAGACTGTAATATTAATCACAGTCCATCTTGTAGTGATTAACTATCTACCGGAGCTCTTTGAAAAAAACGCGAAAAATGGACAACTTCAACATATCGATTCCTCAACTTACCATCGTGATAGGATCCCCATATTATCCCTGAACATGGAGGATAGTTCATACATAAGATATTTGCAAATAACAAAAACATTCTCTGAAACCGTTCCATAATCCCTAATTTTTCGCCAAACGTACGACTTATTTCGGAACGGAGGGAGTATTAAATTTTCCAATTGCTCTAAAACATTTTCTCATCTTTTTTGTACATTTCGTTATTTATTTTTCTTTTCTTTTTTTTGAAAAGTGAATAATTTTTTTTTCAGTATCTACGACTTATCAATAAAACTTAGAAATATAATTTCACTGTCAACTAACGTATTTTGTCACTATATTCTTAAGTTAATAATTTTCTGAACGTCCTTTCTCAACAAGCTAATCGTAACATTAGAGTGTAAATAAATTTTCTTTTCATATTTTTTCATCTTAATATATTTGGAATAAAATTTATCGAGAAAAAGAGATATTTAATCTCTCACGCAATCAATCACAAACATTCAGTCCAAAAAATTCACGCAAAAAACGATCAGAAACCGTCAATAAATCTGCAAAATTCTAAATAAGACGATTTACTGCAAAAATTTCTTCTCCAAGAAAATGAAATTTCTTTGATTTTGTTTCTTTTTTTTCTTTCATTTTTCAAAATTTTTGTTTATTCATCGAACTTTTGCGAGTGTTCTTCTAAAAATTCTACACCGATTTTTTTTTCTATTATATCTCGTCGGATCTTTTAGGACTTTTTCTATAAATCCAAAATCAGTCTACTGATAAGGATTAATCATTAAAAATTACGCATCCATGTCTTTCTCTTTACGTTTGCTGAATTGAACTCAAAAATGCCGGATCAACAGAAGCGACTTTAGCTGTTAAAAAGGCATGCATACAAAATAGCAAACTTTGTAGCACTTGGCATTCCAGTTCCTGAAAATAATCCAAAGAGACAAGACGAAATATTTTGAGATAAACTCTTTCCAAATCATCAACTGAAGAGCAATTTCATCAAATTTTCACACAAATTTTTTATTAACAAAAAATACAATTTTCTCTATAGGACTTTCTCGCAAATACGTTTGTTTTCTGGTCCTTTGGACTTTTGACCTTACCTTTTTTTGGAGGGAAAAAGCTTATCGACTTTGGATTCTCGGAAAAGTTCAAACAAAGTTCCGACAAAAAAGAACTTTAACCCTATAGGGAACCCGAGCTAAGAAGAATTTTAAAATTTATATTTTGAGTAACAACGCTCCTATTAACAAAACTCAATCACCATTAGCGTTAAAAAAGGTTCCATAATAAACAAAACACTAACTAAGAAAGTATAACTTTTTACTTTCTGTAAAAATCGATAAAGTTGAAAAACGAAAAAATCGTTTTCTCAAATTTCGAAATGTATTTCTGTGACGCGAAATTCTCTCAAAACCTCTCCAAAGACGACACCTAAAATTCCCTGGCGGAAATGCAAAGAAATGGTAAAGAAATAAGACATTTACGCTTAAGGCTAAAATTCATGCGAACGACCCATATGCTAGCGAAAGACACTGAGGTGCTGCGGAGGCAAAAACAAGCTGTATGCGAAGTATTTTCATGGAAATATAGCACTCATGTTTTATGAGTTTATCGTGAATGGATGCCCATTGAGCAGGTATAGCTGGATCCCCAAACCTGTGTCGACGAATTTCATGAGGTCGATCCATAAGGATTCATTATCACTAATCCCATTGTAGCATTCTGAAACGCAGAAATAGCCGACGCTGTTAATCACTCCCAGTACGGCTTTCCCTTAATCTCCTTTCTTCTAGTCTGGAAGACCACTTTCTTATACCAGAGTAACTATTCCTCTCGTTCAGTAAAACCTTCCCAATTTGAGAGGTTTCTCCGATTGAGATTTTCCCTGTATCGATTCGAAGGTATACCAGAGATAAGATAAAATTTTGCCAGGGGTCAGTTCTCCATTTCGGATAGGGGAAAGTGACCATGCTTGATACGATCCAAGCTTGATAATAACTATTTTTTTTCCTATGTTAATCAATAGTTATGACTCATCGCAATATATTTCAATAGCTGGTGCTAAGCCTCACATTTCCTAAGAAAATTAGGATCCTAGCTCTTTTTTCCTAGTTTCAAGAAGCAAAAATCAAAGATAGGCCCAAAACTGTAATTTCGATACATGATATTTCATAAGTATTTCTTAATTAATGTCGCTGTTCACGAAAACTACTATCATAGGCACATAGAGGGGTCATCAGTACTAATATTTATGTAAAAATATTTTTACTTGGTGGACACTGTTTTTGTGGGTGGTAACAAATTCATAAATTCTACTTGTGTCCATCCTATATTTTAAGAAGGGTCCATGAATGATAATTTTAATGTGGCAACTATATCATTAGATGTGATTATTTCATAATTACACATATTGCAATCCGCCAATTTTATCGACAATTGACATAATCTTCAATCCTGTTGCCTGAATTTTAAGGTTGCAGAATGACATTTTCATGGACTCAAAGTGAAAAAATGGTTTTCGCTAGTGCCCTAATCTCATAAAAACATGGCTTAGAAAAATTACATAAGAGTGATTTTAAAACTAATAACCAGTCGTACAAACGATTTAAGCAGATAGATTAGAGTTCCGTCTAAATATTGATGTGCAATTTTTTGTATCCGGTGAATTTTTTGCAGTGAAAATGGGCCTCCGAATTGTCGAATCAATTATTATACAGGAAGGCCCCGGACCCAACTTGTATAAAAATCGCTACTGAATTTCCATTTTCTTCTTGAGAAAAATCTAAGGATTTCCAAGAAATATTTGAGGTTGGATTATGAACCTAATAAGTGAGACATTTTTTTGTCATAGTGGAAGAATCGCTTCGGTTTGTGTATTAATCAGAAAATAATCACAAACCTTGGACATCATTTTACAGTATCAAGCATGGTCACTTTCCCCTATTCCGATGCATCCAGGCCACCAATTGGGCCCCTTATGCTTCCCCACTCCTATTCTATCTTATCCCCCGATTACGGGTAGCCGCTCTATATCGCAGCTCTGTGGACAATCAGTCCCGTTACTATATCACAGCATCCCTTCTCGGTGTGTGTTTGGGATCAGTGACAGCGAATACTTGTATCGACTGAAGTACCGCTTTCATGACGAAAATCGTTTTACTACCAGCCTCTATTGTTTAGGCGGTTCACTTTTTTTACCAATATGCACCATTGACATTACTATTCATTCATTCACTGGACGAATTCAAAGCCGATATGGCATGAGGAATCTTTTTCTGCTGCTGCTCAGCTTTGAACCCCAGACCTCGCAGTCATAGGGCTACTACTCTATCCACTGACCCACTCGAGGCTCAGGGCAGCACATAGTATGCTCACATGGTACGTTTGATAAATTTAAAGTTTTCTAATCAAAAGTCTAGTCTAGCGCTTAACACCAGAAACTATTCTCAACATTTAAAATAAAACCTTTAAAACCTTTCCTCTATTTCCTGAAAATCTTTGTCGATTATAGTCCTTTCCCCGTCAGAGTCCTTTTTCCGTTCGCAGAAAATTCAGAAAATTTACATAGGGCAAGTGTGCCAAATTTCGGCCAGTTTCTAATTTCGGCCACTTTGAGTGTAATTTCGGCCAAGCATATAAATTAATTAAAATTATGTATGTAATCTTCGAATAGTCAATGAATTCATTTTGCTTTTAAATATTTATTCATTTTAGGATGTATTAACGCAAAGATCGTTAAATTTTAAGTATAATTTTAATTTAAATTGTGTTGCAAAAACTCAGTGTGGAAACAGTCTTACAAAAAATGTGACATATCACTTGTGTGTCTAGCAGTCTTGTGATTTGTGGTGAAATGCAGAAGGTATTCCTTCGATGTTTTTCATTACAATTGATTACAGTAGACTCTCGCTAATTCAACTCTTTTAAGATCGAGCTACTTTTTAATTCGGGCGGCAGTTAAATTCGAAAAAAGTTTGTTGACATTTTTCAAGTTTGGTTATGATTTATCAAATGAAATAAATATGCTCAAATTTGCCATGATTTGTCTTAGCTTTGATGTGATTTTGCATTATTAAGAGGTTTTCATGAAATTTGATAATACCGATAATAGCAATGAGCATGTAAACTCGATATGAGTATGCAGATGAATAAAAAATCGTTGCATTTCAAACAATTTGCTGCCCGAATTTCTCTCTAATTCGGTTGACATTTCAGTCCCAAGTGCCCGAATTTGAGAGAGTCTACTGTAGTTTTCATTGAAGATTGTTTCTACTTATGTTAATAGTGAATCAATCTTTAAATTTCGGGTAAAATTTCCCAGCTGGGTTCTGTATTTCGCGTAAAAAAGTTGATACTTTGTGAACGTTTCTCCGTAGAGGTAATGTTGCCTATTCCGGCAACATCTTTTGTTTTCTTAAATTCTTATTCATTTTATTTTTTTTTTTAATTTCTGAGTTCTACAATGTCTATAGAAAAAACCATCGCTTCTATTAAAAAGATAATGTGGAAAAGGCTTTGGAAGAATTCAGGAAGGGCAAAATGCTACGGGAATCTGCGCGTAAATTTGTGATGCTACTCTTCAGGTCTTCAGGACAAATTACACGGAAGATCTCAGTACTTGTGGGTCATATAAACGTATTAAACTAAATATTAAACTCGTTCCGTTTGACGTTTTGAAATTTTCTATCCGTTGCGTCACAAAAGGTGGTCAGAAAAAAAGTGGCCGGTATTTCACTCAAAGTGTCCGGAATACTACCCAAAGTAATGTCCACATTTTTACTAATTTTTCAATATTTTAGAAACTGATTTAAAGAATACAAAGATAATAAACTCAAGGTTCCACAAAACCCTCCCGAAAAGGAAGTAACAAGAAATATCAATATATTAGATGAGATCATATATTCTGTCAGTAGAAGAGGTAAAAAGTTTGGAGTGGTATATCTCAGCTCCTGATGAACATAATTGGATGAGTGAACTATTGTTGGAAAGCTTGGTTCATTAGCTTTCAGAATCTGGTATATGTAATTGGCTATGGGTAAATCATGGTCATCCAGAACCATTTATGTCGAAGAAGACACTTTTTGCAGCGTCATTTTTGACCATCTACTGCTGGGACCAGGAGTGACCCACAATTCTCGCACTTGGACTGTTCGTTAGAGGAACTCAAAGGGTATAATTTGTGGAAGAAACTTTTTTTTTGGACGTCTTACTTTTTTTTATTCATCGACTTTTGCAAGAATTTTAACATTTTACACGCATAGAAAAAATTACAAAAATCCTAAAGGAGTGATTTCTGGAGGGGAAGGATAGACGTGGGGATGAAATTTATGTGATATTTGGATTCCTTGGATCAACTTATGGGGGAGTACTTAGAACATTCCAAGTCGATATCTTCATTAGTTTGTCCAGAAAATGAGATAGAAGGATTTCTGTCATTTTTTTCTATGCGTATAAAATGTTAAAATTCTTGCAAAAGTCGATGAATAAAAAAAAGTAAGACGTCCAAAAAAAAAGTTTCTTCCACAAATTATACCCTTTGAGTTCCTCTAACGAACAGTCCAAGTGCGAGAATTGTGGGTCACCCCTGGTCCCAGCAGTAGATGGTCAAAAATGACGCTGCAAAAAGTGTCTTCTTCGACATAAATGGTTCTGGATGACCATGATTTACCCATAGCCAATTATATATACCAGATTCTGAAAGCTAATGAACCAAGCTTTCCAACAATAGTTTACTCATCCAATTCTGTTCATCAGGAGCTGAGATATACCACTCCAAACTTTTTACCTCTTCTACTGACAGAATATATGATCTCATCTAATATATTAAAAATATTGCATTTCAAACTTAGCACTTAGCGAAATTTGGCACACTTACCCTGTCTTAAATTTTTTTCAATGCTCAAAAATTGAAAAAAATACACTTTAAATTGTTTTTCAAAAACTGCATTATCCTGTTACTCAAAACATTACTCAATAAATCCAATTGTGGAAAAAATTATTTCATGTTTTTCTTGCAAATTAGATTAAAAAAAAAGGAACAGAAAATTCCATTTTTCTGTTATGCTTTTCTTTTGTAAAAGACATACGAAAGAGTTATTTGCGAGTAGCCCTAAGAGAAAACTTTGCTGTACAGAAAGAAAAATAATAAGAATATTACAGCCGCCTAGAGGAGAGAAGGGTAAATCACATTGAATATTTACTGATAAGAGTAGAAAAAAAATCAACAGAGAAAAATATAGAGATAAGTTATAGAAAATTTCATAAGGAATAAAGAGATCGATAGAGGAGAAATATGATATTGGAACTCACTTTAGTCTCAATAGCCCTTGTTTCATGATCCTGAAAATGGAGTTTCAGCTTGGATTTGCCATCATCACTGGATCCACGCAACTGAGAGAATTTATACTGCCACACAATTGTGGCATCAGCCCCCTCAGCAAGACTGAAACCATTTTGCCAGTCCAACGTCAAACCACCACCCTTTCCATGGTGGGACACAGCAAATGTTTTCCGCTGAAATAACACAGAAAACAGAGAGAAAGAGAATGGCACATGATTTATCATTCAGTTAAAAATTCCTCCCATTCTAACTAAATATTTCCCATATTCCAATTAAAATTTTGTATACTAAAAATCTTTCAATTCTTGGCTCTCTGCGGAAAATACACAAAAAAAGGATCAACTTACACCCAATTTAATGACACTGGTGACAATTGCTGTATTCCAGCTGTTTTCAATCCTAAGCAACTCCTGACGGGTCTCAACACTCAAATACCGTGGCTCATGACCAGAACTCTGCAGTAGGAAGCAATGCTGTCGTGAATCAACCGTTTCTGACTCCTTCACGACACGAAACATCGTTTGGTAGACTTTGTAGGCGACAGTTGCCTTCGACAATCCAGCCACATTAACCTGCAATCCCACCAATCAATTTTACTATTTAAACTTGTAGCTTTCCTCTCTCTTTCTGAATATTCAGCGACAATTCCCAAAACAAATGAATGTCGATTTTCACAAAATATTCCTACACTGATTCATTCAATACACAATACCACTTCAGACAAACACTGCCATTCAAAATATCACCCTTAATTTGCATTTTCAATTTAATCCTGAGAAATTCAAGAGTGCCACAACATTATTTGGAAGAATTTTAGATAATATAATGTTTGACTAAAATAAAATTAACGCAAATATCTTGCTCTATCATCAAATGAAGCTCCGTCGATTTGATCTCTATAGAGCTGAAGCCGCTGGGGCATTTAATGTTTCGTATCGAAAATGTAGTCATAAATATCGATTTGCATACTCATTGATTTGGTCTCTGTAAATGTTATTCAATGTTGAATGATTTATAGAACTTTCTCATACCATCAAAAAGACCCTTTTTGGAATTTTTGGGGTAAACAATTGTTGCTACATTTCAATATATCCCATATAGACATTGTCTCCTAAAGAGTACATCAACGATAAATCACTCAAGAACAAAAGAACTATCATATTTCCAAATTTATTTTAGTATAACTACAACATTCTTCAAGATTTTGCTGAATTTTAAGGGTACCATAGGCAAGAAAAACATTGGTCAATAGAAGACACTATAAAGGAATCTCCCACTTCATAAGTTCAATATTATCCTTCAAAAACAGTTTTTGCAACATGTGATCGAAATCATGAGCCAAAAAATTCACGTTGTCACATTCGATAAATAAATATTTGATAATAATACTAATATAATTTGATAATTTGATAGTTTAATAATAATTTAATAATAATAATAAATATTTTGAGTACTAAAGGCCAAAGAAAAAAAAAAGTTCATTGAAATCGGTTAATAAACATCAGAGATAGAGTCCGGTCAATTTCGGTCAGGGGATGACATTAGCTCCGGAAAATGCGACCGGTTTTAGTGTAAATTTTTCCCTGTTTTCGTACACATTTCACTAGATATCTCCGAAACTACGTTTAGGTTGCCAATTTGGGATTTTTGGTTGCCTATTCAATATTAAGTTGGCTTTTATTTTGCTTTTATATTTTTGCTAATTCATTCTACACTGACAGAAGACAGCTAATAAACCCAAAAGTTTTTTCGGCGCGCTAGAAACACATGGGAAACATAGGAAATGTCATGCCCCTAATTTCAGTAGTAAGGGTAAGGTCGGAGTATAGTGGGGTGGGGTAGGGAAGGATTCGACCTATCGTCAAAAAAATCTCGATCTCAGATACAAAATTTCACCGAAATCGCTTCATAAACACGGAATATATAGTCCGGTCGGGTTATTAGGTGAGATTCTTAACAATCTCACCTACTATAATCCTAACAAAATTTCATGTCGTCCGATCGACCTCAAATTTGGCCAAAATGTGTTTCAGCACTTCCTGATCACGAATATATATGTGGCTAATTTACGTTCCCGGCCGGCCGGCCGCTCTTTGGAGCTTAATAGCTCCTAAACTAAAAAAGATATCGACTTGCGGTTTTCGGCAAAGGTTATATATCGGGTGAAAATTGCAACTTGGTGCATAGACCCCCCACCCCCCACCCCTCCTTCCGCCATTTTGAAGACCCCCCTTTTTTTGTGTTCTCAATAGCTCCGCCCCTATGGCATTCAGCGGACTCAAATTTTAGTATGTTATAGCTGGGCCTTAGAGCTTTCCATCAATACCAAACTTAAGGTCCCCCGACCCCCCTGACCCGAGCTATAAGGGTCCAAAAAAAATTTCTTAAAATGGCCATAACTCCGGTTCTAATTGTCAGAATTTAAAAAGTGAGGACTTTTTGGAAAGCTCTCGTGAAATGCCACTTCTCCTTCTAACATCGCAAGTTCATAAAACGACCGCTAGGGGCGCTTTTTTTAAAAAGAAAATTTTTAAATCTTAAAAGTTAAATAACTCAAAAATTCCATTGTGCATCGGGCTGAAAATTTAGTATGTTGTAGCCGTTGATTATACCTATCAAACAAAAAAAACCTTAAGTCGATCTAAAACCCCTGACCCGAGCTATAAGGGGTCAAAGTTCGAACATTGACCGGCCTCTATCTCCGGTTCTAATTAACATAGCGACCTAAATTTTACCTTTTTGGTTTCGTCTCGATGAGCACTTTCAGATGGAAGTTCAAAAAGTCACCACAGGTGGCGCTGTGATAGCGTCAAAATTCATCGAAATTCAAAGTCACTTTTCTCAAAAACGGCATTGTGCAAGTTAATGAAATTTTAGTATGTTGTAGTCCAGTCTAGGACGTTTCCAAAATGGTGCGTATGCGCGCTGTGGTTTCAATAGAACCGGAGATATGAGGGGTCAAAGTTCACGAAATTCAAAAAATCATATCTCCGGTTCTATGTGACCGATTTTGATGAATGAGGGCTTAAACGAAAGATCTCACCAAATGCTACAACTTTCTAGAATGTTTGAACTTCGTGGGACCAACACCATGGGCGCCACAGTCGAAAAACCAATTTCAATATCACATAACCTCAATTATCTCGACTGTCGCTGAACCGATTTTGATGATTACTTCAACATAATTGTAGAGCACATTTGTCTCTACATTTCGTCCATACATCATTTTCCGGTCAGACTACGCTATCACTCCGATTTTGCCGTTTAAGTGTGAAAAAATTGATTTTTCCCATAATAACGCTTTGAAATCACTCAGATGCCAATTTGACTGCCTCTACTCCACCAAGACACTTAAAATAGGGGTTTAATAGGAAAGTCCCGCAAAATACAACAATTCTTTGATTTAGTTGAAGTTCAACAAATGAACACTTGGGGCACTCTGGATGAAAAAACGAGTTAAGAAACAAAAAACCTCGCTTATCTTGGCTTCTGAGTAATCGATGAGTTCAAGTTCTACGGCAAAATTATAGAGAACATTCTGGTCTACATTTCACCCATATATCACTTTTCTGCCAGTTCATCCAAATCCTTGACATTTTGGTTCAAATACAAAACTTGTATAATTTCACGAATTTGGTTCAAGATAACTGAATGGCGTCTCCCTACTTCAGCATCAAATCGAATTTGCATGCACTCCGAGTTAGCTCACGTTAAGAATCTCACCTACATAAGCCGGTTAGGATTATCTGTCCCTTTTCTTTTATAACTCGGGTCAGGGTAAGAGAGGTCAAAGTGCGACCCACTTATTGAAAGCTCTTGACCTCAGCTACAACACTAAAATTTAATCAAAATTTGAATGTTCCGAGATATTCGAAGTCCCGAGATATTCGACAGCGAAGTTTCGAAAATCGATTTTTCGAATCTTTAGGCCCATTGAGAAAAATCAAAAGTAGATTTTGATTCTCCAATAGTGTCTTGGATAAAAGGTAAATGGAACTCTATTTGCACAAAAAGTCGTTGAAGTTCGAAGAATTCAAATTCAATTTCGAATTTTCATACTAAATTTTCGAACAAGTTGGAGAAAATTTATCAAATATCACACTAAAAAGCTCGCAAAAGAGTTACTCAGTGATTATGGAGTGATTAAGCAATGGGACAAGAACAGTAAGCGTCGTTGTTCTGTTTTATTCCTCACAACAATATGAAGACCGTCACATTTTGACACTTGAGCACTTCGAAATTCGAACAGGATGTAACTTAGGCCACCTTGCGAAAGTATTAAGGAGTAAGAAAGTCTCTTTTTCTGTACAGAAAGATTGGAGTGATTAAACTTTGAACTTCGAAATTCCAAGATGGTGATCTTTCGAGGTCATAGTAATTTTGGACGAAATGTTCACCTGTGATTGCAGGGAGTAAGAGAAAATAAAAATCTTAATATTGAAATGATCGACTTATGAGGGGTCACCGAAGACCGATAAGATTAGATTAGATTACAGTGAGGGCAGTGTCTTGCAGAACCGATGCACCCAGTCGGCGAATTCTGTAACAGTATGATAATGTCATATGACAAATTTAATATTTTTTATGTAGTAAAGTCGTAAAAACTAATTAAAAATCCGACACATGTCAGTTACTGTGAGCTTCACAGAGCTGCTTACAATGGATATCAGATGTGCATTGGGCTTTAATGGTGTCCTATTCCAGAATATTGACCTATCCAGAATTCGTATGAGCCGTTTTAGAAATAAACCAAAAAAAACATGGTTCTGGAGCGGTTGGAGGGGGGTGGAGGAAAAAAGCAAAAACGTTTGGAGACATTGTTTTTTGTATTGGGGGTCACCGAAGACCGAAAGTTGATATCTTTTACCGTTTAAGCTCCAGGACGGTGACAAATTAAAAAAAAACGGATTTTATAACTGCTCCCTCTTTGAGTTCGAATTGTAAAATTCAAAGAGAAGAATGTCAAATTTTCGTAAAAGAAAATCATACAAGTTTACAGAGAATTGTAGCACTCTCCCCATAAAAAAAATCCTCCCTAAGGAAATTTCATCAGGGGATTCCCTATAGAAATTTCACTAGGTACCAAAGGAATTTTCCCCCATAAGTCTCCAAGATCACCCATCATAGGACTTTGAGTGGAATTGCTCGAGAAATTACCCACTAAAGAGTGGAAATTTCCCAAATAGAGCATATGGGTTTCCATTTGAATTTTCTTCTTTCGGAAAACATGGTAACTTCTTAGGGAATTTTAATTAAATTCCTAGAGAAATTTCTATATGCAATTTCCATTAACGTTCTCTAGGATTTTCCACCGAAGTTTCGATATTTATGACAGAACTTTTTTAACTAAAATCTCCGACGATTTCAACAACGAGAAATAGAGTGGAACCTCAAGAAAAATTACCCCACTGAGGTGTCGAGATTTTACAAAGGGATCCCTTTAAATTCCCTTGAAAAATTTTCCTTAAAAAATCCCTCGGAAAATTTGGCTAGTGCCAAGTGAATTCCCGATGAATTCAAGGGGAAATTTTATGGGGAAATTGCTAGCGGCATTCTTGGGGATTTAAAGGGGAAATTTCCTCCCAGTGATAGGGAAAATACCCTGGCCATTCCCAGAGGATTCCTATAAATTTTCCGAGAAAAGTCTTCGAATTTTCCAGACCGTTTTCGAAGATTTCCCAGGGAAATCAAAGGGAAAAATTGTATTGTATTTATTCTTCATCTTGATTGTGACATTTCCAACCTTCCCTGCGGCCATCGCCGTCTTAGCGTCGGTGACCAACCTCAAGAGCCAAAACGATGGAAAAGCTCTATCACGGGTTGTATAAGCCAAAGTAACATTATTTGTCTACAGATCTTTCATTAAATAAGAACCATTGAATAAGAATGTAAGAGGAGGAAAAATTTCCCGTAAGAGGAAAATTCCTTCCGGAGATACATGAAAATTCCGTGGCGAGTTCAGGGGAAATACTGGGGGAAATTCTGTAAAAGTTAAGCTTATACTTCGGGCGGGATGGTTTTATGGTTGCAAAGTTCATATAGAACATCGAATATTTCATAAATCAATAGGGGAATTCAAGCAGCCGTGTGAGGGAGCACCATACATGAAAGTCATCAACTGAGTAACAAAAAGGATAAGGTAAAAAAGAGGGAAAAAAATTGAAGACCTAAAAGAAAAAGAAGTACAAAGATAAGAAATAATAAAAGAAAAAAATCAAAGAGGAATGAAAAATGTGGGGATTTTTTAAGGTTTTCCCAAGGATTTTCCTGGGAATTATCCTCAAGTTTTTCCGATATTTCTCGAAGAGTTCCCAAAGATTTCTTTGAGAAATGTCCCCTAGTTTTTCCGACCCCTGACTTTTTCAGGGGAGTTCACGGGTATATCCCTGGGTAAAATCTCTAAGTTTTCCTCACAATTCTTCGGAAGTTGGCCGAAATTTCCTTAAGAAAAGTCTCCATTTTTCCGTGTCATATTATCGAAGATTTCTCAAGGGGAGAGAGAGAAATCTTATCCTCCGAGCTGGGGAAGATTCCCTAGGAAGTTGCGTTACATGCCAATTCAGCTTTGTTATTTGGCCTCCCCCAACTTTTCCCTAAGTACCCGTTGGAGAATTTTCAGTAAGGGAGTGTTGACACTTCTTGGAGATTTTCCTATGGAATGGTGCGGATTTTTTTATAGGACTACTTGCACAATGTCATTGATATTCGAAGTGTTCGAACTTAATTTCGAATTTTCAAACTAAATATTCGCACAAACTTACGAATCTTTGTGAAATATCAAAATAAAAAGCTGTTAAAAGAATTACTCAGTACTTTACTATCTTTTCTCAGTACTTTAAATCTTTTCAAAGAAGTATAAAAATATCTAAATGAGTACACTTTAATGTTGACAAAATAAATAAAATGACTTCAGAATGCTTTCTGCAATTCTCTCAAGGATACCCTTAAATAACTAGAAGCTGTTGTCAAGAGAGAAATACCTAGAAATTGAGTGTAAAATTCCATTTCAAGCATACACAATACCTCATGATATGAATTAACTCAATTGAATTGCTCTCTCGCAAATCAATTGAATTGAATGCCTTTTCTAAACCCTTCTAGCAACATATTCTCCATATATAAATTGTATATATATAACAACATTCTATTTGTGAGGGTGGGAGGTGAAAGATTGAGTCTTACCGGTGGTGAATCGAAGAGCATAACTTCAGTGCCTTTGAGAACAAGGAAGCGCGGCTTGTAGCTCTGCCAGGAAAGATTTGTGCTGATGACACCCTCATTCACCCATCCCATATACTCAATTCGTTCGCCAACGGCAAAATTTCGATTGTAGAGCTTCATCTGGAGATGTGTAAGACCAACAATGTTGTCCGTGATATATTTAAGCCATTGACTGAGGATGGCTAGATCATCGCAGTGGATTACACCGGTGGAAACCCCATTTAAGCCACGCACCTCAAAGGCATTTGGTCGCAATTTGTCCGTCCCAAAAATGTATCGCGTGACATAAGCCATCATAAGGGGTACTATAAAGAATTTTTTTTATTTTCAAGATTGGTTGATGAAAAAGGAGATGGAACTGATTTTCTTCTACATGGCCGAATTCACTTAAAGTTTAGCAAAACTTATCAAAAGAAACGAAAAGCATCTTAAATCAAAAATAAAATTTGAACTTCAACAAACTCACCTGAAACAATATCCACCCACTTTTTTTCTGGCTCTGAACACACAGATATAGGTCGACTGTTACTGGTTGATGACTTCCAACCTTCATCAGCCTTCAATTCAGCACACGTCGCGTCATTGTCCGAGTCAGGAGTCTCTTTGGACACTTAAAGCCAAAAAGAACAGAGAGGGAGAGAAAAAAAATGGAAAGACAGGGTTAAAAAGATGTGAAATGACCAAATGAAAAATTTATTCCACATTCTACCACTAAATCATGGGAATTAACAGAAAAGAGAACGACAAGAGAGAAGGTTTAAGGGTTGGGAATATATGAAAGAAAAATAAATGATGGAAAAAAAGGCGCAGAAAGGGGAGGTTTGGGGAAAGAAATTTAATCAAACGTGATGATGTTAAACACGAACATTCCTCTTCAATTCTCTTTGATTCACTTTCTCACTTTCATCCAGCTAAACAACCAACATAATTATTATTCCCACCTTCTTAGTCAGAACAACCGTCAGAACACTCAATTTTATGCAGAACATGATTTCAATTTCAGTTAAAACTACAAAAAAAATGTATTAAAGTAGAGATCCAAAATATAGAGTACCACACTAGAGAATTTCATATTAAAATTTTAATGTGATTCACATTAATTGTTGCTGATATGTGTCCTAATGTGCAATTTTCGTCAAGAGCTTTTAGAAATCGATTCATTTAGTGATAAAAAAAGTGAACTCGAGTCACAAAAATTGGTTTAAATAGATTAAAATAGCATAAATACGATTGATAATTAATGAGCAAATTAATGAGAATTGAGCAAATTTATGAGCATATTAATTTGTGCGCCACAATTTCCTCACCAATTTATTCGTGAATAAATTGTGATAAAAAGTAGTGCTAATACCTACTATTTATCGCGCACGAGATGGAGAAAATACAAATTACCTTGAAAAAAATCTGTGCAGAGAATAAGTAAGAAAAAAGCTAAACAAAAATGTGTTCGATCTACATTTTATATTCCTTCATAAACTTCTAGGATTTCGTGGTCAAATAAGATGATGGCCGAATTAATTGAGGCTGTGCATCATGAAACCGTCATTTGGGACTACAACTGCCGGGAATACAAAAATAGAGGAAGCCGATCTAATGGTTTTCAGTCCGTTTGCGACAAATTAAGTCACCAGTCTCCAGAACTCACACTTCAGTCGGGATTTAGGTGATATTGGCTCCCTCATTTTCGTAGTCTTCTTTTGAAAATAAAGCCCTACGATTTGAAACAGCTCTTTAAATTCCTCCGAAGTCATCCGGGGAAAATTATTACACATATTAGGTGAGATTCTTAACAATCTCACCTACTATAATCCTAACAAAATTTCATGTCGTCCGATCGACCTCAAACTTGGCCAAAATGTGTTTCGCCACTTCCTGATCACGAATATATATGTGGCTATTTTACGTTCCCGGCCGGCCGGCCGGCCGGCCGCTCTTTGGAGCTTAATAGCTCCTAAACTAAAAAAGATATCGACTTGCGGTTTTCGGCAAAGGTTATATATCGGGTGAAAATTGCAACTTGGTGCATTGACCCCCCACCCCCCACCCCTCCTTCCGCCATTTTGAAGACCCCCCTTTTTTTGTTTTCTCAATAGCTCCGCCCCTATGGCATCGAGCGGGCTCAAATTTTAGTATGTTATAGCTGGGCCTTAGAGCTTTCCATCAATACCAAACTTAAGGTCCCCCGACCCCCCTGACCCGAGCTATAAGGGTCCAAAAAAAATTTCTTAAAATGGCCATAACTCCGGTTCTAATTGTCAGAATTTAAAAAGTGAGGGCTTTTTGGAAAGCTCTCATGAAATGCCACTTCCCCTTCTAACATCGCAAGTTCATAAAACCACCGCTAGGGGCGCTTTTTTTAAAAAGAAAATTTTTAAATCTTAAAAGTTAAATAACTCAAAAATTCCATTGTGCATCGGGCTGAAAATTTAGTATGTTGTAGCCGTTGATTATACCTATCAAACAAAAAAAACCTTAAGTCGATCTAAAACCCCTGACCCGAGCTATAAGGGGTCAAAGTTCGAACATTGACCGGCCTCTATCTCCGGTTCTAATTAACATAGCGACCTAAATTTTACCTTTTTGGTTTCGTCTCGATGAGCACTTTCAGATGGAAGTTCAAAAAGTCACCACAGGTGGCGCTGTGATAGCGTCAAAATTCATCGAAATTCAAAGTCACTTTTCTCAAAAACGGCATTGTGCAAGTTAATGAAATTTTAGTATGTTGTAGTCCAGTCTAGGACGTTTCCAAAATAGTGCGTATGTGCGCTGTGGTTTCAATAGAACCGGAGATATGAGGGGTCAAAGTTCACAAAATTCAAAAAATCATATCTCCGGTTCTATGTGACCGATTTTGATGAATGAGGGCTTAAACGAAAGATCTCACCAAATGCTACAACTTTCTAGAATATTTGAACTTCGTAGGACCAACACCAGGGGCGCCACAGTCGAAAAACCAATTTCAATATCACATAACCTCAATTATCTCGACTGTCGCTGAACCGATTTTGATGATTACTTCGACATAATTGTAAAGGACATTTGTCTCTACATTTCGTCCATACATCATTTTCCACTCAGACTACGCTATCACTTCGATTTTGCCGTTTAAGTGTGAAAAAATTGATTTTTCCCATAATAACGCTTTGAAATCACTCAGATGCCAATTTGACTGCCTCTACTCCACCAAGACACTTAAAATAGGGTTTTAAATGGAAAGGCCCACAAAAGACAACAATTCTTTGATATAGTTGAAGTTCATCAAATGAGCACTTGGGGCGCTCTGGTCGAAAAAACGAGTTCAGAAACAAACAACGTCGATTATCTTGACTTCTGAGTATTCGATGAGATCATGTTCTATAGGAAAATTATAGAGTACATTCTGGTCTACATTTCACCCATATATCACTTTTGTGCCAGTTCATCCAAATCCTTGATATTTTGGTTTAAATACAAAATTTGTATAATTTCACGAATTTGATTCAAGATAACTGAGTGGCGACTCACAATTTCAGCTCTAAATCGAATTTGCATGCACTCCGAGTTAGCTCACGTTAAGAATCTCACCTACATAAGCCGGTTAGGATTATCTGTCCCTTTTTCTCTACACAATAGAGAAAAATATGTCCATATTTTATAGTTTTTCCTACACAAACGTAGGCAATTTGCTTCAATATGGACATAAATTTCTCTAGTGTGTAGATACCATTAGGAGCCAATCTCTCGCCCACAACCTCGTTCTTCTTGTTTAACGGGTCCTTTTACACGACATAAAAGTAGCGTACAAGAGGAAAACTTCCTCTTCTTCATTAAAATCGCATATTTTCGCTCAAACGACTGAAATGCTTCAAAAACAAAAACACTCATCTGACAACCCGTGTGCCATCGTGACATTTAGCAATTCTAGCAATGTGTCCTAACTAAATCAGCGATTTCGAGTGGTTCTAGAAGTTTCAATGCGCAAATTTTCACTTTAACTTTAATGTGAAATTTTCTAGTGTAATAACTCCGTAAAGTCTAGACACCCTTTGATTATGGCCCATTCGACGGTGACTTGCTTTAATATGGTAGAGACTGGGGCAAAAAGTCACAAAACGGATATTTTATTTTTTTAGAAGCTACCCGAATGCTCCATAAATTTCTAATTAGTGCAGTTTAATAGGAAATTTATCGCTCTACAACTTTGTTAAAGTCATTTTCCTCTATTTTGCAAGGAAATACATTTATCGAGCCGTTTTCTAAAAAGTAATTTTGTGACCACCAGTATCAGGCTTGGGGTAAAATTATTTATTTTTTTTTTTATTGTGCTTACACTCGAGTCCTTTTCAAGTAATTATATGCTTTGCGTTTATGCGGCCACCGCCGTCTCATATTTTGATATCATATTTTATCATATTTTGATTGGCTTTAATATGGGCTACTGTAAATTTAAAAAATACCTTAGATGACATATTTTCATAGGAAATTATTATTCCATTACACCTCTGTAGAATAGCGTTTTCTCTATCTGAACAAGAAAGCGCTTTTCAAGTTATTTTCCAAAGGCAATTTTTAGCAAGAAAATTCTATTTAACGTAAACTTTAAAATTCTATTTAAATTTGCCAAAGAGTTGTCGAGTAAATGTCAATTAAGCGCAGAATAAAAACAAAACAAAAAATAATGGAAAGAAGTGTTTTGTGTTCTTTAAATATCTTAGATTACCGTCGTTGCGGGTGACTTTGCACTCGGGGGGTGACTTTGCACTCGGGGGGTGACTTTGCACTCTGCTGTCCGTAAGACTTTCATAAATTCTAGCACTTATTGATGGTCTTCGCCGATCCAGTCTACCATGTCAAAGTATATAGGGATATGTTATGTACCAAGTAAGGTACAATGATCCCCAAAAGGATTCTTGTAGTTTCAGTAATAGTCAATGAAATGCTAGTATAGGTATTTTGTCAAAAAACGCCTCCGTAAAAAAGTTATCTGAAGGTGCAATTCCAAAATCGATTTCAGAGTAGTAAATTGCCCAGATCCAATCTAAATTTATCTGGCTAGAATAATCCACTTCGATTTTGTTCATTATTTTTATTAAAATACTTTATTTTCACTATAATTTTCCTAAGAACGCATGATTTATGTTATAAAATTGCATATAATGGCCTTTCTAAGGGTTTATTATAGAAGTATTTGGCTAAAAATTATCCAATTTTGTGGGAACTTAAGATAAAATGACCGAGATCTACAAGATGGTATGGTCGCCATTTTGATTTGACGTTTCTGTCCGCCATTTTGAATAACTGTCAAAACAAAAATCTCATCCGATTGAGCTGAAATTCTAGTATGTTCTAGCTGATACCAAGGCCTTTTCAGAACATATAAAAAATCCGACCTAGGTCAAGTTATTGTCTGGATATAGGGGCTCCAAGTTCAAAATTTTGACATTTTCATGAATACAGAACTATAGGGAGCTTCTTTTATCAAAACTATCACGAAAAAGACAGCGCTATCGTTAGGCGGTGAGATCAAACAAACAAAAAAAAGAAAAGTAATGTTTTTGTTTATAACAGTGCATTATTTAATAATCTTAAAAACTGTGTTCGGAAAGATGAAAAATAAAAAAAATAATTAAATGCACTTTTCGTTTATTTTTTTTTAAATTATGTTAGAGTAAAAAAATATATAAAATTAAAGCCTCAAGCATTTTTAATGGTTGCTGAGGCATTTCCTTTAGGCTTCAAATATTTAAGATTAAAAAATAAAGACCGCCAAAACATGAGTATTACAAAATTTTAAACTTTGAGCCTCTGTATCTAGGTAAGTACATGACGTAGACTGGAACATAGATACGTTTTGAAAAGGTCTTGACATCAGCTGCAACATACTAAAATTTCAACCCAATCGGACCAGTTTTAGGGTTTGACAGTTATTCAAAATGGCGGAGAGAAACGTCAAATCAAAATGGCGACCACGTCATCTTGTAGATCTCGTGCATCTTACCCTTAGATATGAAGATCTTCATTGTCGTTTATTACAGAAATTGTTGATTTTTTAGTGTTTATTACAAAGTGCAAAGTCACCCGCACCTTAACCCCAGTGCAAGCCTTTTTTCTTGATTTTTTTAAACATAGTAAAATTTTATAAAATTAATGCTAGTGGCACAAAATCCATTCATTAACAACTGAATACAAATAATTTTACCCATTCACCCCCCTCCTTTCACTTTAACTATCCACTTTTAGAGGGTAAAGTTGAAAAACAGCGAAAAAACGTGCAAAATCACCCGCAACGACGGTATGTAAAACTCGATAGAATTTTTATTCTCCACAGTGTATACATTGGATTATGTATATTATTTAATTTTTTCGGATCTTCATCACCATCACTGTCTACAACAACAAGCGGCGACACATGGCAATGACGTTTCTTTTCGCCGTTAGACAACAGAAATTACTTTGATTTCTGTTACTTTTTGCCCCATACCTTTTAATAATTTTTAGCCCAAGTGGTCAAGTGATCATTTTAAAAGGATTTTTGGAGAAAAAAATCTTTAGAAAATGCTAAAACAGATAGCGGCTTCGTAGTCAATGAATCCAAATCATTTAGGAAATATTCACCAAGTGCATCAATTTTGGAAAATAAATAGGTTAAAATTGATATATGTTGTAAAGTAAACATTTCAAAAACGGGACTAAAAATTTTAATATTTTTCTATTTTCTAAATTTCATGTCCGAATTCTAAGAAACTTACGACATTGAAGAAGATCTATGAAGGCTATCTATGAAAAAAATTGAAGTCGCTATTTTATTTATCTTGAAAAATATTAAATTTTGACATTTTCGATTTCTGACTTTTTGTCCCAGCCCAATTACAATTTGCCGTAGATTTTTTATTAAAGTCTCAATTTCCACCAAAGGACCTCGAGTGTAGAACTCATTTAAACTAAATACTTGAACTCCTATTATTAATTAAGACATTTCATTTTATAGAAATCTGATATCGAAGTGTGAAATCGGGAACGTACATTTAAAATAATTAATTGATCTTATTTATCAAAATATTAAACATTACATTATTTTTGTAATTATTCCAAAAAGTTTTTTTTTGTAATTTTAAACTATCTTGATAAAATAATAACCATATTGCGCTGTAAACTTTAAAGTCATCTCAACAAAGCAAGGAATGTTCTACATTATTTAATTAAGCTCACGCTGTTTCCTACTTTAACTCAATTTACTATATTCGCGTGGAACATCCTAAGAATCTCTGTGGTGCTGTGGGATTTTCACCAGAATTATTTCTTGCTTTCAGACAGTCTGTCGAAACATTTCTACAACTCCATTATCGAGGTAATTGAGTGGTACCGCTATGAGGAAGTTTGAATTCAAAAGAAAATTATCAAAAAAAAAATCTTCCACCAGAAATCACGGAATAATAGTTTTTCCAGCAGTGGTAAAAAAAAACATCTATGAATATAAATCGAAAATTCACAATTCAATGGTTTTCAATTTTCCACACAAGTACCCATAATTGATAATACCACGGAAGCTATTGTCCCGATTATAATCACAAAATTAAATTTTACATAATTTACTTCATAATTTTCAGTCATTCATTTATTGAGAAATTTAATGTAATTTTTTCGATTAAATTTAATGTTGTCACCATTAATTAAAAAAAAAACACAGTTAAGCTTATGGTAGCTAAGATTCTTTAAAGAGGACTTCAAAGTGCTAGCAACTCGAAATACGTGAAAATTCGATTGTGGAGTTGAATTTTAGGGCTAAAGAATCGCGTTGAGCAAACTGCTCTCAATTGCTGAAACGAACGAAAATGGCTCGACGCGATTCTTTACCTCCAAAATACAACATACAAATGAATTTTCACGCATTTCGAGTTGCAAGCATTTCGAGGTAGCCTGTAAAGTATCTCAGTTACGATAAGCCTATTTATGCTTATCACTGGTTTAAGCAAAATATTTGTTTTCGACATGAAATGAGGTGCAACTAAATATTTACCAACGAAATTGAGCAATATGATTACACATTCGATTACCTTGACAAATTAAATACACTCTAGTCTACTATTTTGCACTACGTAAGCTCAAATCCGAATTTATGTATAGCAAATTTATATGAGACACTTAAAGTTAAAGGGGCTAAAGTAATGCAGTACTAAGGTCAAAATATAAGACAAATTCTGCAGTCTCCCGTTTATGTAATCGTTGCCGGTGGTGTGAATCATTGATAATAGAAAATCTTGACTTCGACCCGATACAGTCTAAGTGAGACGGATTAGCCCAAAAACGGATCAGTGGGTGCTCCGTATTTGACCTTCTAAGTCCAAAATATGATATTAAGGACATTTTATTGGCTATAAAAAATTGCATCTCAAAGACCGAATATTAATCAACATTCCCAAATAATATTAATAGTAATAGCCCAACGTTTTATATGAGGAACTAGGCCTCCGCGCGAGTGATATTTTCGGGACATCCATTATTTTTTTCTTTTCCTTTATAGGGATGGAATTATCACTTCAACGCTTCGTTAAATCAAGTGCAGTGAAGCTCACTGCAATTCAAAAAACTTTAATGCCAAAAAAATTCCTAGTACCCTAAAGGGATTCCGACCCGGAAGACTTGCATTTTCATCATATTGGCGATGAATAATCCATCACATTACACATCGAGTGCCCGATTTTCCCAAAAGATGTCCCAAAAAAGGTACTATTACAATGGAAAATGATTATTTTTTTAGCACTTCACTGCTTTCAAGTACTTCTGCATTATCGACTTTTCATTAGCGTCAGTTAAATCAGCATTTGTCGTAACTTCCCTTTGATAACTTTTCAGGAGACGAAATTTTCAGTTCAGTATAACTGTAAGTTAACTCGAGAAAATCTTTATAAAATGCTTTAAAAGCTGAAATATTGAGATATATGTTAGAAGAAACACAATAATATTTTATCGTATCTTTCATCGTTTATATTTATAAAGCCGTAACTTCCAATGTATGAAAATCTTTAAAGTTCTGACAATTTTCAAAAATGCATTATATCAATTTGAATTATTCTAGTGATAATAAGCGCCTTGATTCGACTAAGTTAGTCAATTAAACTGTTATCCCTGTCATTAAAAGCTTTTATTTCGTAACTTTTATTAAATAAATTTTGTGCGCCACGTCGCTTGTTTTGTTTTGAATTAATGACAGATGGGCAAGGATTTTTTCTCACTTTTTTCCCGCAAATATTGAATTAAAATGATTTCATGTTGCATTATTCGTACTGCCTTTGGATATTTGGAAGAGATTGTGAACGTTTTATTGAGAAATATTACATTTTTGTTGCAAATTACATGCCATGCAAACGAGCAAAAGAAGATACGACAAATGCTGATTACTGAAAATTTTGTATGAAAATTTGTCGTAACTTCCTCAAAAATGGAAGTTACGACAAATTCTGATAAATTTTTCTTAATTAAGGGCACTTACGATAATTTTTGTGTAAAATAATTTTAATTCAGCTTATAAAAGTTTCTTTTTCTCAAGTGCGTCTAATAAACAAAATTACGCTGATTCCAAATATGTATATATCTCAAAATCACAAAAATGAAGTTAGGATAAATGCTGATTTAACTGACGTTATGTTGGTTCCTGTATCGACTATTTTTCCCATTCCTCGCTGTGTTCTAAAATCACCAAACAGTCGTGACAGGAAGAAGTACAAAACAAAAAGTCGATTATGCAGAAGTATTGAGAACCAATGTGTTAAAACCGGGTCTCGGTCAAAATCCCGAACGCCAAAATTCTGAAAGCCAAAATCCCGAACGCTAAAATCCCGAAAGCCAAAATCCCGAATTCTTAAAAGTGTCACAGCTACTCCCACGATTGTACCCGCGCTTGCTGGAGGCAAAGGGAAATCTTCTGTGTCTTAGGAAATTATTCTAAACATTTTCCTCCATATAATTTCATCCCTTTCAGGATTTTGAAAATTCGAGATTTTGGCTTTCGGGATTTTGGCTGCCACCGTTTAGAAACATACATTGTTCTCCTGGACTTTATTTCTGCAAGGAACTAGTACTAAACTGTAACTGTTTCGTGGAAAATTACTGAAAAATAAAGAGGGACACTTTTCTCCTAAACATTATTTCAGTACTTAACTGTTCTCAAGTGCTTCTTATATAATCAACTTTTCTTTGTATTGGTTCCTGTCACGATTTCTTTGATGATTTTAGAACATGAACAGGACTAGTGAAAACAGTCGAGATAAAAACCAACACAAAAAAGTCGATAAGGCAGAACGCAGAAGCACGTTAGTGCAAAAAAAAACATGTTCTTTTTCATTAGAATGGCACCATTAGTACCCGTTGAAAAGCGGTTTTGCGACCGCCCGACCATTTGTACTTTTAGTACAAAGAATTCCCGAATGGAAACGGAAAAATATATATCGATAAACAGTTGTCATGGATGACCCGAGTGACCCGAGCTATAAATTTAAAAAAAGCTTTCTCGGACTATATTTTGAGATTTTTGTTATTGAGATTTTTTAAAAACGAGAGTATTCAGTCGGCAGCTATACAAAATGTACCAGAAATTGGGTCTTCTGACATTTAAAACTTAGTCAAGACGCATCCGTTGCAACTTCGCCAGTAGTTTGAGTCTTCAATAATCGAAAGCACCATCATAATTTAAGTCACAAGTCCGATCTCAAACAACGACTGTTCCAAATGCGACCGGGGCCAAATAAGTAAGCAAATGACTTTTTTCTGTACGAATCATGATAAAATGCTAGTCTTTTTACCTATTTGATTAAAGAATGATTTCCTCAAGATGTATTACAAAACAGAAAGAGTTCATCAAAACGACTTACTGTGTTATCACACTTGCACATTAAAATTTTAACATGATTCACATTAATTGTCGCTGGTGAGAGTCCAAATGTGTAATTTGTGTGTTTGAATCATTTTATATTCAAAATTTGATCTATTTGTTGATAAAAAGGTAGACTTGGCCCGCAAAATTTGATATAAATTGATCTATAGCATTAATGTGAAAAATTAATGCGATTTTCTCTTAAATTTTTTAATGTGAAAAATATTTATGCTTTAGGTAAATTTAAACTTACTTTTGCAGGCCAAGTCCACTTCTTTATCAATAAATAGAAAAACCACAAATATTAAGTGACTCAAAGACACAAATAACATATTTGGACCCTCACAAGCGACAATTAATGTGAATCACATTAAAATTTTAATGTGCTAGTGTGATAACGCCGTAATGGAAAATAATATTTTTTAGCACTTTACTGCTTCCAAGTGCTTCTGCATTATCGAGGTTTCTTTATGTTGGTTCCTGTATCGACTATTTTTCCCATTCCTCGCTGTGTTCTAAAATCAGCAAACAGTCGTGAAAGATAGAAATAGAAAACAAAAAATCGATTATGCAGAAGTATTGAAAACCATAAAGTGTTACTGTGTTATCACACTTGCACATTAAAATTTTAATATGATTCACATTAATTGTCGCTCGTGAGAGTCCAAATGTGTAATTTGTGTGTTTGAATCATTTTATATAAAAAAATTTGATCTATTTGTTGATAAAAAGGTAGACTTGGCCCGCAAAATTTGATATAAATTGATTTATAGCATTTATGCGAAAAATTAATGCGATTTTCTCTTTAATTTTTTAATGTGAAAAATATTTATGCTTTAGGTAAATTTAAACTTATTTTTGCAGGCCAAGTCCACTTCTTTATTAATAAATAGAAAACCCCCAAATATTAAGTGACTCAAAGACACAAATAACATATTTGGACGCTCACAAGCGACAATTAATGTAAATCACATTAAAATTTCAATGTGCAAGTGTGATAACGCCGTTAGACCCAATTCCCCTTAATTTTTTAAATTAGCAAAGACACACACAACTAACCCCAGTACAAACACCCAATTAAAGACTAATCGAGTAGAGTGAATTTGTTAAGTGAGAAATTCATAAAATCAATGCGATATTCTACGAGATCAATTTTAGCACTTGTGAGAGAAATACTTAAATTAATTATGAACTATGTGATAATTGTGTTAAGGTGGCGCTTTGTGCAAAATTCAAATTAGCGCACCATGTACAGAACACCATAATTTCATACATTGATTTCCTTACAGAAATTTCACCATTTGGTCATTTGTGGAAGAATCCTTCGATAATTCATTGTCTATTAATAAATTTTTGTCGATTTACTTCAAGGATAACCAATATTGGAAATGGACATTTTGGACAAGTTCAGGAAAATTATTGTACTTGACCCATGACATTCAAAAAAAAAGGAGTTTAAAAAGAAAACTTACATTGTTTCTGAAGAAAAGGCGTTGCTGCTCGATAATGCTTGACCGTGAGTACAACAATGTCTCCTGCATTTCTCAGAATATTGACCGCATCATCATGCGGACATGCTGTGATGTACTCTCCATTGACCTGGAAACCAGAGATATAAGCAATTTGAAGATAACTGTAGGAGCTTAATTCAGTAAAAAAAATCTATATTACCTTGATAATAGCATCACCCACAAACAGCTGTCCAGTTGCATCAGCTGCCTGATCCTTGTAAATGCGTGATATGAGTATTGGCAATTTGTGCTCAGCACCACCCTTGATGCTGAGCCCCAAGCCTCCCACTTTCTGCCTTGTAATCTGCACCATGCGCTCCTTAGACTCCGCCGGAGGTCCCCCGTTGCTTGCAGCAGCTGCCGATGATGGTGTTAGCACCTCCAGACGCTGCAGTGTCACCAATTCCATGGAGAGATTGAGACGTATCGGCTCCGGCTTACTCTTCCCATCGCTCACCGTCACCATTCCACTCCGTATCTTTATATTCTGGTCCACTTTTTCTTCAATCGGTGTCGCCATCTTCGACGCATTGATCTTCATATTTCCTAAAGAATAAGGAGGACACCGTGAAAGAGAAAGAGAGAAAGAAAATGTAACAGGGCAGGAAGTGGGTGAAAAAATGTGTGGATTTGGCTAAAGGTACAAAACACATGGAGATATATTGTCAAACATTTGTCTTTATTTCCCCATAAAAGCAGTTTTTTGTATATTTCTTCTAACAGTTCGATTTTCCGTCCTTGAATAAGGTATTCATCAAGGAAAAGAGAAATTGAAGAAATGCATAAACTTTATGAAAATTTCACTGAAAAGTATAGACAAATTGCGAGCTTAACGTGAAAACAAAATTAATAATTTTTATAAAATTCAAAATAATAAAAGAGATAGCAAAGCGTCCCAGCTTTGCGGAATGCTCGAACTCACGAGATAGAGCTCACCGTGAATTAGTTTTTTTTTTGCATAATCTTTTGGTATTACTGATCTACTAGAGATCAAATTGATTCATAAATTACAAACGCATTTGAAAATCAAAAAATCGGTACTTAAACGATTCATTACCGATGAAGACCGATGCAGCCGGGTTCGAAATTACAATACATTTCCAAAAGATCCAAATTTAACCAAATCGGGTGAAAAATGAGCCTTCCAAAGTGGTTGACTTTGACCTTCAATAATTTAAAATGACGAATTTTCCGGTCATATGTATGTTTGGGTGAAATATTTGCCATAAAACATATCCAAAAATCATTGAAAAAAGTTGGGCCAATTTTGAGAAAAACCGAAAAAACATTATTTTAAGGGAATATTAATTATTGGGGATGTAAAATTATTCAAAAATCGGTACTTAACCAGTTCATTACCGATGAAGACCGATGCAGCCTGGTTCGAAATTTCAATACCTTTCCAAAAAATCCAAATTTAACCAAATCGGTTGAAAAATGAGCCTTCCACAGTGGTTGACCTCTGACCTTCAATAATTCAAAATGACGAATTTTCCGGTCATAGGTGTTTGGGCAAAATGTTCCCCTGGACTAGCTCTAAAACATATCCGAAAATCATTGAAAAAGCTTGGGCCAATTTTGAGAAAAACCGAAAAAACATGGTTTTGGAGGGGATAGAGGGGAGTGGGGAGGGTGAAAAAAACGTCGAGATTTTGTTTTTTATTGGGGGTCATCGAAGACTGGAAGTCGATAGCTCTTACCGTTTAAGCTCCAGAACAGTGACAAGTTAAAAAAAAGACGATTATATTACTGCTCTCTCTTTGAGTTCGAGCAGTAATATGACACAAAAACCCAAGTAAGCTTATGGTACCTGACATTCTTTACAGGCCACCTGGAAATGAGTCAAAATTCATTTGTAGGTTGTATTTTACAGGTAAAGAATCGCGTCGAGCCAATTTCATTCGTTCCAGAAATTGTGAGCAGTTTGCTCGACGCGATTTTTTAACCCTAAAATTCAACTCCCCAATCGAAATTTCACGCATTTCGAGTTGCAAGCACTCTGAAGTCGCCTTTAAAGAATCTGAGCTACCATAAGCTTATCTAGGCTTATCACTGGTCATTTTCTATTTTAAATAATGTGGGAAAGGCCAACAGAAGAAAAAAATCATTGAAATCAGTTAATAATGGCTCCGGCACACCTTTTAGATCAGGAAAATTTCATGAAATCAAAATTCACATCCCTTTCATTCTCACACGTTTTGCATATGTCTATCTCATCCTTTCACACTTCAAATTCGATTGAGCTAAATTGAATTTGTAATGATGATTAAAAGAAGAAGAAGAGTTCGGAAGAGTGAGATAGACATATGCAACAGATTTGAGAAAGAAAAGGATTCGAATTTCGACTTCATGAAATTTTCCTGATCTAAAAGATGTGCTGCAGCCATAAACATTAAAGATAGAGTCCATCCATAGTAATTGTCACGGTACAGTCTGTTGGAGTAGAAACGGATGGAACTTCTCGTTGGAAAGATCTCACTCTCAGATACAATATATACTAAAATTTCATAAAATCGCTTTATAAACACCGAAAATATAGTGCGGTCAAGACATTTTTGATTATATAGTTCAGGTCAGGGAACATCGAGGAAAGAGTGCGATCCATCATTGGAAAACATACTAAAACTTAGAGCTAAAACATACTAAAACTTAGAGAAAAATCATTGTATTTGATGCTCGGTCAATACATGAATTAAAAAAATTCTAAAAAAAATTGTTATTTATTTTTTGTCCTTTAAAATGTTATACATTGTATGTAGACCTGAGGAAGGAGCCAACAAGCTCGAAAACGTTGTTTGAGTAATAAAGCAGGAGAAGGATCTAGGTCGATATATTATCGTCTAGTTTTCCTTAATATTCGAAATCGAAATTTCGAAAATCGATTTTTCAAATAACCCAGCAAAGATAGAGTTCCCTGTTCGAGATGTCGCGACAGTGGCGGCCTTCCAAATGTTCAGAAAGCGGTGGCCACCATGGAGAACTATTGTTTGAAACACGTTCGTTTTTTCCCAGCCCGTAAGGATTTAGATAGATAGATTGTATAGGGAGCATGGTACGATCTGTGGGCTGCAGACACCTAGGCTCTATTTGAGCCCCTTATGTCTACCCAACAAACCTTACTCCAATTCTTTTAAAACGTGGCTGAACTGCAGAATATCCTGAGCTGCCGCTCTTTTGATATCCTCCAGTGTCAGCACTTCTTTCTTAAAGATCTGAATTCTCTGGCTTGAGAATTTGGAACAATAACATAAAATGTGTTCTACTGTTTCCAGACTCTCTCCACAGCCTCTGCAAGCTGAGGTAACGTCTACACCCAACTTTGCAAGATGTGAATTTAGCCAGTGTCCTGTGTAAATTCCTATAATAACCCTCAAATTCCCCCTGTTAAGATTTAACAAGAGTTGAGATCTATTTAAATCTAATCCATCTATTACGGATTTCGCGAAACTACAGCCTTTTACATTCTTCCAAAGTGCTGTATGCTCTAATCCTGTAATATATTGGAAGTAATCTTTCCGTAATTCTTTCTCAACTCCCAAGACTGGTTCAGGGCCTATAAAGTCCTGATATACACCAATCTTCGCGAGTTTATCTGCTATTTCATTTCCTAGAATATAGTTATGACCAGGACACCACAGAAGAATAATATTATTATTCTCTGCTAATCTACAAAGATTAGCCCTGATCTCCTTAACAATTTTAGATGTTATAATACCCTGATATGGCGAAGAAAGTGCCTTTTTGCTATCAGAGATAAAATAAATATTTTTTCCTGTGGGATTTTCGTTCACTAACATATTCGTTGCAATCAGAATAGCTCCGACTTCTGCCAAGAAAACTGTTGTGAACCTTCCCATAGAAAAATAAAATTCATTACCTGTATCTAATCGAAATAAACCTCCTCCAGCTCTCTCCCCTTGCACTGACCCGTCAGTGAAGATTTTAATGTCATCTTCACCTGCTACTGATAACAGTGCATTAAAGAGAAAGGAATTTTCTGTATTTAAAAATAAAGTACAGTTTGGGATCTCAGCGAAACACTCTGGTGATGTAGAGTCACTAGGCATTTCTAGAAAAGGATATTTGTTAGATATCTCTTTCAAGGCCAAACAGTGCCCTACAACACTGCCTTTCAGTGTCCACAAATCGAGATCGCGTAATCTTAAAGCCCCCTTTGCAGCTTCCATTTCAATGAAAAGTGGAAGAGGCGGTAAACCTAATAGTATCTCTAAAGCAGCTGTTGGAGTCGATCTTATAGCACCCGTGATTGCGATGCAAATATGTCTCTGAAATCTGGTTAGAGTATCTTTGACGCATTGCAAATTCACCCTAGGCCACCAAATTACAGCTCCATACGTCACAATAGGCCTGATCATCACGGTATATATAAAATACACCATTCTTGGTGATAGACCCCAGGTTTTTCCTATAATTGATCTGCACTGCCAAAAACTGCGAAATGCCTTGTCAATTTTTTCGTCCAAATGTTTATTCCAAATAAGCTTCTTGTCAAGGATCAAGCCTAAATATTTGACTTCATCCTTAAGATCGATTTCATTATTAAATAAGATAGGTTTTTTAGTTATTTTAACTTTCCTTTTACGCGTGAAAAGTACCAAATTGGTTTTCTTACCAAATTGGTTTTCTTCCGTAAGGATTTACATTGGGCCGAACCCTGTTCCGAACGCTTTAGCTGAACGGTGTTCAAACAGGGAACTTTCGTTGCTGCAAATCTGACCTTCGATTAAATCGGATGAAGTTGGGGTGGCAGAAGTGTTGTAGTACTCTATGAGAGCTTTCCGAAACACCAAAAGTTTTCAAATTCTGACAATTTAAACCAGAGCTATGGTCATTTGAAAATTCAACTTTTGACCCCTTATAGCTCTGGTCAGGGGGGTTAAGATTTTTTAATCGAAAGCTTTTAGACCCACCTATAACATACTACAATTGAGGATCTCAGAGCAAAAAAAACGCTATTTTAATAGGGAAATGCATACGACTTAGTTTTTTTGCTCTGAGCGCCTCAATTTTAGATCTATCAATGCCATAGGGGCTGAGTTATTGAGAAAACAAAATTTGATTGTGTTACAAAATGGTGGAATGTAGGGGGTGATTCAGGTATCACCTACTTCGAGCCACCCATCGACATTTAACCTTTACCGAAACCCGCTTGTCGATATATCTTTCCGATCTCCCGCAGAAAGTATTTATACGACAGACGGACGGGACGGACCGTCTACGAAAGTTAATTTTTAGCACATACGATATTTGTGATCTATGAGTGTCAAAAACGTGTAAATCCAAAATTTGGGCCCAATCTCACGAGATCGAATTTTACCTAGGACCACAAAAACTCAGATTGTATAAAATCTCAGCTAAAGGGTATCCCATCTCGGAAATAGGCCCTGGGCTGCCTAAACAGCTCTCCACTAATATTTTTTGAACCATAACGTCAAAGTCAATACTAGTATATCATAAAGCTTAGTAACCATTAGTATTAGAGAGAGTATTGATAAATAAGAAGAAGGTGGAAGTTCTCACAAAACTCGGCATCCGTCACACAAATCACGCAATAAAAAAGCTAGGCTTAAAAACCGTGTTTCGCGCTGTTCATTTAGAATACACGATGGCATTCATATGGTCACTATTTATAACATTTTGCAATTCAAGCTTAGTACTTAAAAATCGGAGTGTCAGAGTGAAAACCTTTCGTCGGTAATACACAGTAAAAAATCGTGTAAAAAAAATAACGTGTAATTTCCAAATTACCACTAAAAAAATAGTAAATTTTAATTTTTACCACTATTAAAATGGTAAATTTTGTGTAAAAAATAATTTGTGTAAAAATTTTCAGCGTGTAATTCAAAAATGTAATTTTACCATTGTTCAAGTGGAACTGTGTCACTAAAAAAGTGGTAAAAATTCCACTGCGTGTAAAATTTAGTGCGTGTAATCGAAAACGTGTAAATTCGCCATTACAGTTTGACAGCTGCAGGAAGCATCCACCTCGGTGAGTATTTTCTTTAGTTTTTGTGTTTTATAGCCCCAAATTTTAAGAGAAAAGTCCAAATTCCTAAAGAAAAGAATGAAATACGCCTACTAAGTGTTTATTTTCAAGGTTTTATACGAGTAATTGTAAAAAAAGCAGTGGTGAAAATTCAGTGGTATCGCACTTTGAATTCTTTTCTTTTTGCTCGTATTTTCGCTAAGTTTTCTGCCCCAAGAAGCATTTTTCTGTTGATAGTGATCCCCATATTAATCCCTCTTGTAATCACCAAGCTTTCAGAGAAATCACGATGAAATATTGTGCATTTATTTCGGGGAATCTGAAAAAATTTTGCGAGTGTCATTCTCGATATAGTTCTTTGGTGTTCTGCCCCAATGGGGTCTTCCGTTGTTCTTAGGGGCATCTGAGATCCATATTACAGACATCCCCAAATGTTCCAGTGAAATATTGAAGTGTTGTGCTGCCAAAATCTGCAGATTTTCACAATTAAACTTCTTACAAGGGAAGTACTCGAGTCATCAAATTCAGAAAAATCTGAAACTTTGCTCAACTACGCATAAAGGCATCAAATTAAACGTGGTATATTCAAAAAGTGCGAAATCGGGTTAATTTTTTTTTAAAAATTCCCCAAAGTTGAAAATGACACCTTACGCAGCACATAATAAAGAAAATTCGTATGGGACTGCATGCGGCGCTGGCTCAGCGGTAGCGCACCGGGCGTTCAACGGGAGTGCCGCGGGTTTGATCCCCTGGCTCTGCCTATTTTTTTTCCTATTGATATCTTTTTTTTTTTTCAATTAAAAATTCTATTCTTTATTAAGTAGTATTATTGTAGTGTAAATTGCTTATCTAGAGTGGTTAATCAAAATCCTCAACAAATTTTTAAAAGCGATGAAAGTGCATCGCATAATTTATCAAATAATCAGTTTACTAGTTGAAAAATAAAAAAAAACTGTATGTACTTACAATCAGCTATCTGAGGATCGTTGTAAATATTATTTAAAGTTTTTATTGAAATTTTATAAAAGATTAGAAAGGTCGAAGACCCAAACCAATTTTTTTGGAAAAATTCATTTGGAAACCTGCACTCAAACTGATTGTGAAAGTATATCTTTCATTCGATGTGCACATTGTGATTGCACTCTCTGTTTTAATCATTTCTTTACTGAAATACATATTCACTAATTAGTTTAAAAAAAAAACTAATTCGTGTATTGTGGATTTCGATAATGATGAAAGCCGAAAGTACCACAACGAGAGCATATGGATTGAAAGTATGACTTAAACATTTATTTGAGCACAGGTTTCCAAATGATTTTTCAAAAAAAAATTGGTTTGGGTCTTCGACCTTTCTAATCTTTTATAAAATTTCAATAAAAACTTTAAATAATATTTACAACGATCCTCAGATAGCTGATTGTAAGTACACACAGTTTTTTTTTTATTTTTCAACTAGTAAACTGATTATTTGATAAATTATGCGATGCACTTTCATCGCTTTTAAAAATTTGTTGAGGATTTTGATTAACCACTCTAGATAAGCAATTTACACTACAATAATACTACTTAATAAAGAATAGAATTTTTAATTGAAAAAAAAAATATCAATAGGAAAAAAAATAGGCAGAGCCAGGGGATCGAACCCGCGGCACTCCCGTTGAACGCCCGGTGCGCTACCACTGAGCCAGCGCCGCATGCAGTCCCATACGAATTTTCTTTATTATGTGCTGCGTAAGGTGTCATTTTCAACTTTGGGGAATTTTTAAAAAAAAATTAACCCGATTTCGCACTTTTTGAATATACCACGTTTAATTTGATGCCTTTATGCGTAGTTGAGCAAAGTTTCAGATTTTTCTGAATTTGATGACTCGAGTACTTCCTTTGTTAGAATCCTGCTACGTTCTTCCCGGAACAGCCAATTTATCTCAGTGCTTTGCCCCGTGGGGCCTATATGTGTTTTTATTAGACTCCCTGAGTGATCCCAAGAAGTGCCAATGGAATCTCAAAGCGCACTATTTGCCTATTTTTGAGGTTTATTGAGGTTCTTATGTAATTGAGGTTATGTTGTTCCGGAAACAGACTATTTCTCAGTGATTTCCGCGGCTTCCACGTTAATCCCTGTTTGTACAATTTAGTTTGTTTTATAATTACAGAGAAAGGTGGATCACAGCGATGTACAACAAGACAAGACAAAGGTCTGGAGACTGACGAAACGGCAGGAAGATAGAATGCAGCAAACAATAAAGGAGATGGAGGAGGAATAACTGGTGAAGCAGTGAAGGAAGCCAGCAGCTCCATAAGGTTAGTTTAGTTTCTTTTTTTTTTCTTGAGACGAAAAGTCTCAATCTCTTTAGGATCGCGTAAATATTGTTCCCGGAATTGAAAATTTTCCATTTCAATCTCTCATATTTGAAAATGTCTATTTTTTATTTACAGAGTTGTCCCCAAAGTCACATCTTCATCAGAGAAAAGCATCCCAAGTACTCGAGATATCAGCAGTTGAAAATTATTGAAGCTGAAGGGAGAAGCGTGTGCATGAGAGGGAATAAAATATTTGAAAAGGAATTATTATGTAAAAAATTACAAGGAAATAAAATTACACGTTTGAAATTACAAGTTTTTGTATTTTACACGCACCACTTTACACAGAATTCCAGATTACATTCTGCATATTACACGCAAAAAAATACACGCAAGAGATTACACGCGGGAAATTACACGTTTCAAAAATTACACGTTTGCCAAAATTACCATTAAAATAGTGATGCAAAAAATTACCCACTATTTTAGTTGTAATATTTTTTTACTGTGTAGGTTTTCATTCCGGAAGTTAACGTTCAAGCAAGAACTATTATTACTGAGGGTCATCATAAGTGGCCAAATCGAAAATTTGAAATAAATTCTCAAATTTTGAATGTTTTCGGAGTAAAATTATGGAATAAAGCAAACCAAATGCATCAGAAAGAGCTTTCTGCGAGAACTTATTTTTATCCTTCACAAAATGACCAATTAATTGGAGATGCGACGCGATGTAGAAAATTTTAGGGCCTCTAACCCCGTATAACACAGATTCAGGCACGCTTTTTGTTTGTTCCAAAGACCACATCGAACAGACTGGGATTTTTTACATGGTCATTGCTTTTTTACTCCTTCAAAGCTTTTTTACACGTGGAAAAAATATCCAAAAAATTGAGTCATCAAACCAATTTTTGCATCAATTTGATCTTTTTCCGTTCTCTGAGACAATATTCTGTAAAAAGAAAATGATATTTTAGTAAATTTAGCCAAATTTAAATACCTTGAACAAAAAGCAAAAAGCAATTGCCCGGTCAATTGCTTTTCCTTGACAATTCCATATCACATAGTCCGTTAACATTCTCTGTTTAAATTCACTGTTCGAAATTTCATCGACCACCATCGAAATCAGCTGATGCCAGAAAAAATCAAAACAAAGGAAATTTTATTCATAAAACTCTTGTGAAAACTTTTGAAATGTATTTAAAATGAGTCTAGGCATTAGTGAAATTAAAGTTTAGTATAAAATACATGTGAATAATGTGAATAATGTGTTTTGAACAACTTAAAATATTTCCCGCCTTGTACATTTTACTTACACTGGATGGCGCTGTTCTCAGTTAGTTTTCTAATCGAAAACAATGAAGGTGTCATATTCACTTCTCCATTGCTTCTTTGAAAATCGATTAAAAGAGCAATGGCCTAGTCTGTTCGATGCTAATCTGTTACAACGAAAATGCACAAAATAAAACTCAACAATTTCCCTTCTTCAAATTCTTCAGAAACTTTTCAAAAGTTGCGTATTTTCACCAAATCCTTATATCCCTCAAAAGGCACATGAAGAGAGAAGGAAAAACCGTCAGGAAATTGATAAATACGTCCCGTGGGACATTTTCGTCTTGAACCATTTTCGGGCTCTTGAGAACAACTTCTACCATCTTAATCCAATTGCTAAGACACAAATCACTTCTTTCCGGATTTAATCATCTCACTCAATTTTTCTCAGTCATTTGTCTCCTGAAATGTAAAATATTTTTTTCTTTAACTCACACGAATTTTAGCTACACATGTAACTTGATTCAGAGTCTAACAAAAACTAAGTAAAACTTACTTGACAAAGCCCTATTTGAATCTTCCTTTTTAAACCTTAGAAAATCAATCAAGTATATCAATAATTTATCAATAAATCACTTTTTATCTTATTTATGACATGTTCTCTCATTCTCTTCTATATTCCCAATTTTCATCAACTTCACCCTCAATTTATCCTTCATTGTAATTTACAAATTATATCTACATATATAATATATATATGGTATAAATATGCATATCGATTTTTGGCATGACTACACCAAACACACATCCTATGCATCCAATAGAAACATTTGTCAATTTGTATTAGAGGAAATAATTGCTGCCAGAATGTATTTTCATTTATTATAATTCAAGGAATTTTCAATTAACTATTTATGTTTAGTGGCTTATTATTATTTATCATTACAAATTTTATAAAATAATTATATATATGTAAACAGAAAGCATTGAAAATTATTTATTGTTTCACGTTTAGGGCAGAATCACATTGGCAGTAAAATGCTCGTCGTAGCCTCACCGTATTTCGTTAATTTACGAATTTTCATTGCAATTCTTACGCAAATTCTCGATTACCATATTACCTTATCTCATACTCGGTGGCACTAGGTAAAAATTATATAACTAAGAAAATTGAAGAAATAAAAAGAAAATGCGATAAACGGTGAGCAAAAAAACTGTATGATTAATTTCTCGTACAGTTATTTTTTGCTCACCGTTTATCGCATTTTCGTTTAATTTCTTCAATTTTCTTATATTATTAGGTGAGATTCTTAACAATCTCACCTACTATAATCCTAACAAAATTTCATGTCATCCGATCGACCTCAAACTTGGCCAAAATGTGTTTCAGCACTTCCTGATCACGAATATATATGTGGCTAATTTACGTTCCCGGCCGGCCGGCCGGCTGGCCGGCCGGCCGCTCTTTGGAGCTTAATAGCTCCTAAACTAAAAAAGATATCGACTTGCGGTTTTCGGAAAAGGTTATATATCGGGTGAAAATTGCAACTTGGTGCATTGACCCCCCACCCCCCCACCCCTCCTTCCGCCATTTTGAAGACCCCCCATTTTTTGTTTTCTCAATAGCTCCGCCCCTATGGCATCGAGCGGGCTCAAATTTTAGTATGTTATAGCTGGGCCTTAGAGCTTTCCATCAATACCAAACTTAAGGTCCCCCGACCCCCCTGACCCGAGCTATAAGGGTCCAAAAAAAATTTCTTAAAATGGCTATAACTCCGGTTCTAATTGTCAGAATTTAAAAAGTGAGGGCTTTTTGAAAAGTTCTCGTGAAATGCCACTTCCCTTTCTAACATCGCAAGTTCATAAAACCACCGCTAGGGGCGCTATTATTAAAAAAAAATTTTTAAATCTTATAAGTTAAATAACTCAAAAATTCCATTGTGCATCGGGCTGAAATTTTAGTATGTTGTAGCTGTTGATTATACCTATCAAACAAAAAAAACCTTAAGTCGATCCATAACCCCTGACCCGAGCTATAAGGGGTCAAAGTTCGAACATTTACCGGCCTCTATCTCCGGTTCTAACTAACATAGCGACCTAAATTTTACCTTTTTGGTTTCGTCTCGATGAGCACTTTCAGATGGAAGTTCAAAAATTCACTACAGGTGGCGCTGTGATAGCGTCAAAATTCATGGAAATTCAAAGTCACTTTTCTCAAAAACGGCATTGTGCAAGTTAATGAAATTTTAGTATGTTGTAGTCCAGTCTAGGACGTTTCCAAAATGGTGCGTATGTGCGCTGTGGTTTCAATAGAACCGGAGATATGAGGGGTCAAAGTTCACGAAATTCAAAAAATCATATCTCCGGTTCTATGTGACCGATTTTGATGAATGAGGGCTTAAACGAAAGATCTCACCAAATACTACAACTTTCTAAAATATTTGAACTTCGTGTGACCAACACCAGGGGCGCCACAGTCGAAAAACCAATTTCAATATCACATAACCTCAATTATCTCGACTGTCGCTGAACCGATTTTGATGATTACTTCGACATAATTATAGAGCACATTTGTCTCTACATTTCGTCCATACATCATTTTCCGCTCAGACTACGCTATCACTCCGATTTTGCCGTTTAAGTGTGAAAAAAATTGATTTTTCCCATAATAACGCTTTGAAATCACTCAGATGCCAATTTGACTGCCTCTACTCCACAAAGACACTCAAAATATGGTTTTAAATGGAAAGTCCCACAAAATACAACAATTATTTGATATAGTTGAAGTTCAACAAATGACTACTTGGGGCACTCTGGATGAAAAAACAAGTTAAGGAACAAAAAACCTCGCTTATCTTGGCTTCTGAGTAATCGATGAGATCATGTTCTATAGGAAAATTATAGAGTACATTCTGGTCTACATTTCACCCATATATCACTTTTGTGCCAGTTCATCCAAATCCTTGATATTTTGGTTTAAATACAAAATTTGTATAATTTCACGAATTTGATTTGGCGACTCACAATTTCGGCTCTAAATCGAATTTGCATGCACTCCGAGTTAGCTCACGTTAAGAATCTCACCTACATAAGCCGGTTAGGATTATCTGTCCCTTTTACTTCTTACTCTTTCAAACTAAAATAAGATATATTTGTCTCTTTCTGTCAAATGAAAATTGGAATTTCAATTTCATTTTCAATTTTCATTTTACAGAAAGGAACAAAACAGCTACATCTTATTTCAGTTTGAAAGAGAAAGAGGTAAAATTTCAATCGATAGAATTACACTCAATTGAAAAGGTGTTCCAGCGTCATTATGGCTCCGGCACACCTTGTAGATCAGGAAAATTTCATGAAGTCGAACTTCGCATCCCTTCTTTCTCACATGTTTTCCATATAACTATCTCATTCTTTCGCATATCAAATTCGATTGAGCTAAATTGAACTTGGTGTGATGTTTTAAAAGAAGAAGAAGAGTATAGAGCGAGATAGACCATATGCAATAGGCTTGAGAAAAAAAGGATGCGAATTTCGACAGCATGAAATTTTCCTGATGTGAAAGGTGTGCCGGAGCCATTAACAATTTATTTTAATTTTGACTTTTACGATTAAAATTCAAGCAGTTTATCTTCAACACCAAAAAAAAGTTTTTTGGACGACATATTTTTTCTTCTTAACTGTAAGAACCGAAAAATAATTGTATTAATACTTTACTTGCTTTATGTCAATCACGTTTATCATTTCTGTGATATACTTCTAAATTCTTGTTGAAAACAATTATTTTCTATTCTTTTGCGGAAAAATTCAAATGACTTTGAACATTGATTTTGTACATTTTTAGATATATTTAAGATATTGTCCAGGCGGGCATATCCTTCTCTTACGAAAATATTGTTGAATCATTCCTAATAATCTTTTTTTTCAAAGTCAAAGGTTAAAAGGGCTCTAGGAAGCGTATTACTTATCCGAATAGTATCATTTTGGGCTAGTTGGAAAGGTCTTGAAATTGTCGATAAAACTGAACCGGTTTCAATTGGTTCTGAACAGGTAATGAACCGATTTATTAATCGATAACTAATTTTTATTCGAAATTACATTATATTATTCATGAGGTGTATTTTGGGAAATGTTTTGAGTGTTCTATAAATCGGTTCAAATCACATTGTGAACCGGTAATGAATCGGTAAAAATAATTGTATAATTGTTATAAGTAATTTTCGTCCAAAAATAAATTATATTACTCTTAAAACTGTTTTGTGGGGTCTTTTGAATGATTTATAAATCGGTTTAAATCGGTTAAGAGCCGGTAAACAATGTCAAAGTACTTTTGAGGTATAGTATCTATGTCACGAGTTCGAGCATTCCGGAAAGCCTGGGACGCTTTTCCAGCCCCTTTTTGATAATGCCTTCATAATGTATTATAATATGATATTTTGGTTGAAAGACATTTCTTAATTGAAAGTTATGATTCATGATTTTATAAAGCATCAGCAAGACAGAGTCTTTCTTCACTTAAAATATTTCGACAGCATTTCAAAACCAGTTTAATAAATTCACAAATATCTTTCAAATTATCGGGTGTGTTTGTAAAAAAAAAAAGATCTTTTTGCACTCAAGATAGGTCACCTGTAATAAGACGACGGTGGATGCTTTTGCTAAATTTTCCTAATACGTAAACCGCTTTTATGATACGTTAACCGCTGCTATGAATACAGTTTGTAATACTTAAGCTTGTAGGCTCGTTTTGAATGTTGATTTTTATGATCGACTTTTCTTATCCATTTACAAAAATTTCCAATGCGAAACTTATTTAGGATAAGTGAGAGATTAAGACATTTAAATCAACAACTCTAGCATTCCGTGAAGTCCTTTCCACTTCGTCACCCCTTCAGTGAGACTGAGAATGTAATTTGATACATTTACCCACGCTTGATTATCCCACGTCAATCCCCAAAGTTAAAGTTAACAACAACGTTAATTTCCTAATCTGCCTTTCCACAAAAATTTACTTAAACATTTTACTCTTACCTACGATGATAATTTAATTGACTTATCTATCTAAGCTTAAAATTTCCCCAAAAAGAAATTCGTCTTCCTCTCAACATTGTCAGATTCCCCCCATCATCTTTCACGCCAGTATTAACAAATATACAAAAAGAGATTTCTCTTCTTCAAGAAATATTCTTTACCTCATTAGAGAAATGGGATATTTTTTTTGGAGGATGGGTGGCATTAATAAGGCGGTAAAGTTTTCTTCCATCTCTCTCCTGCTTTAGGCCAAATGGGAAGTTATACAAAAAATATTAATTATGTAAGAAAGGAAGGATTTTTTTTCTTCTATTCATTTTCAGCTACTTGTGAAGAGAAAAATTTTGACGTAAATCGATTTTAGAAGAGGAATATGGTTGTTCCTTTTTTGGTGGAATCATATATATATCAAAACAGGAAATTAAGGATTTTTTGCACAATACACCAAACCCTTATGCTAATTCTCGGATCACACCAGACTACCATTGTACATTGTGCATACTGAAACATGCTCCAAAAATAGCTCGAAACATGGGAAAAAGAGGTTCAATTCTCATACAATTTTGGTGCAAATTATTATAAAATTGTGAATAGCCTTATGGAAGTTTATCCTTTTAAATTCAAGCACGTCGTATACTTTTTTTTTCTCTCAAGACTTTTGTATCTTTTTTTTGCTCTCATCATTTATCTCCAGGGTAATCCCCATGTCTTTTTGCGCATCATCATTGTGAGTGTTTGTCTGTGACTCCTTTGGCCTCTCTTAATTACCCAGAAATTCCCCAGCACTTGATGCCACATCCAAATTCAGTAGCACAAAAATGGCGAGAAAGAGAAAATTAGAAGATACTTCCAGAATAAAAATTTTCATGTCTGACAAAAATCCAGATAAAGTAATAAAATAGAGGCAATTGTTGGTGAATTATTTATAACTTCAGGACCATTTTCTTTTCTCCTCCGCAATCCAGTTTCCCCATATCGATCTCAAACCTGACAATAAAATGTGTGGAAATTTTGCAGAATACCACGCACTCAACAATTCCAGATATAAATCACCAGGAGAACTCTGCAATATATCCCACCACCTCGCTTAAATAACTAATGAAAAAGTTGAAAAAGGTGAAAATCTAATTTTGCAAAACTATTGCATTGACCTATTTTTTATTATCATTCCATTTCCGTTGTCCACTTTTTTTTTCTCTACCACACCTGCAAATCTCCAACGCCCAGAAAGACGGGAATTCACTAGCAAAAAGCTCCCCGAGAGCTCAATTAATCTCCAACCTTCTCTCTATTCATCAAAATAAATTTCCCAGAGTTAGGGTTACAATTACACTTTTTTTTACTGAGGGGGTGAGTATTAGGATTACGGCCAAAGCACACACAAAAATCGCAATGTGCGAAAAAAAACACTGCAAAGGGATACATTCAAATGATTCAACACAAAAAAAGTGTTTTTCTCGCTTTTCTCCCTAAGCAAGAGGGTAAAAACATTTTGAAGCAATTAATTATGTGGATTTTAATCAAGCACAACTAAACTTTTTATCTATATCTCTCAAATTTTTGCCATTCTTTATTTTTATTTCACCAGACGACAACATCAAAATTATTAAAATTGGCATATTTTTTCGTATTTCAAAATATGCGAGAATTCATTTAAAATTATGAAGAAAGTTTTTAATTCAATAAATCTCAATAAATCAGAAGAAGAAACTTTTTGAAAGTGTTAGCATAAGGATCATTTATGTAATCTCTCTTGGCCAAGGATTACGTAAAGAATCCATTAGGAAACTCATATAAGATGTAGATTTTCACTATGAGAATATTCACATCTGATACTACGAAAAATTTGTGTCAACCATTCTGATATTATTGCTCACTAAATTCTAAAGAAACTTTTTCATCTTTTGTGAAACAGCAGGGTGTGATTTTATAGCTCGAAAATATAAATTTGGTAAAATTTAAGTTTAGTGTTTTTGATAGTTTTTCATAAAATGATGTTTTATATAAGTCTTTTTCACCAATTCAAGATTGAATAATACACTTTTATCATACAGAACGAGTTAAAAGTTTTGGACCGTGTTTTCAAGTAAATTGTGCAATTATAAATTCTAGTCGAATATTCTTGAAAATGAATCAAGAATATTTTATTATTTTTCAGTGTCGTTTGAAAAGAATTTAATAAACTTTCTTTTGGTAAAAATCGTGTTAAAAAATATTGAGTTTTGGCTGGAGTAATTGCAAAAAGATTGAGAGCATGCAAAAATTAAAAATTGACAATAATCTCAAAAATCCAACGAAATGCAAGTTATGCTGAAATCGGTGAAATTGACCGAGAAGCGTATCGCTCTAATGTCCGGAAGATAGTTCAGTTCAAGGATCTTAAGAGTTAAGACTCGCTCGTAAGCCAGGAGTTATCCTAAAGCCTGGGATTCATGACAAGGGGATGTAGAAAAAAGTGCTTCAGCGAGAAGCAACTCAATCTTTCCATGCGTGACTTTGGCACAAAGACAGAAATACGTTGAAGCTTGCTCCATAAAATCAGGAAAAGGAATAGTTTGATAACCTACAAAAATCAGAGTACTCCCCATCGGACCAACAAACACCGTCAAAATGCTAAAACAAGATCGCGGAAACTCAACGATCATCTTTTCAAAGGATTTCAAGGCTATGGGAAAGATGTTTAACCTGTCCTGCACTCTGGAAGAGTGAGAAATGCTGGGCAATTTTAAAGACAAATCTCAGGAAGAAGGATCAGACAGCCGAAAGCTTGCCGGATTTCGAGAGGAAGTGGAAGAAAGCCATCCGAGACCGTGAAGACGGGGGGTTTGTCAAGTCCTTAATGAAGGGAAATTAAGAAGAAGATGCGAGAATTCGGCGAGTAGTCATTGGATTAGAAAAAAAATAAACAAAATCCTATAAAAATCCCAATAAAATTATCTTTCAGAAAATATATTTGTTTTTTTTCATAATATACTGTGGTTAACATGTGTGAGTCATTTTTCAATGGCTAAAATTTATTGTATATTACACGCCTTACTACGAAACATAATTTTCATAAAGATTTCATATTCTAAAAATTAGGCATTTATCCAAAAATCTAAGTATTTTATCTCACAGACGCTTGTTGAATTATATACAAGCTGTGTCAAATTTTGACATGGGGTAGAGTCAGCCCTTTTGGCCATGTAAGCACTTTTGGCCACCTAAAGTAAAATCACATTAAGGCAATTATGAGTTTCTTTAGAACAGGAAAATGGATCTTATTTCGTGACCTCTAATCTAACGAATCAGAAAACCATATTTGATTTTGTATCGACTTGATTAATTCTAAGTTATTGAAAGAAATTCTCGACAAGGTAAACAATCATTAAAAAAAAAACATGGTATTCTTAAGAAACTTGCTAATGTTAAGAGAAATTGTTTCACATTATTTCATATGTTTGATGAAAATATTTTATGCTATTCAATGAAAGTCCATTTCTTAATTAACTAAATTTTATTGTGATATCATCCTTAATAAGATTTCCTAACAAATTAAATGAAAATCGGATTGGCTAAAAGAGCTTACTTTTTTCGGCTGTGTAAGTACTTTTGGCCATTCATTTTCCCATACATTTTACACGTGGTGCACCTCGCGGATTTCAGCAAAAACGATCGTGACTTTTGACTGATTTTTACATCAAATAGAAAATGTGTAAAAAGTCGTTTAAAATACTTTAATAATCACATAAAATTGGTGTTAAATAAGAATAGGACTTGTTCTGCGTATTTGTGAAGTTTTCGAAATCTATTTCTTCTGTTATTTTATTAAAATTCTATTGCAAACAAGTGGCCAAAAGTGCTTACACACAATGGCCAAAAGTGTTCACAAAGTGGCCAAAAGTACTGAAACATGCATAGTTGCACAAAATGCATTTTTTTACTAAAATATCCAAAAAAATTTTGGAAATTCTCTTGGATTATTATGAAGGAACGGCTTTAAGGTATCTTTGTACAATATTTCATTTTATTTAAATAAAGATTATAAAAATTACAAGCACATGAAACCTTAAAGTGGCCAAAAGTACTTACTCCACCCTAGTTGTATGTAAGCGCCCAAAGTCATAACTTGATTGAATTTTTTGTTACTTCTTTTTAAAGAGTGTTGCATGGAACCTTGTAGGCAGTTTATCGTCTTTGCAATCTCTAAAATCATTCTTAAAACGTTTTAAAATGACTAAAAATATAGACATAGTTTTGGGTAATAATTCGAACATCTTGGTTCTCATAGTTTCTTGTTCTTCCGGAATTCTCCCATAACATTTTTTTCACGTTATCTGGTTCGTAGAAGGAACATTTTTGTTATTTTTTGCATGGTATAATCTTTAGAGCATGAAACATACTAAAAATCCATGAAAATTTGAGAAACAAAAGAAGTGGACGAAATTGCAAGCTGGCCGAAATTTGGTACAGTTACCCTAAGAAAAATGTCCTGTAAACTAGGCAAAATAAACTTTGTGTCTGCGAAGGAAACCCCATAATTGTGCATTTCATGTTTAGCTTTCTGCAAAATAGCAATCATACTGAACATTGATGGATGTGCTGGCTAATTATTTCAAATGTAAGATCAACACAATATGTAACATTCAAACAATTCTCTTTTGAGCCCCAGTAACAATTCGTGTGCAGAAACATCATTGTTTTGAGTCACGAAAAGCCAGAGGTTGAAATTGTTGGAAATTGAATAAATAAAATTACTCTAGTTGTTAATTTGTTTGCCTTTATGATTGAATTTTCGGTGAAAACGGATATTTTCGTGTTAGAAATGTCCTATATGTTGGAAATGTGGTGTAAGGTACTTAAAAAAAATAACACAATTTTCTTTACTTCCTACGAAAATGTTATTGTTATAGCAGCACAAGCTGTTCTCCCAAGAAAAGATGACAAGAATATCACCCAATTAAAAGCCTTATTAATTGCCTAGAGACTCATTTATTTCACTTTAGAGACTCATTTCAAGGCAATTTAGAAGTGTTTTGAAGAAGATTTCCATCCCTTTTAAAGATCTTTCAACAGATTTTGTACCAAAAATAGAACCATACTAACATAAATCACTCACCACTTACATGCATTTTCCCCCCGGAAAAGTAGAAACTAAAGCGGAAGAATGGTTAAAAGAGCATCATATCATAGACGGATTTACTGTACATAAAAAATGACTAAAGAGTATTCGCTGAATGCTCGAATTCATAACTTTGATAATTGAGTGAATTTTCCTTTCCATTGTTATTTTAGATAATATTAAATAATATTATTAGATATTATTAGAATTTAAAAAATCTTTTATCGAAAATAATCGTTATCGAAAATAAGGAAGGTTAAAGAAAAAAATCTCTAGAGGATATCGACTTAAGAAGTGATCACAAAAACCCGAAAGATGGTATCTCTTACCGTTTGTCCTCTAAGTTTGCAAAAAGCAGTTAAAAAAACGAAAACTATAAAGTTATTTTTCTCAAAACTTCATTATTAAAAATTTTGGCAAAAATGATCTCTTGGTGGTAAAGAATCAAAACATGTAATACCTCGAAATCAATGGATTTTATATTGCTTGTTGTCATTTTGAGTTCGAGCAATAGAAGACAAGTAAAAGAGTGGATGAAAGATGGAAAACATTTTAGGTTTGAAGAAAAGGATAATCCTCAATGAAAAAAAGGCTTCGTTGGATCCCTTTTCCACCAAAACACACTTCTATGTATATTGGACACGGCTTCTCAAACACAAAATCTCCGATATTTGATCAACCCAAATAGAAGGGATAATCAAATAAATGGATATATTTACAACGCAAAATTGAAGAAATTCTATACAAACAATATTGTCTGACGAATTAATTTGTCGTTCCGTAGGTGGAAGAAAACAGGAATAAATTGCAAAAAGATTACGTGAAATATTGAAGTGCAATTTTCCAAAAATAAACCTCTATATCTATGAATGGGTGGATGCTATCTTTACTCACTATGCTAAATAACCCTTTTTAAGCCCACTCGAAATCCTTTGGCATTTGGAACCAACGCAAATGGCTACGGAGGACTTTTGAATAAACCAGAGTTACTACAAAAACACTACCATTTGAATCATATGCATCAATACATAAATCAAAGAGCAAGAGACACACCAAAAAAATCACACACTACATGATATAATGCTGAGGACAAGGGTATATTTAACTTTTAGTTGCACTGTAAAAACAATTACTTTAGCAAAGAGTATATTTTTCAAACAAAAATCATTGTAGTAAGGCCTTCCAACTAAAGACTTTAAAACCTTTCCAACCAACCCAAACATGACCCTATTGAGTTGAAAAATACGCTTCCTAGAACCCTTTTAACCTTTGATTTTGAAAAATGGTTATTAGGAATGATTTAGTAGTAATTAAGAAATCTAAATTTAACTAAATCGGTTTAAAGTAGGTCCTTGGTTAAATCTTGATCTTCAATAATTCAAAATGGCGATTTTTTAGGTTTGGAGGAAGTGTTCACGGACTACCTCCAAAACATAACCAAAAATAAAAGAATTTGTAGGAGCCGTTTTCGATATAAACTAATAAACAAATTTTTATAGGGATTGGATGGGGTAAAGGTGTAAAAACGTCCGGAGATACTGTTTTTGGGGGGGGGTCACCGTTGAAGACCCCGGAAGCAGCCAAAATTTCGAAAGCCAAAATCCCGAATGTCCAAATAAAAATACTGCAAAGGATGAAATTATATGGAAAATTTCCCTTTGCCTCCAGAAAGTCCGGGTGCAATCGTGGTAGTAGCTATAACACTTTTAAGAATTCGGAATTTTGGCATTCAGGATTTTGGCTTTCGGGATTTCGGCTTTGCGGATTTTAGCTTTCGGGATTTTGGCCTGGAACCCGTCAGATCCATTTAAGAATTCATTTAATTCTCAAATACCTTATTATGATCATGAAAGCTCTAGAAATTATTGAAATTTGTATATATTAACTATAATAATTCAGTTCAGAAATAAGGCATTCCAAAAGTTTGAATTTGAAGCAATTTTATAAGATCAATTGCAGAACTCAAATAAGAAGCGTTAAGATTTTTTTTAAATTTTTTAAAGTATAGGCTTGAGTGGCTTGAGTACTTCTTTTGTACCGTAAACGTAGATGCTGGTGTCTCTGACCCCCTCCTGTTCGTAAGCTTTCCTTTTGTAGCCGGGCCTGAAAGATTCTTAGGGAGACCAAGGCTTATCGCGGCCAATTGCCTGGCAGCGGCCCAGCTCTGTGCCTCCATCCGTACTCTTCCAGGCCATGTTATCGGCTGACTGACAGTATCGCCTGTCAGCCAAAGCCCCGCACGGCGGGCAACAGATATATACCACCAGTAAAAGGCTTTGCTTGGAGCGAGAGGCTGAAATATGAATTTCCCGCGAACAGGGAAGGGAATCCACCAACCTGGCTCTATTTCGCTATCAAGTGCAAAATCTCGACTACACTTTAATTCTAATGTTTAAGAACGGTTCTCGCCGGTCAAACATAGTAGAACGGATCGGTAAAGACCATCCTTAAGTTCTAGAAGTAAAGAAAAGTTTAGGGCCGGCTTCAGACCTAAGGTTTAGCCCGGTTCCCGATGGTCTAGAAATTCAAAATAGCAACCAATTTTATTGCTTTTTATTTTAATTTAAAGGATCACTTGCTCATGTTGTCCAATCTTAATCCAATCTTAAAGTGATAATTTTCCAAAAAAATCTTGATTGATAAGAAATTAGAGAAGTTAAGCCACATGGCTGTCTTAGGTCTGAGCCCGTATAATGAAGAGGAGGGTGTAAAAATCACCCGCAGGGGACAAAATCAACCTCTTTTACGGTAACATAGGGTAAATGTGCCAAATTTCGCCATAGTTGCATGCAAGCGCCAAAGTCTCAAGTTTGAAATGTAATATATTTAATGGAAATTGATTTTTTTCATTCCTTCTACTTAAGGAGTGTTGCTCAGAACCTTGTAGAAAGTTTATCGTCTTTATTTACTTTAAAATAATTCTTAATACATTTTAAAATGAATAAAAATGTAGACATAGCTTTGGTGCCCTATTTCGGCCACCTTCATTCTCATACTTCCTTGCCCTTCAGGAATTCTTCCAATGCCTTTTTCACGTCATCTTGTTTGTCGAAACTACATTTTTTGTTATTCTTTTGCATTGTATAATCTCTGGAGTATGTAAAAACTAAAAATTAATGGAAATTCGAGGAACAAAAAAGATGGCCGAAATTGCAAGCTGGTCGGAATTTGGCACACTTACTCTAAATCAATTTATATCAAATTTTGTGGGCCAAATCTACCTTTTTTAATTATGAAGCTAATTTGCTCAAATTCGCTGTAGTTCTTCATATTTTATCGTGATTCTTTATAATTGAGCACTTTTTGTGGAATTTACAAAGGCTTTGACGCTCAATTCTATCGCTAAACCGGATGACATTTCGCCCCATATTCCCGATTGAGAGAGACTCTACTGTATATTTGAAATAATTGTTAAAGTGCATTTCTATCATTTTCCACTAAGTCATCTCTCGGCTTAAGCCATAAGTGTGCCTAGGGCATTAGGTCTGAGCCCATATAACGAAGAGGAGGGTTTAAGAATCAACCGCAGGGGACAAAACGGACAAAAACATCCGCTTTTACGCTAACATAAAGATTTTCTTTTATACCATTCCTTTTAAATTAATAAGAAAATTTAGCAAAAATTGAAATGCCCAAGTCTCTTAAGTACTTTATCAGCGTCCAAGTTTGAACAAGTTTGAAGGAGTTAAAAAGAATTGAAAACAGAATGTTCCGGACATTACGTAAGGCAGTGTTGAACGTTAAGTGGTGCAATTGTGCAACTTTGCAGAGTGTTTTCTCTCGCAAATCTTCCCAGTATCTGCATCCTGAATATTCAACTGAATGGAGGGAGAAGTTCCCGGGAAAATTATTAGTCAGTTATTTGGGAAATTTGTACAAATTAATACTTAAGGACTTCTGATAAATCAATAAAATTCAAGATCCAAGCACGATTTTAGTTCATGCAATATTAAACAATCAGACAAATTTTCCTGCCTTTTTTCCATGACATTCCTCAACATACTTTCTGCGTGAAATTGGTATTATTTGAGGATAATTCACCAGGATTTTTATCCGGTTTATATTTTCAGGAATAATAAAAAAAGATAGTAAAAAATAAAAAGACTCACTTGCAAATGACGAAATCTTCGCTGTGTATCCCTATCGATTTATCTGCAAGATTTTTTCCGGACCTCCTGCTCAAAATCTGCCCAATTTTCCACAAAAGTTGAGGCAATGGGGCACCCAATTGGGGCCTCTGGAGATTTTCTATTTTCGCTTGCTTTCGCCGCACCCACGAAACTTTTTCTAACAGCACAACAAATTCCTTTTGCAAAAATTTTCACTTGGATAGAAACATTTTCCGCACAATTATTCAATGCATCAGCCTACTCAGCACAATGTAGAGATCACATAGAATGAATTGTGGAGCTTTTTGCGGATATTTGGGAGCTCAGACACCATGAAAATTACTGGGGAAGTTTTCACCCATTTTTTTCACGAGCACCAATCAACAAGAAAAAACTCATACTGACGAGATGCGGGGAAAATAGACCAAAATGTCAACACAGAAATATTCGACGGTGGCGTCGCGATACGGAAAATTATTAAAATGATCATGAGGAATACACTGTGAAAAAAACTGAGATGGCGATGAATTTACGAAATTACGCCGGAATTTTGTAAAATAAGTATTGACATGAAGAAAATCCTGCGGAAAAGATGGTTTGGAAGATGAAACATGATTGTTATAAGAATATCAAATTGGGTACTTAAAAGTCCGAGAAAAAGACAAAGTCAAAAAGGACAATTGTGTACAAACGGATGATTTGAATTTTGGTAAAATTTCAATTCTGCTAAGAACTTGAGGTTGGTGTGACTTTTTCCCACGAGAAAAAGTAAAACAGTGTGCAGTGATAACAACCTTATCAGTGGGATTATAAATAGTACGTCGCAATTATATATTGACAGACGATAGATTGTGACCGAGAACTCGCGACTTGGGAAGCTCAATCAGTTGGGCAAGTGCTGTGCGAGTGATGTTACTTGTCGGGAAGTTGTGCGGGAGTTTCTGGGCTAAATCCCACCTGGTGACCAAGGGATACCCCAGTGTCTCTACATGGTCACCCCTAGCCACTGCTTTCAACACCAAGCCCCATCCTAAGCTCAACTTTACCAAAAATGACACAGTAAGGACGTCTTTAGAGACCCTTCCGGAAGCTCTATATAAGATTTGTGCATTCTTTTAGGGATTATTTGGCATTGGAGCACTTACGAATCCAGAAGGGTTCTACTTGCTGCGAGACAATGCTATCCACCGAACAGATACGTTAATTGAAGAAGCCACAAGTGGCCAGAGAAAGAGAAAAATGGTCGAGATTTTTGATGAGCTCTCAGACACTCTCTGCAAAGTCGCAGATCTGGCTGAATTTGTAAGGCTCTCCCATCCCCATCTAAAATTCCTCCATGCAGCTGAAGATGCCTGTATCAGTATCAGTGGGGTTGTTGAGAAATTAAATACTGACAGGGAACTTTATCGGGTGCTAAAGGCTGTTGTGGATTCCGGGGATATTTTTCCCACTACACTCGTGGATGATCACGTGGCTGAACTGTTTCTCTTTGACTTTGAGCAGTCGGGGATTCATTTGGAGGAGAACCTAAGGCGTCGTGTAGTCCATCTAAATGAGTGTATCCTGCAAATGGGTCAGAGGTTCATGGCAGGAGCTATAACGCCTCGAGTTGTGAACAAGGAGGTCCTCCCGGAAAATATTCGGCACTTCTTCAGTCGCAAAGGTGACAAAATCGAAGTGTCCAGTTTATTTGCAGAATCCACAAATGCTCTAGCCAGAGAAGCAGCCTTTAGACTCTTCCTGTACCCGGACAAGGGACAAGATCAACTCCTTACGGATATTCTGAAAGCCAGGCATGAACTAGCGACTGTCTGTGGCTTTCCCAGTTACGCTCATCGAGCTCTCAAATCCAGCACAGTTGAACGACCGGATGTTGTCAAGGAATTCCTAGAAATCCTCACGGATGGACTAAGACCAAGGGCTGAAGAGGATTTCAAGCAAATGGCACAAATGAAACGCCAAGAAAATCAGGTGAGTCACAAGATGACAAGCCCTTCTAATCCTCAATCTCTATTGGCCTAAATATTTTTACCCACAATTTTTTTTTGCTGGAAAAAATGCGTTATCACATTTTCGCAAGTCTTTTTATTGTACAAAATTGTGAAACATTCGCAAAACGTGAATTGTAATTCAAAGAAAAATTCTAGATGATTCGACTTGTGGCCTGTAATCGAGCATCTGTAATCAGTTGACTCCAGAATTGACCTCTATATTAATTGTAGTGATCGAACTCACTTGTAGATGCCTCACAAGGAGATTCAATCTTACACAGCTTCCAAATTGCGACCGATATTCGCGCAATTATTCCTTGATCATTCAATTGGAAGTTTACTAAACAAATATTTTAAAGTAAAATTACTGATAAACCTGCACTGAGAGACACTTTTAACTGATAGCATAATTTTTAATAAGTACTTATCTACGTTTTTTATTACAATTCGAATTTAAAAAAAAAAGAAACAAATCTATTTTTAATTACCTTGAACACTAACACGACGGTCTAATATTTTACGCCAGTAAATTTAGGCAGAACCATTTTACCTTTTTTGATTCTTTAATTACCATAGCTACATTTTATACTAAATCAATTTTGTTCTTCGTAAATATTAGTTTGAATACCTTTAAATTTAAAGAACCCAGATACCAAGAAGCATGCGGGCTACCTGGATTTTCGGGGCCCAGGGGGCCCAGGCATCTTCGGGATCTTTCGATTTTCGCGTTCCAAAGATTTTCAGTACCTAAAAAGGTATATAAAAATAGTAAGTGAAATAAAAACCTTTCTAAAATAAGGACTTTGGCATTTGACGTTGAAGGTATTCATTACCCACGAAGAATACGCGCCTCGCGAAAAAATACGCGACCTGCGAAAATCCGCGAAAAAATTCGGGTCCCGCGAAAATTCACGAAAAAAACGAGACCCGCGAAAATACGCGACCCGGGAAAATCCGCGAAAAAATACCTCTACATTAAAACCGATAGGAGAAGTGATTTGAGATTCACAAGAAAATTTTCGCCCTAAAATTTTAAATCATATCCGAAAATCTAGTAGTCGTTTTCGAAATGAACTGAAAAACGAAGCGGGGAACAGGGGGTGGGCGAGAAGGAAAAAAGATTGTCCTAGATAACATTGTCTTCTGGTAGAATCATCGAACGTCGAAAGTCGATATGTCCTACCGCTTGGCCTCTAGTCCTATTACAAACTTGCGGACAAATTAAGCGGATTTTAAAAATAATCAAAGTAATTAAATTAATCACTGTTACTTTACTGAATCATTACCGATTAAGACCGATGCAACCGGTTTGAATATTTCAAGAATTTTCCAAATTTTGAACATCGGTTGGGCAATAGAGACCCTCCAAAATGGTATAACTTTAGGCTTCGAAAATTCAATATTCAAACGTTCTTCAATCATCAGTGCCTAATAAATGAAATATTCACCTTGGATATCTTCGAAACATCTGAAATTACAAAAAAGGGTGGCTAAGGGCTTTGATAGACGTGAGGATTAGCCGAGAGACGGCTAAGCGTATTTATATTCGAAATAATGGTTCGACATCATTTCCATCATTTTCCACTAAGTCGTCTCTCGACTTAAGTCGTAAGTGTGACTAGGGCATAAGTGTCCCAGGCTTTGCAGAATACTCGAACTCGTGACTTATGCTGTCTATAGTCTATACACTAGAAGCAATTTTCGTCAAAAATTGCCTTTTTAAATTCTGACGTTTCTGCCTACAAGGATCATGAAAATTTTCTTTAAAAAGGCATTTTTTCAAGAAATTGCTCCTGTAGAGGTCATTAGATGGTATACCTCAAAAGTGCTTTTGCATCATTTACCGTTTACCGGTTTTCAACCGATTGAAACCGATTCATAAATCACTCAAAAGATCCCGCAAAGTAGTTTTAAGAGTTAATAGAATTAATTTTCGGAAAAAATTACTGATCTATTCATAACCGGTCATTGCCGGTCCACAACCGATTTAAACCATTATATAAATCACTTAAAACAAAACATTTCCCAAAACACACCTTTTTTTTAATTTAATTTTTTTAAAAAAGGCATTTTAAAAAAAAAATTCTACTAGTGTGTAGACGCAGTCTAAAAGCCAGTAATAAGCCTAGATCAGCTTATAGAGGTGCGATTCCTTCATTGCGAATTTGGATTGTGGCAAACTTGAACGATATTTATACATAAATATTGCAAATTTCATTTAATAATTCTTAAACTGTATGTAACATATTATCGTTATCAATAAGGAAAATTTGATGAGAAATTCATATAAGTGTTTGAAAATCTTTAAAATCGATTATCTCGGAAACCATGAGAGATAGAGGCCTCAACTTTACATCCATTTAGAACCTCTGTCAGCGACCCGTGAGAATCCGCGAAGATATTCATTACCCACGAAGAATACACACCACGCGAAAATCGGCGAAAAAATACGCGCCACGCGAAAATCCGCGAAAAAATTCGGGCACCGCTAAAATCCGAGAAAAATTGGAGACCCGCGAAAAAAATTAACGCCCGCGAAAAAATACGCGCCCCGCGTAAATACGCGAAAAAATATGCGCCCCGGTAAAATCCGCGAAAAAATACGCTCCCCGCGAAAATACGCGAAAAAAATTCACGTCCCACGAAAATCCGCGAAAAAATAAACGCCTCGCGAAAATCCGCGAAAAAAATACGCGTAAAATGATTTGGAAAGATATCTCTTTTCAAACCAGAGATATTGCGTACTACAGACGGCCGGCCGGACTCGAAATTGCCGGCTTATGATTTTCGGCATCAGGGATGTTCAAAACATATACCCTGTGAATTTCAGCTCGATCGGAGCACTTTGAGAAAATCCGAGGATTACAATAGGTGTGATTAGAATGAATCACACCTAAAAAATTATTTCAGACGTCATCGATATCTGTTTACAAATTCAAAAACAATAAAAAAAATTCTGTCCCTGTTACTGCTCGAACTAAAGAGGTGTGCAGTGCAGTCTGTGCAGTCTATAGAGAGAAATGGGGCATTCTTGAAATAGGAGTTTTTTCTCCCATTTTTAAACGCAAATTGATCCTATCATAAGATAAGATTTTGCCAGGGGTCAGTTCTCCATTTCGGATATTCCGATGCATCCAGGCCACCAATTGGGCCCCTTATGCTTCCCCACTCCTATTCTATCTTATCCCCCGATACGGGTAGCCGCTCTATATCACAGCTCTGTGAGCAGTCAGTGCCGTTACTATGTCACAGCATCCCTTCTCGGTGTGTGTTTGGGATCAGTGACAGCGAATATTTGTATCGATTGAAGTACCACTTTCACATCGAAACTCGTTCTCGTACCAGCCTCTATTGTTTAGGCGGTTCACTTTTTTTGTCAATATGCACCATTGACATTACTATTCATTCATTCACTGGACGAATTCAAAGCCGATATGGCATGAGAAATCTTTTTCTGCTGCTGCTCAGCTTTGAACCCCAGACCTCGCAGTCATAGAGCTACTACTCTATCCACTGACCCACTCGAGGCCCGATCCTATCATAACTATAATTTAGTTTCACAAACCAATTGTTAAGCTCAATGATAAGGCTCAGTTCCATTTAAAAATTTAAGAAAAAAACCTCAATTTTAAAGCTGCCCCACTTCCCCTTAATCCGCTTTTTTACTGCTCGAACTCTACGGAGAGAGCAGTATGTATAATCCCTCGATTTTTTCACCCCCGCCCCCCAAATTTCCACCTTTCACTCCACGGAGACCACTTTTCTCAACAAATCTTCACGTTTCAGACGATTTCTGAGAAATGTCGTCACGCTGTTTGTCCGTCTGTTTGTCTGTCCGTCCGACTGTCACCAGCTCTAGAAACCAAACGGTTAGAGATAGAGACTTGGGACCTTCGGGGGACCCCCCCCCCATAAGTCGACCCAAGGATCGTTAACACGCCCCTCATTTTTCCCCCACTCCTCCCCTTCCCCTCCAAAACCATGTTTTTTGGGATTTCTCGAAAACGCGTCGTCCAATTTTTTTCATTTTTGGATATGTTTTAGAGATTATCCAGACGAACATTTCGTCCATATACGAAAATACCGTTGAACCATTCCTAACAACGGTTTTTCAAGGTTAAATTAAAAAGACACTAGAGTTTTATCAAGCAAATGGGCTCATGTTTGGGGTCGTTGGAAAGGTGTTGGAATTTCCGACAAAACTAAACTGGATCCAATCGGTTTTGAATCGGTAATGAACCGGTTCATAACCGATAAAAATTTTTATCTGAAAATCAATTAAAACTATTTTGGGGGATCTTGATAGATTTATGAATCGGTTGAAATCGGTTGAGAATCGGTAAACGGTAAATGATGCGAAAGTACTTCTGAGGTATATATAATCTAAGGGCCATGACAGACATGAGGATTAGCCGAGAGACGGCTTAGCGTAATAATATTCGATATAATGGTTAAATTTCATTTCCATCATTTTCCACTAAGTCGTCTCTCGGCTTAAGTCGCAAGTGTGTCTAGGGCATAAGTCACGAGTTCGAGCATTTGGCAAAGCCTGGGACGCTTTGCCACCCCTTTTTCAATAGTTCTCGGACTAGGACTGTAAGATGTAAGAACTTCCGGTCTTCAATGACCCTCAATAAAAAAGAAAATCCTTAGAATTAGTTTTATCCGCTTCCCCCTAGAAAATCATGTTATTTTTTGGATTATTTCGAAAATGAACGTAATGATTTCTTCTATTTTCGGATGTTTTGGAAGTAAGCCCAGGTCAAAATTTTGTTTGTACTTAATTTTCTCAGACTACTTATGACTGGAAAATTCGAAAATTCGAGTTTTTACGTGGTAAAACTTTAATCACTCTAGAAGAGGGCTTATTCACCGCGATTTACAAGCTTGAAATTCATAACCATTTTTTTCTTTTTTAAAATGGTTTTATAATGATTTATGATCCAGCTTAAATCGGTATACTCGGGTATATCAATTAAAAAAAATAGGGAAATTAATGGACACGTCGAGCGTTATCTCGTGAAGTCGAGTTGACGAGTATTTCGAAGGACTTTGCCTCCGCTTTTTCTTCAAAATTCGCATAAATGAATTTCAGGTAAGAACTGATTTAGCAGCATGGGATACTCCGTACTACACGGCGAAGCTAAAGAAGGAGCTGCTACAGGTGAATGCCAAAGAGTTCGCGCCCTACTTCAGCCTTGGCGCGTGCATGGAAGGTCTCAATACCGTCACCATGAACCTGTACGGAATTCACCTAGAAAACACTGAGATGGAGCCCGGAGAGGCGTGGAATGGGGATATCTATAAATTGGCCGTTGTGCATGAGACTGAAGGCATTCTCGGCTACATCTACTGTGATTTCTTCGAGCGCCATGGGAAGCCCAATCAAGACTGCCATTTTACAATTCAAGGTGGCAAAAGGCTTCCGGATGGCAGTTATCAGCCGCCAATTGTGGTGATTATGCTCAATTTGCAGCAGTCCAGATGGTCAGGACCAACTCTCCTGACACCCTCAATGGTGGACAATTTGTTCCACGAGATGGGACATGCGATGCACTCAATGCTGGCCAGAACGGAGTATCAGCATGTCACTGGCACGAGATGCAGTACTGACTTTGCTGAGATTCCATCTGTACTCATGGAGTACTTTGCAGCTGATCCGAGGGTACTGGCTACTTTTGCCAGGCACTATCAGACCCAAGAACCAATGCCACAAGACATGCTCAATCGATTGTGCGCATCAAAGTTCCTCTTCACAGCATCCGAGACGCAATTGCAGGTGAGTTTGTTACAAAGGGCAGAAATGCTTATTGGTAAATATTTTGAGAGATAAAAGTTTGGACACTGAGAAAAAATGAGGGTGCGATTAACATTTTTTCCTCATAAATTTAACACTTTTGTGTGTAAAAATATATCAACATTTTTTAATGTTAATTTTACACCTTTTTAAGGCTAAAATTAACATGACAAAGGGTAACTTTAACCCATAATACAGCTAAAAAGGGTAATATTTACACCGATTTCGGATCAATACTGCAGGATAAAACAAACATTTCCGTAATGTTATTTTAACTTTTTCAGATTTCTCTCAGTCAGTGGAGATGGAGTTTGCAAATTTAAATAATTGCCTTAACAGAAATTGAGGAGTTTGCAAACAAGATCGATTATTCTTATCAGAAATTCTTAGAAAAATAGATTAGTTGATAAGAAATTAAATGATCTGCTGGATCTCCGAGGGATTGCAATAAATGACGTTTCTTAAAATCTTCACTAATGATTTAATGATCATTTTGCAGCAAAATAGAAAAGATTAAAGTACAGTGCGGTATCTGCAGTACCCGAAGTGTAAGTCATATAGGCAATCCTGTGTGAAAATCAGAAAATCGAGAAATCCAAGAAATTTTGCTAGAAACTTTTAAAAAAAAATTAGCAACAAACCTTTTCTTTTTACAAAATCCTAAAAACACATGAATTTTAACAGCAAACTCCGACGTCCTTACGACCTCTTTATGACGTCATTTCATCATTAAGGATTCTGTTAATGAATTAGAGAAAGATAAAAAAAAGTGTTAGTATAAAATCAATAAGCCTAGACCAACATTTTAGGTTGTAGTTAAAATTCCTAATCTGAATTTAACTCAGTATCGGTATTCATGCAAATTCAATTTGAAGCTGATATTGGGGAACGTAACGTTTTGTGAAAACGGTTATTACGTCATTAAGGGGGTAAGCGGGTTTGAAGGCTTCAAAAAATCGTTTTTTTTTTAAATTTGCTTATTCAATAGGATAATAAGTAAAGAACATTTTCTAAAAATCTCAAGTCAATCGGAGTAAAACTCTCGGAGGTAGAGCAGTTTTAGTTATGCATTCCGCCCGCGCGCGCATAGGGTAACGTGTGGTAATTCGGGACAATTTTTAGCCCTTTCGAGTTTCAAACAGTTTAACGACTTCTCAAATTATTTTTTTCTTTGTTGGTACAAATATTTATGTTACTTATTCTATCCGGAATAAGATTCTCACCGAAAAATTTTGAAAAATGCATAATTTTTTATTCAAAATAGCAAGAAATGTAAAGAAGTAATAATTGTATATTTCGGAACAATTGGGTATTTCGGGACAGATAAGTCGCTATTAAGCAAATAAATTTCACTGAGCCTGATTATTTACCTTCGAGTAGAAGGTCGAAATTTTACTCTTTTATAAAAATTTTATTTAAATTTTACTTGTAAAGTGGCTCAAATCGAAAAAAACTCAGCACTGTTTATGTTGAGATCTGCAAAATTGACGTACTAAAGATTTTGCAAAATGTGAAATGTGACACTCATAATTCACACGTATTTCACACTTTAAATTAAATGAAACTTCAGAAATGTTATTTTTATCTACGTAAAGAGCTTAATATTTCATATAAAACTTAAAAATAATAAGAAAACAAATATTTATATGATTTTTTATGTGTCTAAAAATACCCGAAAACCACCTTGTCCAGAAATACCACACGTTACCCTATTGTTGTAAAACTTTAAACGCGTTTTTATAAAAAAAACCATTTTCAAAATCAATAGTCAAGATATTTCGAAAACGCCTGAACCGATCTTTCTGAAACTTTGCACACTTCTTCTAGATATACAGTGAGTGTCAATAGTTTGTTGCCTAATGGATGCTTGAGAAATCAAGTGAAAAAAATGATAGTAAAAAATACTTTTCCAAATTTTTCTTTTTGCAGATGAGTTCCTTGTAATCCGTAGATATTATTTATATTTTTCAAAAAAAATAATTAATTTTATTTCATATCAAAAATAATTGTTTTCCAAAAGTTGGTCATTTTTGAAAAATCAAAAGTTTGTTGCCTCATTAAAAAAACTAATTTAAAATGGTCAAAACATGCAACCAACTTTATGTAAACCGATTACATTTTGGGTTTATGTCATTTGAGAGGCAAATGGTAGGTTTGTAAATTTTTAAAGTTGTCAATGGTAAATATATGTATATAAAAGTGATTATAGAAAACAAGAAATAATCTGTTTTTTGATAATTCATAATTTAGGTTAAAAATGGAAAATTACAAAAAGTTAAAAGGTGGGAAATTGTCCAGAGATACTGCCGGAATGAATCTGCGTCGTTAATTGCCAAATTTAATAGAAAATCACTAAAGGTTATACATAAAATATTCAAATATTATATTAATGAGGTACGAGTACATCTGAAAAACGCTACTGGCACACCTATGGTATTGACTCACAAGGTTGATAACAGCATTGTAAGTATCTCTGATAGTGACCCAATGATGTCTGCTTCATAAATTAAAAGATAGTTGGTTACTGAAGGAACACAGGTCCCTACAGTTACAATAACGAGCTCATATTGAAAGAAAATGGTGAGAATGTTTGGGTGGCTCTCAATATTCCATTGGTAAGCAAGACCAATCTTAATAAAAAGTTGTAAATTTACTTGAAACATATTAAACAAGTAAAACTACAATATTTTATCCAGATTAAACTAGCTAACCAATGAAATATTGAGAGCCACCCAAACATTCTTACCATTTTCTTTCAAAATGTGCTGGTTTTTGTAACTGTAGGGACCTGTGTTCCTTCGGTAACCAACTATCTTTTAATTTATGAACCAGACATCATTAAGTCACTATCAGAGATACTTAAAATGCTGTTATCAACCCTCTGAGTCGATACCCTAGGTGTGCCAGTAGCGTTTTTCAGATGTACTCGTACCTCATTAATATAATATTTGAATATTTTATGTATAACCTTTAGTGATTTTCTATAAAATTTGGCAATTAACGACGCAGATTCATTCCGGCAGTATCTCTGGACAATTTCCCACCTTTTAACTTTTTGTAATTTTCCATTTTTAACCTAAATTATGAATTATCAAAAAACAGATTATTTCTTATTTTCTATAATCACTTTTATATACATATATTTACCATTGACAACTTTAAAAATTTACAAACCCACCATTTGCCTCTCAAATGACATAAACCCAAAATGTAATCGGTTTACATAAAGTTGGTTGCATGTTTTGACCATTTTAAATTAGTTTTTTAAATGAGGCAACAAACTTTTGATTTTTCAAAAATGACCAACTTTTGGAAAACAATTATTTTTGATATGAAATAAAATTAATTATTTTTTTTGAAAAATATAAATAATATCTACGGATTACAAGGAACTCATCTGCAAAAAGAAAAATTTGGAAAAGTATTTTTTACTATCATTTTTTTCACTTGATTTCTCAAGCATCCATTAGGCAACAAACTATTGACACTCACTGTATAGTTGGCTCATAATGGCTTAAACATGAGGGTTTTTAGAAATATTGATTTTGACGTATTTTATAGTATAAAACATGTTAAAAGTGGCTAAAAATTGCCACTTTTTTGAAAAAGGTTGTGCGAAAAATCGAAAAACAAATTTAAAAAAAATCCTACTGTTAGCACGAGCCACATTCATATCCTATAATACTAGTTTTATGGATTTAATATGAAGCTGTTAGAAAAAACGTAACAACGGAAAAAATGAGGGTGTTATCATGCACTGAGAAAAAAGAGGGTGCCATTAACCTTTTTTCCTCAGTAAGTAGCCCGATCTTAAAAGAACCGAATTAGCGAGAGTCTACTGTAACTTTAACACTTTTTATGTGTAATAATATATCAACATTTTTTAATGTTAATTTTACACCTTTTTAAGGGTAAAATTAACATGAAAAAGGGTAACTTTAACCCTTAATACACATAAAAAGGGTAATATTTACACCGATTTCGGATCAATACTGCAGGGTAAAATAAACATTTCCGGAATGTTATTTTAACTTTTTCGGATTTCTCTCAGTGTACCATTTCTCAACAGCTAAATTTTGAATATTTTCCAAAAATTTTCCAGTGAAATTAACTGCCAAGGCCTACTCTATCAGATAGACGAAAATCTGAATTTACGAAATTTCATAGTTCAAAAATAAAAGGGTGGCAAGGCATCCGAGGCTTTGCGAGGTGCTCGAACTCCCGAGAAAGAGCTCTGCCTTATATACCTTTTCCCAATTTTTTCTGGTGCATAATTATTGTCGAATTTATTTTGTCTATAAATCACCGCAAAACCATCTTGAAGTTGAAATTTTTTCAAAAAAAAGGTTTCAAGAAAATCATAACCTTTTAATTAAATAATTGAACAAATCGGATAAAAATTAGGCTTTTGACATTCAAGAATTAAAGTTGGCGATTTTCCGGTGATAGGTGTCTAAGGACGAAATGTTCAGCTGAACTACCTCCAAAATATTTCCAAAAATGAACGAAATCGCCAGGGCCAATTTTTTGCAAAGTCAAAAAAAACTCATTTTTTACCTATTTTTTGGGGTAAAAAAACATGTTTTTGGAGGAGATAAAAGGGGTGGGGGTAATTTGGGTAAGTTAGTTCGATAGAGAATGTTGACTTGTGGGAGGGGTCACCGAAGACCGGAAGTCAATATCTCTTACCGTTTGGTAGCCAGGATGGAGAGAAGTTGAAAAAACACGATTGTTAAAACTGCTCTCTCTCTTGGAGCTCGAGCAGTTAAAAAGTTAAACAGAAAATGAGGATAATAACAGCGTCTTAGTTTGTTGCACTTTTTTTTCAGCCACCCTATAGGGTAAAGGCTCATAATTTTGCCCAGTCTGCTTATAAGCATCGATGTTCCAAGTTTGAAATGCGATATTTTCAATACTAATTGACTTTTTTGTTACTCTATTTTCAGAAGAAATTTTCAGAAGTTTAGAAACTTGGCAAGCTATTTATCGTCTTATTTTTATTAAAATTAGTTTTAATACGTTTAAAAATGAATTAATATGTAGAGGTAAATTTGACTCGAATTTTGGACAACTTGGTTATTAATTTGGACAACTTGGCTGTAAATTTGGACAGCTAATCCGCCTCAACAGGATGCCCATTGTTCTTCATTTCTTGAACCAATCTTACCAAGTCCTCTTCCTGTTCATGTAAGAGAAACGTAGAATGTCACAAGAAGCCCGAAAACTTTCCATATCATTCATTAAAGTGAGTTGACTTCGGTACTCCAAAAACGTGCGGATTCGCTCATTCCAATTGTGAAAAATTGCCAATTTTTCACAAGAAAGATCTAATTCACAAGGCAAATCTCACTTCAGGTCAAATGTACAAATTACCAGTAATGTGAATCAACACAATGTTCATTGAATATTCAATAATATCACTCAAAAAAAAGCGAAGAAACATTGTTAGCATTGTTAGTATTCACCACAACTAAATAATGCCCAGCGCACAATAACTTTTGTTTGTAAACAGGTTTTCAAACTTTTCTATAAGTGTGAGCAAGATGACTAGATCTAGATCTCACTCACTCTCATTGAAATGTCGAAAACATATTAAAACAAAGGTTATTGTGCGTTGAGCATAATGCCCAGCGCACAACAAATTTTGTTAGTAGACATGTTTTCAAAATTTCCTATAAGAGTGAGGGAGATAACTAGATCTAGGTCTCACTCACACTTATTTAAATGTAAAAACATGTTTACAAAACAAATTATTGTGCGTTGGCCATAAGACTGAAGTAAACACGAAGATCTGTCATATTTCTCGTAAGCAATTGCTCACACTGAATTTTCAACAAAGCAATTTCAACTCAAATCATATTCAAAATTTAACGTATTTAGTGTTAAAATCTTCCAAAAAGAACAAATATTTAGATAGAATTCATTATTCATCAAATATTAGAATAAAAATCCATCATTTTAATCAATTTATTTTTAGTGTCCAATTTTATCCTCAAAGTGTCCAAAATAAGAAACTGGACAAAATTATGAGCCTTTGCCCTACGTAAAAATAAATTTCTTGAGAATTTTTTAAGTTTTTCATTAGATTTTCCATAATATTGAATAAATTACTGATTCTTAGTATGAGAAATGCATGGGAGTGCAAGAAGTGCAGAAAGTATTGCAGCATTTTTGAGAGTCTTCCGAAATGTTGGAAGTGTAAAGGGCTCTTCCATACAAATTGTGGAAGTGTCTAGAAGTGGTGTACACTTTTTCACCCTAATATCTCCCCCTTGGATTTGTTATTCCTCATCTCATCGTCTCATCTCATTAGGTTTATGATGGTTATTTGATGGCTAAAATAGGATATCTACACTTACTTAGAGAAATCCGAAAAAGTTAAAATATACAGAGAGTATATTTTTTATTTTTATTTTTTTTATTTTTTTTATTTATTTATTTCAAGTAGGGGATTGTGGGGCAGTTTAACGACGGGGCAGTTTCAATTTTTTCATATTCTTCTTATATTTTTGAAAGGAATAGGATAAAACCTTTATGTTATTGAAGAGATAACTGTTACCCATGTTCATAAAAATAATTAATTTCGTGACTCTTCTCGTTTGAATTCTATAATTAGTTTTATAAAACTGCATCAAAATGAAACATTTTGTAATGTTTTATTTTCAACAATTTCTAAACTATTGCACTTATCTATCGAAGTAACATAATTGTATTAAATTACTAGTGGTTTTATGTTTATTATAAGGCATTTAGCGTTGAATGAAATCTAAGTCGGTTCTGACAATTTTGATTTGAGTTCCGAAACTTCGCGAGGGGCAGTTTCATGCTAGCACACGCAGAAGTTTTCAGTATCTAACAATTTACTTTTTTAATCAAAATTAACTTAAAATGATCATTGAAAACGTTTTGTAGCTGTTTTTGTCGATAAAGTTCGAAATTATGAAAAATAGTATTTCCTAAAAGTTCATAAAAAAAATTTAAAAAATAATCTTTCAGTGTTTTTTAAGTGCTTGAAAATGATAAATTTAATTTTTATAATATCTTTTCAGAATGTTTTCAGCAAGATATTGTAAATTTTTTTTAGTATTATAAAAATTCAAGACTTTAAAATAATATTATAAAACTGTTATACTAAAAAGGACATGTTCTAAGGCGATATAATGATCCAACAATGTACGGAATTGGCTTAGCACTACAAAAGACATTTCTTTCGTTTAAAAATTCAAAGAAAATTGTTCAATTAATGAGAAATAGGCTTGAAAATCCTTGGCGATATTTTATTTTCTCTGTATGATTAATTAGTGTTCAAATTCTGTTATAAAGTTCTTGTTCGATTATATTTTTAGGTTTTAGAGTCTTAGAAGACTTCAAAATAGTAATTTTAATCATTTCTGGTATCTCAATTTTCCTATAAACACGTTTTATCTTTCTTAAAAATTGCCTCATATTTATCTTGAAATTGCCCCACAACGGGGGACTTTCACGCATTCTGCCATTCAAGTAAAATCATCTTCTCCACAATAGACCAATGAAATTAAAGGATTATTATTATTATTTTTATTAAACCCAAACCCAACTGTAATTCACAGAATATACAAAGTTTTACTTCTGTTTATCATCTTTTTGCAAAATGGTCTCAAAATCCATTTTGCAATTTAGGGGTGAAACTGCCCCACCCTCCCCTACTGCTTTTGAGCTAGAGCTCTTGAAAGCAAAAATTTAGACAGAGATATAGGTGTGTGTACAAAGAATTCAATGTTTGTGTGATAGCGGCCACCGCCGTCTTAGCGTTGGTAACCAACCTCCAGAGTAAAACGGTGGAAAACTCTTTCTCAGGTTTTATGAGCCATCTGCATCAAAAAACAGGAATAAGATATATACATTTATGAGAGTATGGGTAGGAAAAGAAAAAAAAGCAAAAAATAAAAAAAAAGCAATCTAAGACGCCAAAAAGATTTGGATAAGCCGCCGTTTCCTGTCCCTAGGAAGCTCATTCCAGAGAATTACTCCCTCAATGGATAGGGAGGGAATAGGGAACCCGGCACAACGAGACACGAAGACCTGGCGGACGAACCCGCCGGTCTTCTTAATTTTTATTGAATTTAAAATTTTACTGATGTTACAAATAGAAAAATTGTCAGAAAAATTCAAAAATTGCGAATTTTACGTCTTTTGTCTGTTGTCCTCGTGCAATCATTATAAATTTTGAGCTAATAACATAACATTATATACTCTTTCATTTGGTAAAAGTTTTAAAATGATTCCACATGGTTTTATACTAAAACAAAAAATCACTTAAGAAAAAATATACCATAGTTTTGTACGGAAAATGTATGAGAATGCTCCGCCCCGATTTTACCCTGCAGTATTGATCCGAAATCGGTGTAAATATTACCCTTTTTAGGTCTATTATGGGTTAAAGTTACCCTTTTTCATGTTGATTTTACCCTGAAAAAAGGTGTAAAATTAACAATAAAAAAATGTTAGTTTTTACACCAGAAGTGTTAAAGTTATGACGAAAAAAAAAGTTAATCGTAGCCTCTTTTTTTCTCAGTGTATCGATACTAGTTGATAGAATTCAGCCAAATCTTGTTGTGCATGTGAAAATCGCAACACTGAATTTTGCATAGCACTTGAGGAAAAACTAAAGCAAAACTATAATTTCCCAGGTTTTCTACTCGGCGCTGGATCAAGCCTATCACAGTGAAGCCAGTGTTCACGGTTCCTCTACCACCGATACTCTCCGTGAACTCCAGGGACGCTACTATGGTCTTCCTTATGTGGAATCCACAGCCTGGCAGTTGCGTTTCTCTCATCTGATTGGCTACGGAGCCAAATACTACTCTTACCTGGTGTCTCGAGCTGTGGCATCTAGCATCTGGCAGACCTACTTTGCTCGTGATCCTCTGAACCGGACACAGGGTGAAAAGTACCGCCAGGAATTTCTGTCCTTTGGCGGAGGAGTGCCCAGTCGACAGTTGGTCAGCAATTTTCTCCACAACGAAGTGACACCCAAGACGCTAGCACAGAATCTCATAGAGGAAATTGACGCCAATAGTGACAAGATTAGGCGATTAACGGAGAGATAGGAGACTAGAAATCCATAAGTCAGTGTTTTAAGTCTAGGTCTGTGTTTTATTATCAAAAAAAAAATAGGAAAATGGAGGGGAGGGCAAGGAGCTTGAAATGCGGAGAAGGGTGAATATTCTACAATTCTTATTTTTTTTTATCATAATTCATTGGCCAAAAAACAAAACAAAAGGAAAAAAAACCTGAAATTCATCCCACAGGAAAATCTTCAATCACTTGTGGCAACTTATTTACATCCCTCTCTCTCTCTTTCTCTTTCTTATATCAAATTTCTCTGTAAATATAGTTTTTAAATAAATTGATAGACATCCAATTTGTGTGTGTGTGCTTCCCGGCCATCTCAATCAAAGGGATTTCTCTGGGACAAATTTTTTCTTTTACTCACAAACGGAAACACAAGGGTGAAATCACTTTCGAATTAGGGAAAGTTAGTTTTCCTCTCTCTTTCTATCTTCTGCTCTCACCACAAAATTCACATTTTTCACTCTCTCAGTCAATATTTTTCAAAGAAGAAAAATCAATTGGGGGACTTTTACAGCACACGAATGTAATTTTCACATCATCATCTCTAAATTAGGGGATACACACTCGCTGGCATCTCTCCATTTAGGCGACATAGTTGTATTGATTCTGGTTATCCTTGTCACGTTCCATATAGTCTCGATCAATAAGCGACTCAATTCGCTTCTTCAAATCAGCCGGCTGCAAAAAAAAAACAATTGAAAAGAAATCCCCAATTAAAGTAAAACGAAAAAAAATGGATTAAAATGCTAAAAATGCCTCACTTTAACCGGAAACGTGAGTTGTTTGTAGAGTTCACTGATGAGGAGATTGTGACTGAGAGTCTTTCGCATTTTCATAATTCTAACTATTGCCGCATCAATCTGATACTGCCGATCCTGGTAGACTCTCTCCTCCGTAGCCTTCTGCTCTTCCGTCTACAAAGAACAAAATTCCCCGTTTTAAAGATACCGCTAAAATACTTTGTTTTTTGGGAAATCTTACAGTTTCTTTCATCTGAATCTGATTGATCTTGATCCTGAAGAGTTTATTTGTGAATTCGTTGTTAAACTGAAATCTGTCACCATCCTCAATTTCTCTCCCTTTGGGAATCTTCGTGATCACCCTTGCTTTACCACACGCTAAACTCTGCAGTGTTCGTCTCAGCTCACCGTCCTACACGAGGGGCATGCCAGAAAAAATTCCACTTAGTCACATCCATTTTATTTGAAATTGAAATAAGGATTAAAGGTGAGATTCTTAGTTATCTACCCAATTGTAATCCTAAAAAAATTTCATATCGTGCAATTGAAGTCAAACTTTACCAAAGTGTTTTCGCTATTCCCTAAGGCCGGCTTCAGACTGAAGGTTTAGTCCAGTTCCTGAAGGTCTCAAAAATCTAAATAATAAGCAATTTTAATGATTTTTCGAAATCTAATGGATTATTTGCCCTTAATATCCAATTCTAAACAACAATTTCTTAAAAAATCGTGCTTGATAAGGAATTAGAGGAGTTAAGCCAGATGGCTAAGCCTTAGGTCTGATGCCCGTATAAGAGCCTTGACACACTTGATGATTACCCGAGAGACGGCTTAGAGTAATTATATTCGAAATAATGATTAAATAAAATTTCTATAATTTTCCACTAAGTCGTCTCTCGGCTTAAGTCGTAAGTGTGTCTAGGGCATAATCTAAATAAAAGAAGGCTAAACATTTTCCTAGCCGTCTTTCTGTCCAGTTCATCTGGCCTGGATCTACGGCCTTTCGAACTTCAGGAGTTACGAGCGGGTCACGAAGACTAAAAACAGATAATTATTTATTTTCTTTTCAGCATATAATAAAAATTTATTAAATTCAAACTCTTACGCATTTAAAAGTGCAACATTTCAGCTATAAGGTAGACCGGGGCAGTTTACCCAACAAATGAAATTTTTCATTGCGTATTTATTATTATTATTAAACTTTTAAGGCTTTGTTAACCCTCTAACAGTGTTTTCTTTAATATGCAAAACAAAGTAGTTAAATAATTTTGTCTAGGGTAATTAAGTCAGGTAATTAAGTTTTGTCTAGGGTCCACTGAACTAAAAAAAAACCATCCATTTTTCATTATCTCTTTCCGTCTGGGCGCCCGCCTCCAGGCAGTCATATCGGTTTAAGGCATAAAAAGACTGAAATTTTTTTTTATTGAAAAATAGTGAACAAATAGTAAAATAAATGAATTTTAAACGTTTTTTATGGATGAATGTTCTATGATTATCTAAAAAATGATAATTTTTTGGAAAAAAACGTTTAGGGGAGACCGGGAAGGTTTGGGATAGGGGTAGTGTGGGACAAGGCGATTTTTTTCTTTAATTTTTCAAATAAATGGGATTTAACCACTACTCAATCATAGGCAACAATAAGATGTATATTGACTAAAAAATGGATATCCTCAGTTCTATTGCTTAGCCCTTTAAGGACGATTGGAACACCGGTGTCCCATAAAGAAAATAATTTTTCCTGACTAACTAAAGTTATTTTTTTCTTATGTCTGTACATAATTGCAAAGTAGAAGGTTGAATGAATCTAGAATATTTTTTGCAAGTCTCTAGCTATTTGCTATGTAATAAATATTTAAGCTCAAAAATGGGTAATTTTTAAATTCTCAAATTCATAGTTGATTTTATTTATTTTATACACTTCTAATTTTTTTTAAACAAAAGCCTTTTGGCAATAAAATCTACAATACTCATACTTAATATTTTTCATTAAAGCGAAAAATATTATTCATTGGTATTGTAAGAAAAATTACTTAAATTTTTCGGCTATTTTTGCTCCTATCGTTCATAGAAGCACAAAATACACCAAATTAGACTCTGTTGAACTTTCTAAGGACAGACGTAAGACTTATCATTGATTATGTTTCTCAGTTTAATTTTTATTGTTGATTTTCAGTCCGTAAAAAGTGTCTCGTCGTTAAAGGGTTAAATTTTATGATTTTTTTTTAAATTGATAAAAATTGTATATTTTGACGTCTCAGTTTCCCTCTTTGTATTTTATATAGGCTATAGAGGAAAGTACTCTCCCTTCGAACGCTCATGCCTTCGAATAATGTAAATTTTCTTTTAGTTTTTCTAGGAGACTTACACATTTCTATTAAATATTAGTTGGCTTATATCATCAATTATTGATAATTTACGTGATAATTTAGTGTAAATCTCTTACGAAAAATAAAAGAAATTCATATTATTTAAAGGCATGAACGTTCGAAGGGAGAGCACTTTCCCCTATATAATCAAAACTTTTCTATCTCATTAGCTAGCAGTGTAATCTGGGAACATATTTTTATAAAAGTTTCTGTGATCATACACTCTTGTTTTTACTTAAAGGTTTTAAATACCAAAATTACACGCGGGGATGTTTGGGACACCTAAACGGGGTTGAATGGGACGATGATTTTTGACAAGATTGTAAGTGGCGCGCAAATCGTTACTGTCAAAATGGAGATTAAATTCCCAATTTCTACTGGAAATCTCCTAGTGCAAACTTTAACAATTGACAATTTAATTATCAATGTCTTGGGAATCAATAATTTCTTCTCCTGAAGATATTCGACATTTGTCCAATCCTGTTAAAAACTATTTCATCGAAAATTTCTCTAGCAATATCCTCTACAATTCTCACAAGTTCCTCAGAAAAGGTAAGGCAAGAGCTCATCTAGATAAATAAGGAAAAACAGTTACTATGCAGTTGTCGTAAAATCAAATAGGAATCCGTCAATGAGTTCAAAACTCACAGTGTTAAGATAATCTACTTGCCTGAGGAATTTTATGATCGTGATTGCAATATTTCGAATAAAAAAAGCAAAGAAAGGTAGATGGAAAATAAGAAGAAAATACTTTAAATAATTGATTGACAATAAATGACTCTACTGTACAAATAAAATTGATATTAATTACTAATACATTACTAATACTAACTATTACATCCACTTTTGCGTCCTATACTGCCCCATATCTGAGAGGTCTGAGACAAAGCGTCAAGTTAAATGTTTTATCTTCTCCAAGAAAACTAATTTGTTTTCCAAGTTCTATCGAGTACTTTTTATAAAGTCAATACCCATAAGTATCCCATAGACCGCATAAAATTATGATACGCTATCGTGATTTTTTGGAATAGTGTCTCAAAGTCAAAACATGAAAAAGTGTCCCAACCTCCCCGGTCTCCCCTACACAGTACATCTTAAAAAATGCCCAAAATTCATTAAGCACTCAAAACCAAAGGCGATATTAACCCTCTAACAGGTAAGACCGCCTCAAGGCGGTCATTCTATAAAACGCATATACTGCGATAATATTACTTATTCGAAGTTAAAATATCTACAGTGTCCTCAGTTATAGTCTTACTAACGTATTTTCTGAAGCTGAACTCATTTTGACCTTTCGTTTGCTTACAATCTTCAGTTTTGTGTGACAGGTCAGAGAAAAAACAACAAAATGTTTTTTCCACATTTCTTTGAATTAGCTCTCGCCTTGCCTTTTCTGGAGAACTTGTAAAAATTGTAGAGGATATTGTTCGAGAAATTCTCGAGAAAATAGTTTTTAACGAGATTGGGCAAAGATCGAATATGCTCTGAGAATGAATTATTGATTCCCAACACAATGATGGTTTAATTGTCCCTGTAGTTAGAGAAATCTGCTCCACTGATAAACTTTGCACAAGAGGGGGATTTCCAGTAGAAACTGGGCATTACTCTTCATTTTGACAACAAACAATTGCATGCCACCTACAATCTTGTCGAAAATCAACGTCCCATTCATCCCATTTTAAGTGTCCCAAACATCCCCGAGTATAGTTTTGGTATTTAAAACCTTTAAGTAAAAAACAAGAGCGTATAATCTCTAAAACTTTTATAAAAATATGTTTCCAGATTATACTGCTAGCTAATGAGATAAAAAAGTTTTGATTATATCGCTGATATAAAATACAAAGAGGAAAACTGAAACGTCAAAATATACAATTTTATGAATTTAAAAAAAAAATGTTCATAGAATTAAAACAATGAAACTTTAGTCAAGATACATCTTAATATTGCCTACGATTGAGTATTGGTTAAATCCCATTTATTTAAAAAAAATAATGAAAAAATCGCCTTGTCCCACACTACGCCTGTCCCAAACCTCCCCGGTCTCCCCTATGTAGAATTTTGATTGATTGAATAATAATAATATTTTATTGTATTTTATTTTATTTATTTATTTTTTTTTTAATTTCGGTATTGAGATTAAATGACCACAGACCACCCGGTCGACCCGTTGGAGCAGTTTGTGGTTGTATTATAGCTCTTTGTGTAAGCTTGGGCTGGGGAGACATGATAACTTATTTTCGATACTATCGACTGTCGATTCTAAAAAAATTTAAACGATAGCTGCACTTCTTGTGACTAATATAGATCTTTATCAACAGTCTCATTCTTTCAAAAATGTTGCTATGAATGGTCCAACAATCTGTAAAAAGTCGACATTCACTTAATCTAACAGATAAATAAGCTTTCGGAGCTTCTGGAACGTCGTTAAAGACATGTGTGGCCTGGCGTTGTCTTAATGAAACACAATAACCTTCCTATTGGCCAATTCTGAGTTTTTCTGGTCAATCGCCTGCTTCAATCTGGTCAGTTATTCACAATAGAGGTCCACATTGGGTGTTTAACCATTGAGCATCAGTTCATTGTGAATAATTCCCTTCCAATCTCACCAAATACACAGCAAAGCTTTTTTAGCCATTAATCCGGGCTTTGCGATCGTTTGGGAAGGCTCATCACGCTTGGGCCACGATTTTTTCCGACTATTGTTTTCGTATTATGTGACTTGTCTGACCGAAAAACCAGGTATTAACGTCTGAATTTTTAAAATTTTTAAACACTGAGAGAAATCCGAAAAAGTTAAAATAACATTCCAGAAATGTTAATTTTACCCTGCAGTATTGATCCGAAATCGGTGTAAATATTACCCTTTTTAGGTGCATTATGGGTTAAAATTACCCTTTTCATGTTAATTTTACCCTTAAAAAGGTGTAAAATTAACATTAAAAAATGTTGACATATTTTTTACACCTAAAAAGTGTTAAAGTTATGAGGAAAAAAAGTTAATCGCACCCCCGTTTTTTTTTCTCAGTGAAATTATCTTGAAAAAAAATTATGGAAATACGCTATTTTTAGTCTTCGTGACCCATGTAAAGGCCTGAATAATTATTCATCATACCCAATCAGAGAAATTAAGTCCCCCCCCCCAACTTCAGCTCTAAACCGAATACGCACACTCACATTAAGAATCTCACCTAAATTAACCTGATTTAGGCTTATCACAAGTTTTACACTTCCTGAAAGAACACAGTTATTTTAATAAATAAAATCTTTACCTCAATATTCGAAAGTGACTTGACGTCTTCAAAGGCCAGGGTATCCTTTTGATTGAACAACAGCAGCACCAGCGCCTGGAACAGTGACACTTGTAGATCCTTCGGTCCCTGATCAAAAACCGCCTTCAGCACACAATGTCCCAACGTCGGCTGCCACTGCAACTTCCGGCCACTGTGCTTGGCCAGATAGAACTTGCTAAAGAGTCCCTGCAGTGCCACAAGTTGCAATGGCATCGTTACATCCATAATGGGATACGTTGGCCAATAGCCCATCGTGAGGATATTCACGGTGAGATCAATGTTGGTATTGTAATCCTTCTCCTGGCCCACCAGATGCTGCTTGAATGCAATATTGATGTCCTTACTCAATTCCATATCCTTAAACATCCCCTCCAACTTGGACGTGAATCCCCCTCCGCATTCCTGCTTCAACTTCGACAGCATACTCTTCTCTGCATCCACAGAAGCTGACTTGCCCACAAGCAGACGCTTAGCCAGATCCTTCTTGTAGAATGCCTCAAAGACATCTTTGCCGTGAATGAAGCGAAACAGAACCATTATTTTATCCAAAATCTGCTCCAGTTCCTCCTCCGTGGCCTCCTTATTGCCCGCCCGCAGCTTCAGGTCCACATACTTGGCGATGAGTTCGGCGGGTTTATTGGCGCGCTGATTGATGAAGAACTCAAAGGCCTCTCGCAATGAATTGACAAACTTATCATTGTGCTCGAAACACGAATTTACGATGTTGTCCATCTTATCTTTGAAGTCCAGCAAATCCTGCACCAGACTCTTGTCCTTCTCCGGATCAATCACAATAGTTCGACCCTTCTTCTTGATATACCTATAAAGAATTTATTTAAAAGAAAATCCTTGCAATTTTGTACCTTCCTAAAATTATTTTAGATCACGCCCCTTTTAAGAGCAATCACCAGATACTACAGAATTTTTTTAATATTTAACAAAATGATGCTGTAGCAGAAAGAGTCGGATAGAACGAAATCCTCCTATCTCCAATATTAATAATTAACAACTCTTTCCTTTTACTGCTCGAACTCCACAGAGAGAGCAGTTATAATCCCTCGATTTTGAGTCATAATTTCGACTCCTTAGCCCTTCCAAGGGGTTGTATTTTCGTAAAATTTTTATAGTAAGACTGTTGAACCTGGAGGAATTGGAGGAAGAAATCCCATCCTGATGAAGACTCTTCTAAGCTAACGGTACACTGAGAGAAATCCGAAAAAGTTAAAATAACATTCCAGAAATGTTAATTTTACCCTGCAGTATTGATCCGAAATCGGTATAAATATTATGCTTTTTAAGTGTATTAGGAGTTAAAGTTCCCTTTTTCATGATAACTTTACCCTTAAAAAGGTGTAAAATTAACATTAAAAAATGTTGATATATTTTTACACCTAAAGTGTTAAATTTATGAGGAAAAAAAGTTAATCGCACCCTCTTTTTTTCTCAGTGTATCAACCGCTGTTCAGCTGGGGTGGTAACTTTGAGGGGTGCTATAACAACGGCCAACCTTAAGTTACAATATCGCTATAGTTCCGCTAGATTGGGTTGTGAGTGTTCGACGATTTATTCCGAAGGCACAATCGAATCGGCTCCACAGTCGGTCTTCACAAGTGAAACGTGGAGGACGCTGATGGATTCGTGGCCTTCTTGGAATGGGCAATGGGGCTCAATCTCCGAGAGGCTAGCGATGAAGTTCACAGTTAGAGAAGGAGAGAGCCTCTAAAGAGCGGCGAAAGCTAGTGGAATCTCTAACTAAGACGCTCGGGACTCGGGACCCCGGGAGTATTTGCTTCCGGTTAGTGAGTCAGAAAACTTCATCCTAGCTGGCCCTTCCCCTTTGCAGAGTTTACTGAATTGGTGGAGCTTATTTACGAAAAGAGGAGGAGGAGAAGGACCCCAAAGAACATGTACATGAAGGCAGAGACTGGGGTGGATTATAAAGCCTACCATCGCATAGCAGCCACTTTCAGCAGGAATAAGGGAGTCCAATCTCAACAATTTGTTTGCCTGGCTTCCAAGAAGATGGTGAGACGTAAGACCAGGAGTGAGACGTAAGAGAACCTCGTGGATTTGTAAAGCAGGAGAACAAAAAGTAGGCCCTAGTCTAGATCACTAATAAGGTTTTCTTTGAGTTATTGGCCTCAATTCTGAGACCAAGATCGAGATCAGGATCAAGAAAATTTCAAGATTTTGGTATTCTAAAATCAAAAAATCAAGATCAAGATGTCAAATCTGTCAAATGTCTTGGAATCTTGAAATCCAAGACACAAACCGTGTGGATATCAAGGTTTGCAATTCTGGAACCAATATTTCAAGATTTCAAGAAGTCAAATTTCTTGTTTTCTTGAAATAATTCCAAGTTCCTCTCGGAGGTGCTTGGAATTTTCAAGATAGTAACAATTTGAAGAGTTTCATATGGCAATGACTATTGAAGAGGAGTATTTCTATAAGAAGTGGTAGAAAAAGAGAATTACTTTGAAAAATACCGTATTTGACCTTGTAATTTAATCGAAATGGTACGTATTTCTAGATGTACATATCGAAGTACACTACCCTGAGAATACCTGCAAAATAATCACATCTTGCATAAGCATTTCTTGGTTTATCACAGGTCACAAGTGTGGTTTACCCTTCCTGTAGTCCTGTTTATGGCCTCTCATTAAGTCTTTAATACGTCCTATAATTAATTTTCCTAATTTATATGACGAAATTTCAACAAATTCAACAGAGAACTTAAGATATTTGTCAGAACTGACGTATCGTAAAATGTGGAAAATCTTGAAATCTTGGTTCTTAGCTAAAACATTTTAAGTTCCACAAATGCTTTACGTCAGTATACGAAATCTTGATTTTGGAAATATTTGACAGCTTGAAATTTTGATCTTGATTTTGGTCTCAGAATTGAGGCCATTGTTTCATTTAATTGGTGATTGCGAAGGCTTAGCAGATTCTTTTCTCCTCCAAAATCGTAACAATGTGTTCTAGAGGTTGTCCAGACGGGTATTTCGTCCATATACGAAAACCCCGTTCAATCATTCCTACACTGAGAGAAATCCGGAAAAGTTAAAATAACATTCCGGAAATGTTAATATTACCCTGCAGTATTGATCCGAAATCGGTGTAAATATTAAGCTTTTTAGGCGTATTAGGGGTTAAATTTACCCTTTTTCATTTTAATTTTACCCTTAAAAAGGTATAAAATTAACATTAAAAAATGTTAATATACTTTTACACCTAAAAACTAGTTAAAGTTAAACTAGCTGTTAAAGTTATGAGGAAAAAATGTTAATCGCACTCTCTTTTTTCTCAGTGTAATAACGGTTTTCAAAGTCAAAGCTTAAAAAGGCTATAGGGAACGTATTTCTCATCCGAATCGTATCATGTATGGCTCATTGGAAAGGTCTTGGAATTTCTGACAAGACTGAACTGGTTCCAATCGGTTATAAGCTAATAATGAAACGTTTCACAACCAATAACTAATTTTTGTTAAAAAGTAGGCCCTAGTCTAGATCACTAATAAGGTTTTCCCCTAAACTATTTTGGGAGATCTTTTGTGTGATTTAAATCTATTCATGAAATCGGTTGTGAACCGGTAAACGGTAAATGTTGCGACAGTACTTTTAACGTATAGCTTCTAAGTCACGAATTTAAGCAATCCGCATATCTGGAACGCTTTGCTACCCCTTTTTATATAAAAGTCTCAAAGGGGCATGGTCTATTTATTTTATTTTAGCTAGATTAAATTGGTAGTGATGGTTTGCTATCAAAAAATCTTGTTAATGGATGAACAGCATCGGGATTAATTTCAACATTTATTTAGTGAAAATAACAAAACACAAATTTGTCCAAAATTTGATAGGAAAAAATAAAATCAGTCAGTAACAAATTTGATCAATAGAATGTTTGAAAATGAGAGAGCTCAGTTATTTATACAAAATCAACAGGAGAAACCAGATTTGTTTGACAAAAAAAAATACAAAATTAATGAGTAAAAAATCAAATTTGATCGGGAATGGCTTCAGCATACTTCTAGATCAGAAAAATTTCATTGAATCAATATTCACATCCCTTTGCATTATGTTTATCTAACTCTTTGGCACTTAATTTGAATTGATCTAAATTGAATTTGTTGTGATGTTTAAAAGAAAAAGAAAAAGAAGAGTGCGAAAGAGTAAGATAGACATATGCAAAGTTTTTAAGAAAAAAAAGGGGAGTGAATTTTGATTTCATGAAATTTTCCTGATCTAAAAGGTGTGCCGAAGGCTTTAACAAATATTTCTTTTATAGACTAAACTAAATTTTGCTGACTAAATTTTGTTTTAATTTGGCTTTTTTTTTTAAATTGTACCATGGATATTTTCCTTACTGTAATTTATTTAATAAAGAAAATTCTACCCAAATTGATTTTTTTCGTGGAATAAACATTATTAGTCAGTAATGGCTCCGGTATACCTAATAGATCAGGAAAATTTCATAAAATCAAAATTCACATACCTTTCCTTCTTAAAAGCTTTGCATATATCTATCCTACTCTTTCGCACTCTTCTTCTTCTTTTGAACATCACACCAAATTAAATTTAGTTCAATCCAGTTTCGAGATCGAAAGGGTGCTTATGCAAATAGTTTAAGAGCAAAAGGGACGCGAATTTTGATTTCATGAAATTATAATGAGCTAAATGGTGTGCCGAAGACATAAATTAGCAATTTGGCTTGTGAAATCGGTAAGTAATTGGCTCTAGCACACCTTTTAGATCAAGAAAATTTCATGAAATCAAAATTCACATCCCCTTTTTTCACATGTTTTGCATATGTCTGTCTCATTCATTCGCACTCCAAATTCGATTGAGCTAAATTGAATTTGTTGTGTTATATAAAGAAAAAAGAATAGTACAAAAGAATAAGATAGACATATGCAAGGAATATGCGAAAGAAAGGAATTCGAATTTCGAGTTCATGAAATTTTCCTGATCTAAAAAGTGTGCCAGAGCAATAATGACTCGGGCCAATCCGGCACATCTTTTAAGTTAGGAAAATTTCGTAAAATTAAAATTCACGTCTTTTTCTCTCTCTCCGTTTTCCATATGCCTATTTCATTCTTTTTCACTCAAAATTCGATTGAACTAAATTAAATTTGATGTGACTTATGTGAATTTCGATTTCATGAAATTTTTTTATCTAAAAGGTGTGCCAGCGCCATAAATAATTCAAATCAGTCAATAAAAACCGCAATTACAATTTTTAATTTTTTTTTTATTACTTGTTAAATTTATTTTCACTAACCTATTTTGCCAAAATACTGCCCAATCTAATGAAATTTTCTTATTGAGCGATGTAATAATTTTCTGACAATTTTTTTACTGATAAAACCTATTTTTACCAACCAAATACGATTTATTTTACCAAAATTTTTATTATTGGCCAAAATACAAAATCCTAACCATTCATTTTAAATAATTTTAAACACGACTGCCTGAGGAAAATTAAAACCGCTCTCTTATAAAGTTCCAAAATATTAAAGACATGTAGGGGAAAGGCTCATAATTTTGTCCAGTTTCTTATTTTGGACACTTTGAGGATAAAATTGGACACTAAAAATAAATTGATTAAAATGATGGATTTTTATTCCAATATTTGATAAACAATGAATTCTATCTAAATATTTGTTCTTTTTGGAAGATTTTGACACTAAATACGTTAAATTTTGAATATGATTTGAGTTGAAATTGCTTTGTTGAAAATTCAGTGTGAGCAATTGCTTACGAGAAATATGACAGATCTTCGTCTTTGCTTCAGTCTTATTTAGCTGTGGTGAAGTACTAACAATATTTCTTCGCCTTTTTTCGAGTGATATTGTTAAATATTCATTGAATATTGTGTTGATTCACGTTAATAGTGATTTGTACATTTGACCTGAAGTGAGATTTGCCTTGTGAATTAGATTTTTCGTGTGAAAAATGGGAAATGTTTTAAGACATTTATCATTGAGGTGATGTTTCTTACAGTAGACTCTCACTCAATCGGGAATATGGGACGAAATGTCATCCGGTTTAGCGATAAAATTGAGCGTCAAAGCCTTTGTAAATTCCACAAAAAGCGCTCAATTATAAAGAATCACGACAAAATAGGAAGAACTACAATGAATTTGAGCGAATTAGCTTCATAATTAAGCATGAAAATTATCAACAAAATTTGACGCCCGATTGAAAAAGAGCCGATTGAGCGAGAGTCTACTGTATTTTGAACAGGTGTTTTTCTCACGAAATTTCGTGAAGTTTAAGCTTTTGTGAAGACTAGGTTGGACAAATGCCTGGAGAAACAAAGGAGCATCATCTCTACGAAAGAGATGTAGCGAGAAATGCCTTGAAAGGCTCCCGGAAAGGCCAGGGAATGAGCGAATCCGCACGTACTTGAAGTACCGAAGTCAACTCACATTAATGAATGATATGGAAAGTTTCCGGGCTTCTTGGGACATTCTACGTTTTTCTTACATGAACAAGAAGAGGACTTGGTAAGATTGGTTCAAGAAATGAAGAAAAATGGGCATCCTGTTGAGGCGGATTATCTGTCCAAATTTACAGCCATGTTGTCAAAATGAATAACCAAGTTGTCCAAAATAAGAGTCAAATTCTCCTCTACATATCAATTCATTTTTAAACGTATTAAAACTAATTTTAGTAAAAATAAGACGATAAATAGTTTGCTAAGTTTCTAAACAACCCTTCTGAAAAGAGAGTAACAAGAAATGTCAACTAGTATTGAAAATATCGCACTTCAAACTTGGAACATCGATCCTTATAAGCAGACTGTCCAAAATTATGAGCCTTTACCCTATAAGATTTTTTTTACCAACTTAAAATACAATTTTATTTTAAAAAACGATTGTTAAAACTGATCTCTCTTGGAGTTCGAGCAGTTAAAAATCTACACTGAGAGAAATCCGAAAAAGTCAAAATAACATTCCGGAAATGTTAATTTTACCCTGCAGTATTGATCCAAAATCGGTGTAAATATTATCCTTTTTATGTGTATTAGGGGTTAAAGGTACCCTTTTTCATGTTAATTTTACTCTTAAAAAGATGTAAAATTAACATTAAAAAATGTTGATATATTTTTACACCTAAAAATGTTAAAGTTATGAGAAAAAAAAGTTAATCGCACCCTCTTTTTTTCTCAGTGTATTAAGAAAATATTTCTCAGTACATTTTCTTAGCAGTTTTTAAAGGGTTAATTCTGGGAAATTTTAGCATAAAAAAACATTAAAGAAATGTGTAACTTACCCATTAAAGTTCGAGCATAATTCTGCGGTTCCATTCTTCACGCGACTAAACAACCCATAGAGCAGCTGTAAATCCGCCAGACGATTTTCCTCCAGCAGACTGTCCAATCCTTTCTGTAGAATCCCCGTGAGATGTTCACTGAGCAGCTGTTTCTCCACCGTATAAATCAATTGTGGCTTCGTGCTTGGATCCAAATAATGCAACAATCGCTCATTCTCCTCGGCCAGCCTCTTGTCAGCGTGTTGCAGATACTCCGGAACATCCAGTTCCTGCATCATCCGTTGCCCTTCAGCCTGATAAAGCTGCCTCGTGGCCACGAGGAATTTATCCTCAAATGCCAACTGATAGATCTGCAAATCCGACAGCATCCTCAGTAGATTCTTCAACAGAGTCCTATCCACTGTATCCCCAGTCCTTTCCTTCTCAATCAAGATCAACAGCCCATCCACTGTCCTCTTCTGCACCAGAATATTGAGTGCAATGTGCTTCCGGAAGAGATCCAGACCCATGTCCCATATCGAATGGACAGTCGGATTCTGTAGTACATACGTCCGATCCAGGTAGAGGAAGATACTTCGGATCATTATCATGAGCTGACAGTGACTCTGCCAGCAACCATTCATATTTTTAAGGTACACCAACTTGTCCATGGTGTCCGCAAGGAAGGGCTCAATATTGGACTTGACATGGGCCTCAGTCAAGGCATAAAGTTTACTGTACAGTTGCGAGTCCATCTTGTGACTGCACAGATTCTCGACTGCCTGGTACAGTTCTTCCAGGGAATAGGCAATGGACTTTGATGTCTGTATGGCCACAACAGCCTTCTCCAGTTTCTCCCACGTTCGCTCCTGATAATTTTCAGGCAAAACAGGCTTGCCTGAGGCAAAGTGGAAAGACAAAAGGAAAGAAGCAATTTAGGAGATTTTTTACTGATTCATCGACAGTACGAATAAAAAATATTCGAACGATTGGGACTGAGTTGAAATGTCTTTGCATTTTTGTCAAAATTTATAGGGTAAGTGTGCCAAATTTCGGCCAGCTTCTAATTTCGGCCACTTTGAATGTAATTTCGGCCATGGAAATAAATTAATTAAAATGATGTATGTTATCTTCGAATAGTCAATGAATTCATTTTGCTTTTAAATATTTCAAAATGTCAGTTGTGGGGTTATGTTAAAAAATTCGTATTCTGGATTAATGAAAATCATATTTATGTGCTTCTTCCTGAATGTTTACATACATTATAATCGTATTAAATGAAATGAAAGTTTGATACCATTAAGACTTATGAGAAAGTACGGGAATTTGATTCAAAGTATAATTTAATCTCACATAAATTTCGTTGGTTTTGAAAAAAATCTTTCTAATTTGGGAGGAGAGAAATGTCAAAAGTACCCCCCGAGCGTTCGAATTTAGAAGACTCTACTTATTCATTTTAGGATGTATTAACACAAAGACTGTTAAATTTTAGGTATAAATTTGAATTTAAATTGCGATGTAAAAACTCAATGTGGAAAGAGTCTAAAAAAAATGTCACAGATCGATTGTGTTTCTAGTAGTCTTGGGATTTGTGGTTAAGTGCAGAAGGTTTTTCTTTAGTGTTTTTCATGAAAATTGATTAGTTTCCATTAAAGATTGTTTCTGTTTATGTGAATAGTGAATCAATCTTTAAATTTCAGGTAAAATTTCCCAGCTGGATCCTGTATTTCGCATGAAAAAAGTATATACTTTGTGAGCGTCTCTTCGGTGAGGTAGTATCGACGGGAATCTGTGCGTAAATTTGAGATGCTACTATTCAGGTCTTCAGGACAAATTACACAGAAGATCTCAAGACTTGTGGGTCATATAAACGTATTAAACTAAATATTAAACTCGTTCCGTATGACGTTTTGAAATTTTTTATCCGTTGCTTCACAAAAGGTAGTCACAAACAGGGTGGCCGGTATTGCACTCAAAGTGGCTGGAATACTACCCAAAGCAATGTCCACATTTTTATTAATTTTTCAATATTTTAGGAAGTGATTTAAAGAAAACAAGACTATAAACTAGTTTTCAAGGTTCCACACAACCTTCCCGAAAAGGTAGTAACAAGAAATATCAATATGAATTAAAAATATTGCATATCAAATTTAGGTCTTTAGTGCTTATTTGCAACTATGCCGAAATTTGGCACACTTACCCTATCAAATTTTACTTAATCGATTTTCTTAACAAGAAAAATATGCTAAACAAAAAATAATAGCTTTTTAATGGAAAAAAACACACAACGTCATTAAAAGTATAGTCAGTAGTCGTGTCAGCGAACCTTTCCGAAAAGAAAAATTTCATGAAATCAAAATGCACATCCCTTTCATTCTTAAAAGCTTTTCGTGTGTCTATCTCATTCTATCGCACTCTTCTTCTTCTTTTAAACATCAAATCAAACTAAATTTAGCTCAATCGAATTTGGTATGTGAAAAAATGAGATAGCCATGTGCAAAACGTTTGGAAAAAGAAGCGGTACGAATTTTAATTTCATGAATTGTGTTTCCTTATCTAAAACGTGTGCCGGAGCCATTAATTCAAATTTTTATCATAACAAAATATTTTCCTTTGTTTTAGTAATAAAAATACAAGTTTTTGGTTAAAAAATCATAAAAATTTTTTCTGACAGAGCAATTAAATTAAATTGAGGTTAGCGGTTAAATCGTATTAGAGTAAAATAGGAAACCAATGGAACAAAATCTCTTTTTGTTATATTTTCTGATAATATATAGCACTAGCGCCATTTGCGACCAGTAGACGAACTGTGCATATTTTTTAACCCTCTATCAGGTAAGGTAAGACCGTCTCAAGACGGTCATCACAAAAATCACATTTACGCGATTGCAAAGTTTCTATTTACTTAAAATTGCTTTTATTCATTTAGTTATAATCTTACTGATATTAATTCTGAAAATAAATGTAAATTAAGGCAGTAAATGCGAATTTAAATGCAGTAATTGTGTGTTTTCGGTAAGTGCCTTAACACGTGGTAACTGTTAGAAAGTTAAACGATACGAATCGAATTTGAATACATTTTCGTAATATTTAATATTATATATTACGACGAATTTGCCTCTTAAATGGCTAGGGGTAATGAAATATTCACGACAGTCAAAAATAGAGACAATCGAACAATAGCCAATCTAAAATTGCAGAATAGTGGTTTCAGCGTATTATTTACACTTAAGCACTATACTTCGGGAATTATTAATTAATTCATTAATTAATTCATTAATTTTGTTTGACTTAGGGGAAGTGAGACACCTTTGAAATTGTGATTTTTCCCTATTTTTAAATAAAATTGAGCCTTATAGTGATATAATTTAACTGCACAAATAGATTGAAAAGCTAAATTACGTTATTATGATATGGATTTAGTTCCACTTAAACATAGGAGAAAAATCCCAATTTCAAAATTACCCCACTTTCAAAGGTCCCCATTTCCCCCTATTTCTATTATTTTATTGTAAATTTTAGATCAAACGGCAAGACATATTGAGAAAGACTTTCCGCTGACCCTCCTCTCCGCCCACAATCTTTTTTTTTTGTGCATTTTGACCTATTTACTGATACACTGAGGATTCTAATAAACCTCTTCTTTAATAAAATAAGTTCTTTAGTTAACCCTTTAAGGATGATTGGAACACCGGTGTCCCATAAAGAAAATAATTTTTCCTGACTAGTTATTTTTTATCTTATGTTTGTACGTAATTGCGAAGGATAAGGTTGAAGGAATTTAGGATATTTTTTGCAAGTCTCCAGCTATTTGCTAAATAATAAATTTTTAAGCTTAAAAATTACGATTTTTTAAATTGTCATAATGAAAATAAATTTTAATTATTTTTTTATACTTCCATTTTTTTATGCAAAACCGTTTTAGAAGAAGAAACTACAAGACTCAAACATAATATTTTTCATTAAAGTGAAAATTATCATTCATTGGTATTGTCAGAAAAATTACTTAAATTTTTGGGCTATTTTGTCTCTATCGCTCATATAGGTAAAAAATACACCGAATCAGACTCTGTTGGATTTTCTAAGGCTAGATGTAAGACCTTTAACTGATTTTGTATATCGGTTTCATTTTTATTGCTGATTTTTGATCCGCGAAAACTGTCTCGTCCTTAAAGGGTTAAGTGCCTTTTAGGTTCAAACTTTTGACGCATTTCTGTACGCAAATGTTATTGAAGGTCGAAAGTAAATATGGTAAACGAATATTATATGGTAACAGTGCCAAATTTTAGTATAGTTGCATGCAAGCGCCAAAGACTTAAATTCCTAAAATTTAAAATGTAATTTTTCTTAATATTAAAATTGAATTTTTTGTTACTTCTTTTTTTAGAGTGTTCCTTGAAACTTTGTAGATAGTTTATCGTCTTTGCTTTCTCTAAAATCATTTTTAATACATTTTAAAATGAATGAAAATAGACATAGCTTTGGGTAATATTTCGGCCACCTTGATAATACTTGCCCTTCCGGAATTCTTCATCACATCATCTAGTTCCTGGAAGCGACATTTTTTGTTTTTCTTTTTTAACATTGTATTAATCATTACAGTACGCAAAAGCTCAAATTTAAGCAACAAAAGAAGTGTCCGAAATTGCAAGTTGGCCGAAAATTGGTACAGTTACCCTATTAAAAAGATTGTAATGAATCTTAGCTAAAACTTACACAAAGAAATAGTAATAATTTCATATCCGAAGGTAGACATAAACCTTTCTTTCAAACTCATTTTTTTTAAAGTGAAAAAAGGAATGAAAATCTATAAACCATATTTCTATCAATTTTGAGAAGTATGGATGAAATTGAATGGTATTGGAATTTCGAAGATATAAATCAGTTCCAAAAGGTTAGAGAAAATTTTGAAATGCACTACGAATAGGGCTTAAAGCGATTTTAAATTACGTAAAATCAGTTAATACAAAAAAGCAAAAAAGGAAAGAACTTTTCGTAATGCCCAGCTCACAATAACTTTTGTTTGTAAACTTGTTTTCAAAATTTCCTATGAGAGAGAGCGAGATGACTAGATCTAGATCTCACTCACTCTCATTAAAATGTCAAAAACATGTTTACTAAACAAAAGTTGTTGTGCGTTGGGCATAAAGCACGGACTAGTGCGCCCGATTATTTTTTTTATTATTTAAATTTGAATAAACTTTATTCTTCATCAAGATAAATAAACAATAAATAAACAAAATTTAAATTCTATATTGCAAAATTGTTATTAAAATAATTTGTAGTTTTTGCAGTTTTTAACTTTTTTTTAAATTTTTAATGAAATATTAAAAAAAAGAGTGCATTAATAATTTTTCTATGATAACGCTCAAGGTGAGGAGTTGAACCCAATACGACAGTTCAAGGCTATTGACCTTGACCCTATCTCGATAAGCCGTTTAAAAAGATAATGTTCCTAAATCCAATTTATCAAAGATCGTCATTTTTCTAAAATACCGATTGAATATTAAACTTAAAGTTTTAGAAAAATAGTAATTCTATTTTAGCTGATTTTTTAATTTAGAGAAAATGGTGAAAATCTTTGTTTTCAAGATGTCCCTAGAAATGTTTACAGAAGTGTTTTTTCAGAATTCAAGACATTTGAGACCTTCGCCCAGAAAACCAGTTTCTAACTAAAATGCTGCATTTTTCTATTGGGAAATGTCTTGGGCATCCTCATTGGATTCCAATAATGAGTCCTAGGATCCTGTAGATGGTCTAACTTGGGATCTTTGGACAAAAATCTCGCTCCCGGACAAAATGTCAGCAGTGTCAGGGTAAAGTGAGGTTATGTCAACGCCCTCCCATCTCTTTCGGAAACCTTGAATGCCCAAAAAGGGCATTTTGACTGTGAAAACACTACCCCAGTCACATAGATTAGTGAAATTTCACTCTATGGAACTTACTTTTGAAGTTCTTGATGACCAGTTTCTTGATGTCGCCCGGCTTGGCGGCCAGATTGTTAGTGGGCATCTTGAGGAGGGCCCCATTTGAGTTGCCGAGGGCAGAGAAATTGGCACGCTTTTCCTCCTGCCCACTCTCCGCCTTCACATTCATCCTGTGCCTCTTGGCCGGGGGATGGAGGCTAACTGGATTGACCACCGTCTGGTTCTCGCACTGCTGCTTCCTGCCACCACTTGTGATACTTTCTCTCTGCAATCTTTCCGAGTTGCTAGACATAGAATTGCATATTTCGACACTTGGCCACTGCCTGAGGATGATACGATGGTCGTTTTGGGGGCACACACACCGCTTAATTGCTAAATTTGAAGATGTAAAAATACCAAACTTTCCACGGACAAAATGTTTCCACCATACATTCGACGACTCGCGATGTCGCACTTTCAATCTCTCCAAAACTCCGATCCAGAAGTCTCCACGGACTTCTGATTGGTTGGGCCGAACAACCCCTTGCGCTATTCCTTACGGTTGGTAGAAGAGTACTCAAATTTGGTTAAAATCATCTGAGAATTCATTTTTTTCCTTACTCTCAATACCGCTCTGATAATTCTTTTATTTTTAAACCATTTTTTAGCATGGCAAACTTAATATAAAAGCTTATTTTTTAAATATTTTTAGAGAAAACATTTTCATAAGCATGATTCACAGAAGGTCAGCTGGGTAAAGTCTCCACTGTCATTTCTGTTTGTTTTTTTATTTTGCGAAAACAATTATTTTATTATGAAAATATACATTTTTTGCAGAGCTATTGCCTTAAAACTTTCAGCAAAACTCTCTCAATTGTCACAATAATTTGCAAAAATTAATTGTTTACAGAGCGTGCTGCGGTTTTGAGATAATTTTCGTGAATTTGGGATTTCTCCTGAACATCTCAATGACTGCTTAAATTCTTTTCTGTAAAATTACTGTAGTAATTCTGGGAGTAAACATTTAGTAGACAATTTGAAAGGCTTAAAATTTACGCATCCTGGCCGGTTTTGAGAAGCCTGAGGGCTTTCTGGAGGTTGTCAATGGCTGTTGAGATATCATCATAGTTCAGGGCACTTCCAGCCCATTTGCAGTATTTCTGGGCTTTGGTGATCTGATCGGGTGTTAGAGTGACATCACCCTGGGGCGGTTGGTACAGTTCACTTTCCTCCGAACCGGTTGGAATGTAAGCCTGGAAGCCGCCTGGGGGCTTTTCTGGCTCCTTTGGTGGATCCGGAAGCTGTTCTGGAGATGTAATATCAATGGCACCCGTATCTGGATTTATGGGCACTGATGGTGGCTGTACGAAGCCCATAGTTGGTGACTGGGGCCCCTGAGAGGCATCATTTGATGCATCTTCTGTTCCTTCCTCCTCCTCATTCTCCTCCCCAGTGGCCATAGGACCAGGAATTGGAGTTTCACCATTTTTCAGGCAATTGTGTATATAAGCTGCCTTCCATTTGGCATACTTCCTGTTCTGCTGCACCTCATCCGTGAGTTCCCCAAAGGTCAACAAGACATCGTAAATCATTCCGGCCGTATAGAAAGCCTTCACAACATTCCTGAAAATAATTTAATAAAAACATCTTCCAGAAAATTCACCTCAGTTCACTTACTTTCCAAAATTTCCTTCCCTGTCCTGTTTGTCTGCATACAGAAAGAGTTTGAGGGCATAATTCTCGAGGTAAGCTTGACCAGCAACTTCATTAGTTATCGATTCATTTCCACTGTTTTCCTTCTTCGTTTTTTCCAACCAATCCATCAGTTCTAAAAAAATACAAAGGCAGGAATCTTGTTAAGGAAGTTCCACAAAGAAATCTTAGGTAGCTTACCCAGGAACAATTTGGTCTCTTCGGGCTTCTGGGAGGAAAGTTTGAGACCCAGCTGCAGAGCATAGAGCCTTGACCAGTAAGCCACAATAATATCACGGGAATCATGTTCTGAGGCGGTTTTGAGGTAATGGGCAATCGACTTGAGACTTGGGGGACATTCTGAGAACTGGACACTGCCCGACATGGTCAAATTTTTGTCTGAAAAAGCGCAGGAAAATCACAAGAAAAAATACCAGAAAATTTTTGACAACAAACGCCCTGATGATTCATGTAGTACTAGAACACGTTATTGATACCCCTTTCGTTGCTGGGTACTGTCGATGCTGTCAGTTTAAATTTGGATTCACCGTTATAAAAAGAATTTTAGAAAAGGCGCATTTTTTAACCAATATACGGTAAGGCCTCTACATTGGGAACAATTTTTATAAAAAAAATGCTTTTTTTGACAGAATTTTGACGTTTTCATCTACAGCACTACAGGCAATTTCTTTCAAAAAAGCAATTTTTGACGAAAATTGCTCCCAATGTGTAGAGGTCTTAAGACGCAGGACGTAATATTCCACTTAAAACTGCAAACCTTAGATACTCAATGGCTCAATTATTGGATAGAAAAGTGTTGAATTAAATAGACCAATATCAATTTATCAGATTACGTTTGTGAATTTGGCCTTTGTCTCTAGTGTGCCATAACTTACAGAACTTACCTTACTTCAATGAAAGTGTAAAGCGGTCTTCAAACTAAAGCTGTCTGCACACTAGCCAAATTATTGCAATAATAAAATTTCAAAATGACATTGAAATAATACTTAAATATTGTAGAGAATATTAAAACCAATATTTCAATATTCGCCTACACACTGAAGAAATTGACTTCAATATTAAAACTTCAATATTACAACTTATTAAAATACCACTCTAGTCAGAGATTCAGTTCCTTCAAACATCGAAAACTCTTGGAATTAGCATATCTTTATGAACACGAAGACATCTCAGAATGTAATCATAGACAGAACCAGAGATTCTGCTGTATATCCTGCAAAATACCCAAGTTGGTCAGAAGATTTCTCGTGGTTTCTCCAGAAATACAGATCTTCTGAAATTTTCTTCTGTATTTTGTCAAGAACACCCAAAATACCCAAGTTGGTCAGAAGATTTCTCCTGGTTTCTCCAGAAAATACAGATCTTCTGAAATTTTCTTCTGTATTTTGTCAAAAACTCCCAAAATACCCAAGTTGGTCAGAAGATTTCTCCTGATTTCTCCAGAAAATACAGATCTTCTGGGATTTTCTTTTGTATTTTGTCAAGAACATCGAAAATACCCAAGTTGGTCAGAAGATTTCTCCTGGTTTCTCCAGGAAAAAACAGATCTTCTGAAATTTTCTTCTGTATTTTGTCAAGAACACCCAAAATACCCAAGTTGGTCAGAAGATTTCTAATGGTTTGTCCAAGAAAATACAGATCTTCTGAGATTTTCTTCTGTATTTTGTCAAGAACTCCCAAAATACCCAAGTTGGTCAGAAGATTTCTCCTGGTTTCTCCAGAAAATACAGATCTTCTGAAATTTTCTTCTGTATTTTGTCAAAAACTCCTAAAATACCTAAGTTGGTCAGAAGATTTCTCCTGATTTCTCCAGGAGAAATCTAATGGGATCTACGGAGCCAAGAAAAATCTTCTGACCAACTTGAGAATTCTGAGTGTATTTGACCAAGTGCACAACAAAATTCCAGAGAAACTATGATTTCCTGGTAGAATCAGATGAGAAGTGCTAACCAAGCTGGGTTCTTGAGAGGATTTGACAAAATCTACAGCGAAATTCCAAGAATCTAGAATTTTCGCTGTAGATTGCAGGAAGAGATGTGTCCTGACTTGGATTTTGATTTTGGATATGATTTTATTCATGAAAAAGGAAATCCCAGCAATTCTGTGATGTTCTAATCGAAGAAGATTCCTACCATCAATTTGATATTTAGAATTTCTTTGAAATTTTATTTCAATGTGACTTTGTAAATTTTTATTGACATTATTTAGCCTGGTGTGTAGCCATTCAAAATAATGAAATAAAATATTGAAAAAATGCTCCATATTGAAACAAGTATTGCAATAATTGCCTGCACACTGGACAATTTTCTTCAATATTGAAACTTTTATATCAATAAATCTTTGCAATGTGGAGGAATCCTTGTCAATATTGGATATTGAAAAGAAATATTGCAATAAATGTTGTCTAGTGTGTAGCCAACTTAAAGCTTTAGCCCAGTTCTTGAAAGTCTTAAAATCCTAAATAGTGAGCAATTTTGTTACCTTTTGAGAGCCTAATATGTTGTTTATCTTTAATAATTCAATCCAAAGTTAAATTTTTCCAAAAAATCGTGATTGATAAAAAATTAGAGTAGTTAAGCCATATGGCTAAGCCTTAGGTCTGAAACCCGTATAATGTATCGCCAAAAAGCTGTAAATTAATAAACATGGTCTCTAATATGCTAAATGGATTGAGATTAAAAATATAATTTAAAAAAATGCATTTTTTCAGTGATATTGTGAATAGATTTATTTGTAGAAATATATTATCATTATTATGGAACTAGTAAAATCATCAAAAATAGCAATGACTAATGATCACCAGTTGTATTATTTTGAAATCTTTCCAATCTCACCTCCAAGATCTTCAAGACAATCCCTTTTTTTCTTCTCAGAGTGTCCGTCAATCTTTTATCTAAAGAATTTAACTATTTATTGATATTTGTAGTATGTAATTTTCATTTTTTTTAAACATGTTCTTCTGTAATACTGACTTTATGAATTTATAGGGATTTTAAAAGCATTTCTCGCTCAATTTCTCTACTTTTCTATCTGTTTTCATTTTTTTTTGTCAATTATTGTACTGAAGTTGTGTGATTTTTTCTTATAACTCTTTTAGTAGATTTTGTTTTTTTGTTTTATGATAGAATATTTTCTATTTTTTTGAAGGAGTTGAAGAAGAAAAAAATCATTCTACAAGGAAAAATTGCGCTGTGAATTTTTTTTAGTTTAGTTTTAATCTAAAATTCTTCAGCAGTTTAAATCTTGCACTAAATTCTTTTTCGCCTTTCATAAATTTGTTTTACTACAATGCGAGAAGGTAACATTTGATTTTTTTTCACCTAGAAGTTTACTCGACATGACTAATTAATATTTGTCGTGCAAGTGAAATATTTTTTAGTTGTTCTATCATTGCTTTTTTTTCTTTTAAATTAATCTAATTTTCTGCACTCAATCTTTTTATTTCTCTTCAATCTTTCTCCTTTTTTTTCATAAGTTGTTATTAAAATTATCTATCTCCTTTTATTCTTCCATCTAGAAATCATCTTTCAATTCCACGTTTTTAAATTTTATTTATATACTTCACTTCATGATCATTCTTTTATAATTGTTTTTTTCCTACTAAGACTTGTTTTTTGTTAATGGTATCACAAACAGTTTTTTTCTTAAATTCTCTTGACACAATTCCCATGATTGGATTTAAAACATTGCACAGATTTGACAAAAGACAAAGCATCAATTCTTTGCAACTTGGCGCTTTTTTTTTGGCGACTTGAATCAACAATCATCGTCCCAACTATCGTCCTCATAGAGTGCTTCCCACTTTCTCCTCGTCACGTGGAGAATTTCAAAAGACGGTGCCTTCACATCCGGATTAGTGTACAAAACTACCCCTAATGAGAAAAAATACATCTTCATTCTACCACGTTTCGACTAAATTAAATCCAAAAATTAGTAAGAATGAGTCACACACACACCCTCTCTCAAAAAGTTATATTACTTCTTTTATATATTTTTTAGTTTAAGTTCCTAAAGAAAGAAGCTTTTTATAGGAATTTTCTGCCACTTTCGCGTGGAAAAATCTCAAGTGTAAAAACTTTTAAGGCAACACAATCGAGTCATTTGTTTTACAATCAAACACAAATGTCCACAAAAAAAAACACGATACAATTCACAAACATTTCACTTTCTTCAACGACACAATATTTCTGCTAATATTGCCGAAGGATTACATGCAAATAGAATTTTTGAATTAGAAAATTTTGTAATGCACAGATTTTGCATTGGGGTTATAGTTGGTCCGATTTCTCTCAAATATTTTGTAGAGTTTCTCTCAAATAATAAGGTTATTTAGTGAGTTACATTTAATGGCCTATACACTAGAGAAATTTATGTCCATATTTAAGCAAATTCCCTGAGTTTGCGTAGGAAAAAACTCTTCGAAATGGAAGAAAAAAAATATTTCGTCAAATTGTATGTAAATGCTGGTGAATTCCTATTGAAGACTTCCGAAATATTCGTAAATCGTATAAACCACAAACAAGTACTTTTACGTACTTGTTTGTGTGTTTTTTTCCTACACCTATGGAATTTGCTTCAATATGGACATAAATTTCTTTAGTGTGTATTGGCCATTAAATGTAACTCGCTAAATAATCTTATTATTCGAATCGGTGTCCTGTAAAATTTGCCTACTGCAAGTTGTTCTGAGCGGTCGACATAGTATAAAAAATGTAAAAATAGTTTTTCTAAAAAACTCCATTCTTAAAAAATTTGATTTTTTTACTGTTTATCAGTATCATTGAGTACTCTATTCTTTGAAAAATTTAACTTTTAATTTTGAGTTTAACAGATTTCATTTAATTTTGAAAATGCAGTGATAATAAAAGTTAAACGCAAAAGTGAAAGCTTTCCTTTTCAAGGAATGTAGTACTCAATGTTGATCAACAGTAAAAAATAAAAATTTTGAAGAATGGTATTTTGATTAAGATTGCTTTGAAAACATGCACTGCTTAAGCATGAAATGGTTAAGATTGTACTGAAAACATGCACAGCGGTTGGACTTCATAAAACCGAAGATAATCGATAAAACCGGTACAGCCGCGCACAGATCAAGAATAAAATGGTTAAAATTGAGCATAAGTCCTGCAAAGCTCAAACAAAATTTAATCTAAATTTTTAACAGTTTTCTTCATCTTAATCGTTTTATGTTTAACAGCTGTGCGCATTTTCAACACAATATAAATCGTTTTATGCTTCTGTTGCTCGTAAGCCATGAAGTGGCCGAAAGCCTGGAATTGAGGACAAGAGGATGGAAAAGAAAGTTCTACAGCTTTACGAGAAGCAACTCAATCTTTCATTGCGAGACGTGGACCGACAAACAGCGTCAAAGTGCTAGAAGGTTAAGGAAACTCAACGATCACCTTCTCAAAGGACTCGAAGGCTGTATTTTGATGGATGAGGAAACAATCCTTAAAAGTGATTTCAATTAGATTCCTGGTCAGCAATTTTACTCAGCAAAGACACGTACGGGTATGGCTAGCAAATTTCGGTACAAAAAATACGACAAATTCCTGAAAAAGTACATGGTGTGGATGGTGTGGGCTACGCAGCCCTGAATTTATCACAGCAGACAAGATGAACAAGGCGATCTTCATAAAAGAGTGTATCCATCCAGAACCGACTTCTGCTTGTCTACCAAGCCCATGAGATCCCCCCACTTTTTAGCCTGATCTGGCAACATAACATTATGCCAAAGCCATACTAGAATGCTTCAGTAAGAACAATGTGCAATTTGTGGAAAAGATATTCAACTCGCCCTGCACCCCGGAAGTCAGCCCAATTGAGAAATACTGGGGAATTTTGAAGCCAGATCTCAGGAAGAAGGCTCAGCCAGGTAGAGACATGCTGGATTTTAAGAGAAAGTGGAAGAAAGTCGTCCGTGACCGCGGAGAAGAGCTGGTCAAGTCTCAAATTATGGGAATTAAAAAGAATATGCGAGAATTCGGCGAGAAGCCATTGGATTAAAAAAAATCAAAAATCTAGGAAAATCCTAATAAAATTACCTTTCCAAAAATATTTTTGTTTTTTTTTTATATATACTGTGGTTAATGTTATAGAGCCATTTTTCAGTGGAGAAACTTCAGCATGCTCACGCTTTACGTCAATTGCTGATGCAAGTAACAAAATTTTGAAAAGCATTTTAAAAAAAATCATTGTAATAACAAAATTGATGTAAAAATTTAAAGAAAAGCTTATTCATAGAATTTTCACGAAGAATTGATTCGATCTTGAAATACTTTATTTAAATCAACTGAATTAAAATTTTGATCAAAGTCCATAAGATTAGGATAAATGTCCTAATTCAAAACCATTTTCCAGACACTTTAACTTTGACAGAAGATTCAACACATTAAGTTCATATTTTTTCTGAAGAGAATTACATAAATTTGCTCCTTGACTCTTCTAGAATGTTACTGTTTAGTGAAAATTCTTTAGATATAATTTGAAAACTTCTTAAAGACAAGAAAAATACGCGAGTGTAAAATGCTTCTATTGGAAACAAATTAATCCAAATGGAGACAAGGGAAAGTTTCTAATTGGAGACAAACAGTGTAAGTGAAACCGCGACGAAAGGCTTCCAAAAGCTTGTTGAGTTGCTTTTGAGTGCAGGATTTGTTCTTATTCCTGGTCTTTTCTCCTTTCCTATCTAAATCAATAAGAAAATGTCTCCAAAAAAATGATATATTTCCGGGGTTTCCTATTGAAGCATTGGCAGACACTTCAGAAAAACCCTTTTTTTCACACTGAGAAAAAAAAGAGGGTGCGATTAACTTTTTTTTCTCATAATTTTAACACTTTTTAGGTGTAAAAATATATCAACATTTTTTAATGTTAATTTTACACCTTTTTAAGGGTAAAATTAACATGAAAGAGGGTTACTTTAACCCCTAATACACCTAAAAAGGGTAATATTTACAACGATTTCGGATCAATACTGCAGGGTAAAATTAACATTCCGGAAATGTTATTTTAACTTTTTCGGGTTTCTCTCAGTGCACGAAATAGGTAATTATTTCATTTGAAAACTTCACGTACCGTTAACAATAAGGAGTAGCACTTAATTTAACTAAAATTAGCCAGAAATATGAGATAAATTTTAAACAAAACGAATAAACAATAGTCACTTAATTGTGTTTTTCATTAGAAAACATGGTTAATTGATGAAAAATTCGATGGTGATAAAGTACACTTTTAATTCTTCTGAGAAATTATGAAAGTAAAATTTGTGAATATGAATGGATTGTCGCTTTATTTGAAGCAAAAATAAACTAAATAATGAAACTGTGGTATAGAAAATATATAAATATAATAATTTAGTACTCTATTCATCGTGAAAACAATGACGTTTCCATTTGGAGTAGCGAAAAATTTCCATTTGGAGCAGGTTTTGAATTAGCTTAATTTACCATATTTATTTAAGGCTTCAAATTTTTATTTCATAATTAAAAAGAAATAAATAAAATGGAAATAAATTGTAAATTTATATAATAATGGGAAGAAGTTCATATTGGAATCTAGAATAAATAAACATAACGCTGTAAGAAAATATGAAAAAGTGATTCTATTTTTTTTTTGAGTTTTCTTTGCGTATTATTTGAGGATTGGAAGCCCGTTCACCTTCCTATAGGAATGTTATAAACTGTTTTTTTTTCTGAATAATACTAAAATGCTTACATATTTTCCAATTCCAATGCAAATTCGAGAAACACGTAACCCCTTGGCAATATTCTACACAATGTGGACAGCAAAACAAGGCACGGAAAAATCATAAAAGACACTAAACAAGACAAAAAATACAGATGAAGTAAAAAACGTGGACAGGACGAATCACAGGTTTGGCGAGGCGCGCTCTAGTCACTTGTGAGGGATTCTGTGAGATTTTCAGGATTGTAGCGCACGGCTCCAGTAGCCACTGTGGCTGTTCGCACGAGTTCCTCATTTGAAATCTGATTTAAGATCTGTGTCTTGGACAGGTCATTCATGTAGCTGGGAAAAGCTCCTCCTGACGGTTCATTGAGATCACTCATGCTCACCACATCAAAAATGGACACTCCACCAACTTGCTTCTCGAAGATATTATTCTCAGACTTTGACAGAGCCAATGCCTCAGATTTCAGCATGAACATGGCTTTGGTCGATGGTAGAGCTTCTGTGGATATCTCTTTGCGCGGATCCACAGTAACAGCATCCATCTCCAACTCTGTCACCGATTTAGACATAACATCCTCATCAGCTGGCGTAATACTCACGTCCGAATAGCTACAGTTACCATCGAGATCACCGCGGTAGGAGTGCCGGAAGTGCTTAGGTACTCCCTGACGTTTCCCACGGTGCATCTTTTTGCGATGCGCTACATGACGTATGGCATACTTGTCCTCAGCAAATGGGTGACTATGTACAAAGGCCAGGCGCGCCTGGTCGCCCTCACAACAACTATTTACACACATTAACACACTTGCGTCCACGGGCGCCCCCAAAGCACGCCCCATCAGGCCGTTACCTTCACTCGCTGGCACTTCCGCCACCCGTCTGCCACTCTCATCCATTCCCAAGTCAGCCTCACCTGCACTGGCCATCTCTGCGCCTTCTGTCTTCTCCCTAGTGCCTCCAGATGCTTTTGCTGAAACGAAAAATTAAAGGAAAATATTCTAATGGGGGTCTGTCTTCCTGTTTTAAGGACTTTTAGGAAAAAAAAATCCATTTAGGAATTGTTCTGCAAGGAAATCCTATTATTTGATCCATTTTTGCACCGATTTTAATGATTTTTGATAGATTAAAGAAATAATGTTTAAGCTTGAAAATAATGTAGGGGGAAATGGGGCACCTTTGAATTGAGGCAAGTTTAAAATTGATTTTTTTTCTCCCATTTTTGAGTGAAACTGAGCCTCACAATTCAGCTTCACAATTGTTTTGTGGGGCTAGGCTAGATAAAGTCAAATTCAAAAAGCCCTATTTTAGAGGTACCCCAATTCAAAAGAGCCCCACTTCCCCTTATTAAAAGAAAAATTCGTTCTCAGACCACTCGATTTACTTGAAAAATCAGCATAATTCATATTTAAGAGAAACTGAGACATTAGTAAACATTGGGTAGGATGAATTGCGCACTATCTAGGAATTGTGCTGCGTATTTTATGATAGCGAATACTCAAGAGAAACTAAAGAGACATAGTTCATATTCTTTTGGCAAATAAGTTTTGAAAAAAAGTTTATTACCGTCAAACTGCCCCACCCTCCCCTAAGCTTCCTAAAGCCACCAAGAAGAGTTTTCCTTAAAGAAAATTCTGTGAAATCATTCAAAAACAGATGGCAAAGTGTCCCAGCCTTGTGGAATGCTGGAACTCTCGACCATGAGATAGATCTATCCGTGAAATAACAATAAGCATGTTTTTTGAGTGTGTAACGGTCATTACCGATTAAATTGATTCAAAAGTCATAAATCAATTCTGAACTAGCAAATCGATAAGAAAGTGTGCAAGTTAGAATGATTTTAAAGAAAATTATTAAGTTTCTCAAGTGTGTATGTCATACGTAGAGTTTTAAAGGACTGCAATTAAATTTCCTTTCTAAGTACATTAAAATCTCAAAATTGCCAAAAAGTGAGTTAGCCCCTTGTAATTTCCAAGGAGCGAAATGTAAAGGGCACAATTTATTAAACCTCTGTTTGGAAAAAAAAGGGAAAGGAACAGTTTAAAAGATTCATGGTCTTTATAACTTTTTGGACATGCTAAATAGTCAATATTGCTTAGTTTAAAAATAGTACATGATCGCATGTTTCATGGGTCTCTGTCAAAATCAACATACAGTAGACTCTCTCAAATTCGGGCATTTGGGACCGAAATGTCAACTGGATTAAAGAGAAATTCGGGCAGTAAATTGTTTGAAATGCAACGATTTTTTGTTCATCTGCATTCTCATATTGAGTTTATATGCTCATTGCTATTATAAATTTCATAAAAACCTCTTAATAATGCAAAATAACATCCAAGCTAAGGCAAATCATGACAAATTTGAGCATATTTGCTTCATTTGATAATCACAATCGAATTTGAAAAATGTCAACAAGCTTTTTTTGAATTTAATTTAATTTAACTGCCGCCCGAATTATAAAGTAGCCCGATCTTAAAAGAGTCGAATTAGCGAGAGTCTACTGTAGCCAAAGTCCTGAACGTTAAAATCTCGAAAAGACCAAAATCGCGAAAGTCAAAATCCGGAAGAGCCAAAATCCCGGAAACCCTAAATTCAGAATGTCAAAATCCCGGAAGTCAAAATTCCAAATTCTTAAAAATGTCATAGCAACTCTCACGACTGCACCCGCGCTTTTTGGAAACAAAGGTAAAATTTCTCTGCTTTAGAAAGTTATGTTACTTTTGTCTACACATTATCCTCCGCATAATTTCGTCCCTTTCAGAATTTTGGTCATTCTGGATTTTGGTTTTTCGGAAATTTAACATTCGCGAGTTTGACGTTCAGGATTTAGTCTTTTGGGATTTGGGCTTTTATAATTTTGGCTTTTTTCTGGATTTTGACGCATTCGGCTTTCGGGAGTTCCATCAATTCGGATTTTTTTCTCTGCGGGGTATAGGCTTTTCGGATTTTTTTTCGTACGAGGTTTTGGTTTCAGGATTTGAGGTTTTCGGAAATTTGGCTTTTGGGGATTTTGGTTTTTCGGGATTTTTACCCGTTCGGAAATTCTACCTGCTCGGGATTTCGAATTTAGGGATTTCGACCCATTCTGGATGTTGGATTTTCAAAATTTCTTCGTTTTAGATTTTGGCTTTCAAGATTATGTGTTTGATATTAGTAAACGTATCTACGTAAAAATAAAATGAATAATCGATAAAAAGAGATGGCAAAGCATCCCAGTCCAAGCTTTGCAGTCACGAGATAGAGCTCTCCATGAACTAGTTTTTCTCATGATCTTTTGGTGCTTCCAGGTCTACTAGAGATCAAATTGATTCATAAATCGCAAAAGGATTTGAAAATAAAAAATCGGTACGTAACCGATTCATTACCGATGCGGCCGAGTTTGAAATTACAATACTTTTCCAAAACATCCAAATTTAACCAAATCGGTTGAAAAATAGGCCCTCCAAAGTGGATACACTTTTTCCTTCAAACATCCAATATGACGTTTTTTTTAGGTCATAGGTATGTTTAAACGAAATGTTCACCTGGACTTCCTCTAAAACATATACGAAAATTATTCAAAAAACTTGGGTCAATTTTGAGAGAACTCGAAAAAATATGATTTTTGGGTAATGGAGGAGATTAGGGTAAAAAGAAAAAAAGACCGTCCGAGATCATGTCCACTTATGGGGGGAGGGGGGGGGTATAGACGATCGGAAGCCGATCACTTAAGCTCCAGGACGGTGACAAGTTGAAAAAAAAGTCAATTATATAACTGCTCTCCCTTTGAGTCCGAGCAGAAAAATGGTGGAATAGAACTTCCGAGAAGAAGTTATGCGTAAATTTATTGTTTCGCAATTTTTTTTGAGTGTATAACAATTTAATAACGATATAAATTTGTCAAAAAAATTCAAATCTGACCAAATCGGTTGAAAAATAGGCCCTCCACAGGGTGGTAAATCTTTGACCTTGAATAATTCAAGATGGTGATTTACCCAATATCAAAGCAGGTGTCTATGGACGAAATGTTCAGCTAGGCTTGGACTACCTCTAAAAAGATATCCGAATATGAATGAATATGCCTAAATCAATTTTAAGATAAGTAAGAAAACATGTTTTTCCAGGGGATGGATGGGGTGCGGGGGCTGAGTTAGGTAAATTCGTAGAGAATGTTGACTTTTGGGGATGTCCCGGAAGCCAATATGGTGAAAATTTGAAAAATAAATAGGACTGCTCTCTCGTGGAGTTCGAAAAGTTAAAGTAGAGTAAAAAATGCTCTTTTTCGGGTTTAAAAAGTTTTTTTTTCGCAAAGTATTTTTCAAGCATTCACCAGAAATTGAATGTTAGATTAATTTTCATTATTTTTGGACAGATGTGAAAAAGTCAATAAATTTCTTAAAAGCTCTTACAAGACGACATTATTATGAGCATCCTTTAAGAAAATTTTGATCAGCAACAAAGAAATTTTTTATCAGGAAAAATCCATTTGGAGTTAGCATTAGCTCTAATATTAGATAATGGGCTTTTTTGGAATGCTTTTAACATTAAACAAGAGATATTTCAAAAGCCAGCCAGTAAAGGCGCTTTTCTTGGCTGAAAATCCTCTTAAAGTGAGCCACATCTTAGCAAAAGTGGGCTATTTTAATACACTAAGAAAAAACTGTAGAGTTAAAGCAACTCTATCGCCGAGTTGAATTAACTCGTAGTATATTGATGTAGGGGAGACTGGGGCAAAATTTGTTAAAACGAAAATTTCAATATTCACTATTTTCTAAAATAAAAGAGACTGAACTTGAGACTGACTTCTTAAATTTACAAAGTTTCAAGGGATTCTAGGAAGAATTATGTAAAATAAAAAATATGAAATTTTGAGCCGTGTTTTTGGAATATTTGACTTACAGAAAATATCAATACTGATTAGCTCAATTTAAGCACATTTCTCGTTAAGATAGAGAAAAATTATCTCCGACAAAGTTGTAAAGGAATAAATTTCCTATAAAAATATGTCAATTTTATATTTTTAACGTTTGCGAGAGTAAAATGTCACAAATTATCCGAAGACTGACAAAATTTGCCTTAGCAATTTTGAGAATCTCTACAAAATCGACTTTTAGAAAATGATTCGAAAATCACATTTCTTTCGAGATAGAGGTAAATAGTCTTCTGCAATGTTGTAGAGCAGTAAATTTCCTATAAGAATATGCTCAAACGTTTAAGTTTTCTCAGAGCTCGTGAAAGAATTAAATATGCGTTTTGACAAGTTTTGCCCCAGTCTCCCCTAATTGTTACTCTTTTTCGTTGTAAATTTTAGTAAATAAAGTTGAAAAAACTTTTCGTGCGAGTTAAATTAATTCGTCGTATATCGATGTAATTATTACTTTTTATTGATGTAAAATTTCATCTCGACTGAAGTATATGCTTAAGTGTTTTCGTTTTTATAATATACTTCAGGCAAGAAGATTTTCGTGTGACAAAGTAGAAGAAAATATAAAAAAAAGAAAATGATAAAATAAAAAAAAACATAACATTGAAACGAGTTATTTTAACTCTTAAAAAGAGTTATTTTCAGTCTTAAAAAAAGTTATTTACACTCTTTTGTCAAGTATATTTTAGAATAAAAAAATTAAAACAACTTTTCAGAATATTACACCTAAATAGAAGTAAAATCAACTTTAAAATATGGTTAATCGAAAATCACAACGAAAAAGGGTCTATTCAACATTGATTTGATTAAGTTTTACTCGATTATTTTTCTGAGTGAAGGAAAATGCCTATGATGGGCTCCATAAAAAATAAACTCACCTCTCATGAAACCTTGCTCATTTTGCGATGGTAAGCTTGTCTCATCTTCTTCATCAGCATCGTCATCTTCATCATCCCCTTCAGCATCGATCATTGAATCGTCATCCGCCAGAGAAAGGCTATCATGGGGCGATGTTGTAGACAGAGCCGTTGTGCTAGAGTAAATCTGTCCAGTGTAATACTTTTCTGGATTCTCCTCATGTGGTTCACAGGGAACAATCCAAGAGAAATTGAACATGGTCGTATTGATCTCCTGCGTCAGCCATGGATCAGTCATCAGTTGCTTCATTGTGCACCTTGTCTTGGGATTCTTATCTAGCATCGTGATCAGTAGGGCTTCCAGTCCAGCCGACACTTTATGTGGCATCACAAGATCTGCATGAAGAGTCTCCTCAACGTCCACGAAGGGATTCTCAAAGAACATTATCACGTACAGTGTCACTCCCAGTGACCACATTTCAAGTTCTGGTCCGGCATATTTATTTCCCGCAAGGACTTCCGGACTGCAGTATTCGGTGGTGCCGAAGAATGTTGAAAATAATTTTCCGTCTTCCATAAAAGTCGCCGAACCAAAATCAATGAGTTTTACATGGAAATTGTGGTCAATGATGATGTTCTCATCTTTGATGTCTCGATGGAGGATCTTCAGGCTGTGCAAATAGTCTACAGCTGCGGCAATTTGTCTAAAGATGTAACAGCCCAATTTTTCATCCATCATCGGCAATCGATCAATAAATTCAAACAAATCCATTCCTGATCCGTGTTTCTCCATTACCAGTTGAAAGAACTTATCATTCTCAAAGACATCAAGCACTTGGACAATATTCGGGTGCTTTACCGTTGTCAACAGGTACACTTCCATTGGCACCTCTCTTTTTTCCTCAGTCATCACCATAAATTGTGGGCAGAGTTTTTCTTTTAGAATAAACTTGGCAATTACCAGCAAACGATCAGAATTCCTGTAAGCCATCTTCACATAACCATAAGCACCTTTACCGATTTGCTTGAGAGTCGTGTAATGCTTATTAAATTCTCCACTGATCTGTTCCTCTTCACACTGGGACACAAGGGACATGGAATTGGGACGGCTGGTATTCTGGGCAGCCGTCACCTGATAAAGAAACAGTTGCATATTTTTCACATTGCATGCAAAATAGAGATGGCAAAGCGTCCCAGCTTTTCGGAATGCTCAAACTCACGAGATAGAGCTCACCGTGAATTAATTTTTCGCATGATCTTTTGGTGCTTACTAATCTTACTAGAGATTAGATTGAATCATAGATCACAAAAACATTCCAAAATAGAAAATTAGTAAAGAAATCATCATTTTAGAATGTTCTGGCATGAGTTTTACAAGAATATGGACAAACAAAAAATGTAAAGACGAGAAAGATAAGTTATATGATGTCGAACCGATTTATTACTGACTTCAAGATCTTTCCAAAAAATCCAAATTTAACCAGATCGGTTGAAAAATAGGCGCTCTATACTGGTTAAACTTAGACCTTCAAAAATTCAAGTTGGCGATTTTTTTTAGGTCATTTATGTTTGGGCGAAATGTTCGCCTGGACCACCTTCAAAACATATTTAAAAGTAAAAGAAATCGTAAGAGCCGTTTTCGGAATAAACCAAAAAATACGGTTTTCGAAGGGATGAAGGGCGGTGTAGGGGGAAAAACGTCTGGAGATACGTTGATTTTTCATTGGGGGTCACCGAACCCCGGAAGTTGATATCCTTAACCATTTAAGTACCGAACCCAGACCAATTCCCCTGGAAAGAGGTAAAGGGGATGAAATAATATCGTCGATTTTAACGGATTGAGTTCTGCTAGATAGATACGATTTGAGCAGTTTTATGCCGGAGGAAGAAAACGAATGTAAAGTTTCCAATTTATTTAGAAAAATTTTTCGTGGTTGATACAGTCAAAAGCCTTAGAAAAACCTAATAGAATGAGGATTGAGAACTGTTTTTGATCAAGACTGACACAGATGTCGTGATGTACACGTAACAGCGCACTAATCGTGCTGTGATGTTTACGGAATCCGGACTGGAACTAAGAAAGTAAGTTATTTTGGTTTACATATACTTCAATTTGGTCTTTTAATAGTATCTCAAGAGGTTTTAACAAGCTTGGTAAAATACTTATCAGTCGATAGTCACTGCAGACAGATGGACAGGAAACCTTAGGTATAGGTGTAACAATCGCATATTTCCACACGCCAGGGAAACAGGCAGTGGTAATGCAATAGTTATAGAGATCGCACACACGTGGAAGAATTAAACCAGGCAATGGTTTAAGGAACCCAATAGGTATTCTATTTATGACCACAGGCATTGGAGGATACTTTGGAAAAAGCTATTAAAATCTCAATAGGAACCACAGATCTAAAGGAAAATGCTGATAAACCATTACTCGTGGAATTAGAAATTGAAGAGGAGGTAGGATTGTGATTACCAACAAAGAATTTGTTAAGATCATCCGCTGAGACCTTAGAAGCCACACTATCAGAGCTCCGATTAGTGATGCCCAGTTGATCTATATTTTTCCACAGTTTTTTAGAGGGAAGTACAACGTCTAATTGACGAGCGAAAAAAGACTTTTTAATGGATTTTATTAACTTTTGTACCTGTTGTCTAAGGACACGGTAACGAGAAAGGTGCTCAACGAGATGAGTTCGCCGCCAAAGCTTATATGCTTTATCACGCTCCTTAGAAGCCTGGACAACCAAAGAATTAAGCCAGAGAGAAGAGTCAGGAGGAATAAGTATCCTCTTAGTTGGAACATGCTTGTTATAAAGGTGTGAAATAAGATTGTTAAAATAATTTAGGCGCTCGGTAGCACAAGGAATGGTATATATATAAGAAATCCCAATTCAGCTGGCTTGCATCAGACAAAAGAGCACTCCAGCTAGTTTTATTGAGATCACGGATTTGCCTAAATTGAAGGGGTTGACGATCTTTAGGTATACAAAGAGATATAAAGATTAAGCCATGATCGGATATATGGGCGACATTGCATTGACCGTGTTTAGCAATTAAGCAGATATCACTTTTTCTTACTAAAAAGATATCAAGTAGAGACTGCAATCGAGTAGAACCGAAGTGATGCACGAAAATTTTGACATTGAGTCGATTTTGATAATATTTTCCTTGATTCTGTTTCATAACTTGAATTCCGGGTGGGAATTTGTTTTCTTAGACTTAGTTATATTGCATAAATAAATGGTTTTTGTAATGATATATAGTAAAGAATTTAAATTCAGTGACCAAGTCAACAAAATCTCTGCTTTGGCAAGGTTCCCGATCTTTCGAGACAATAGTCTTGATCACAGGGACGGAATTTCAGGGGCATGGATGGTGAAGACGACTGGTCAAGGGACTATCTTATAGGACTGTTAGTAACGAAAAGGCATGTGGGTAGAAAAAGGCAGAACTCTCTCTCTTCTTGGCGGACCGTCGTGCAGTGCAGACGTTTTTAGGAATGGCTCCTCGCGAACCATCTTCGTGACGGTTTTGTCTACGCAGTTTCGCCAGCTTAGAGACTAAATGGTTACAGATAACGGCTTGGGGCCTTCGGGGGAAACCCCCATAACTCGACCCAATGATCGTTAACATTCCGCCCATTTTTCCCCCAACCTTCTCGTTTCCCTTTCCCTCCAAACCCATATTTTTCGGAATTATGTTTTAGAGATTACCCAGGCGAACATTTCGTCGAAAAATACTCTTTAATCATTCCTAATTACGGTTTTTTTCAAGGTCAAAGGTTAAAAAGGCTCTAGAAAGCGTATTTCTCAGTTTGAAGGTATCATGTTTGGGATCATTGGAAAGGTCTTTGAATTTCTGAGAAGTCTAAACCGGTTTCAATTGGTTATGAACCAGTTATAAACAGATAAGTAATTTTTGGCTCAAAAGTCATTCTTCAGCTATTTTGGAGTAACTTTTGAGTGATGAATCGGTTCAAATCGGTTGTGAACAAGTAAACGGTAAATGATGTAAGGGTACTTCTGAGATATAGTATCTAATACGGGCTTCAGACATAAGGCTGAATTGCTCTGATTTTTTATCAATCAGGATTTTTTGAGAAAGTTTAACTTAGGATTGGATTATTAAAATATAAATGACCTATCAGGCTTTCAAAAAGCATTAAAAGTGCTCTGCTCTTAGAATTTTGAAACCTTCGGGAACTGGGCTAAACCTCTAGTCTGAAGACCACTTAAGAAATGAGTTCGAGCATTTCGCAAAGCATGGGATCTGATGCATCTTAGTAGACTTACCTTAATCGCCTGCCCCAGGGAATTCTCCACTGTACTTGTGACGCTATTAAAAGTCAGCGTGAGATTCTGATGTCGTTCTTCTTCGTCATTTAGCTCATAGTCAGTGTCTGGATCTCTACAGATCCACACACAGTATACTTTCCCTCCACACGGGAGCGTCTGACTTGAGATGGTATACAGGATGTCTATAATGTTTCCATCGCAGTGAATAGCCTCCCCTTTGTACTTTCCATCCGTAAAAGGAGGCTGACTCCTCCTGGTAGCTGAAGATCTCCTGACTTCCATGACATTCCTACTGTTGGGCGGTTGAGGTTTCTTAGCTCCCTGGGAGAGATTATTCAACTCCTCAGGCTGCGATGTGGCACTCAAGTAGCTTCTGTCCGTTTCATTAACTGGCGTCAGAAGATCAGAATCAGCTGGAGCAGCTACAGGAGCACAATTGAGTTCCTTTGTGAAACCCATGCACTCAGAATTGATTAAATTGTTAACAGTATTGGCTACATTCTTATTATTTTCGTAATTTTCAGCTGCTAGAACATGATCAGAGACAGATTTTGCCATTGCAGCTACATTGGATGCCTCCATATCTGATCTGGTATCACTGGACAGAGATTTCAGGTTGCTCATGTCATCAGAAAGTTCAGAAATGGCTGAACAACTAACTTTCGATGATGTAAAATCTAAGCAAACCTTCCCAGCATCTGCAGAATTGGACATTGTATCTGTTCGTTCAACATAAACTGGATCAGTTTCCGTTTCTGACTCCTCATTTCCCAAGGATGAAATTGTGGCATTGCGACTACGATTGTACCCGACATATTCAAGTTCTTGACCAAAATTCGGAACAATTTTTGTAATGTGCTGCCCTAGAATCTTTCCCTGTGCATAGCCAAACATTAACATGGAAAAATGATGATTGCACGATTCAATAATTCCAGATTCTTCTATCACTACCAGGCCACTGAGATTGGTAAACACCCAAATTGTTACAATGTACAGAGGAGCAGAAGCATCATCCTCTTCACCAGGCTCTTGACGCGTGATCATGAGACAGAGTGGAAAGGATATTCCATCAAAAGTCCTCCCAGTGGCTTTTTGTTTACGAACATGCTTGGGAATGGGTCCAGGATTATCAGGATCTGGTAGATGAATGGCAGGAATCAAACTGGTAACATCCATCCCTTTGAACTGATCAGCAGAATCTAGTTGGAATAGCAATAGCGCGTCATAATCTCCAGAAACTACAAAACCACTACGATCAATCACTAATTCAGCTACTCTTCTCTCAACAGGTTCAGCAACTGCCAGGCACCTTCCCTCTGAATCTATCTGCCGTATCCACAGAGAGACAGCAATTGGATTCCCAGCTTTAGTATTCATTTCAACTACCTTTCCACTCAACAATACCATCGTACCATCTTCACTATTTAACTGCCCCTCAGCCAAAGCTGAAACATGTTGCTTGTTCTTATTAGCTAACAATGATCCAAATTGCATCTCACACAATTCCCTCGAACTAAAACCCAGCAACAAACATGCATTGTTGTTCACAATTAGGATCTGGGAAGTCTTTGAGTCAATTGTGAAAACAGCCTTATTTGGATTTATTTCTGACTTGGGAATTCGCATGAGGGATTCTGATGCAGCTGACGCCACCAGAGAACCACTAGTGAATGGGCTTCCGGTGCTACCTGGTGTAAAGCACCCTTTGGCCCTTCGGGCCGTGAATCGAACGCCATTTGCGCCGTCCACGCGGATCTTCTCCATGTCGAGACGCTTCTGGCGCCAGTGGAGTAATCTCTTCACATTTGCCTGGCCATCTGGAGGCTCAGGCAGGCGTCTGGGTACACTTTGGGGGCACTCAAAGGAATTGATAGTTTTTCTTGGGCGAGATTTATGGTGCGGTGTGTGGAATCTGCAAAGAGATACCCAAGTTGTAACGTACTATTCAGACATTTAAAAAAAAAAACAGCAATAATATCTCTCGCTTTTTTAAAAATACTTAAGACTACTAGGGTAAATGTCCTAATTCAAAACCATTTCCAGACACATTAACTTTGACAGAAGATTCAGCACATAGTTCTTATTTTTTCTGAAGAGAATTACATAAATTTGCTCCTTGACTCTTCTAGAATGTTACTGTTTAGTGAATATTCTTTAAATATGATTTGAAAACTTCTTAAATACAAGAAAAATACGCGGGTGCAAAATGCTTCTATTGCAAATAAATTAATCCAAATGGAGACAAGGGAAATTTTCTAATTGGAGACAACCAGTGTAAGTGAAACCGCGACGAAAGGCTTCCAATTTATTGAGTTGCTCCTGAGTGTAGGATTTGTTCTTATTCTTGGTCTTTTTTCCTTTCCCATCTAAAACAATAAGAAAATCTCTCCAAAAAAATCATATTTCTAGGGTTTCCTATTGAAGCATTTGCAGACACTTAAAAAAAAAACCTTTTTGTTCACGAAATAGGTCATTATTTCATTTGAAAACTTCACGTACCGTTAACAATAAAGATTAGCACTTAATTTAACTAAAATTAGCCAGAAATATGACATAAATATTAAATAAATCGAACAAACAACAGTCACTTAATTGTGTTTTTCATTGGAAAGCATGGTCGATCGATGAAAAATTAGGTGGTGAAAAGATACACTTTTAATTTTTCTGAGAAGTCAACAAATTAAAAAATGTGAAAATGAATGGATTTTCGCTTTATTTGGAGCAAAATTAACTAAATAATGAAACTGTGGTATAAAAATATATAAATATAATAATTTAGTACTGTATTAGGTGAGATTCTTAACAATCTCACCTACTATAATCCTAACAAAATTTCATGTCGTCCGATCGACCTCAAACTTGGCCAAAATGTGTTTCAGCACTTCCTGATCACGAATATATATGTGGCTAATTTACGTTCCCGGCCGGCTGGCCGGCCGGCCGCTCTTTGGAGCTTAATAGCTCCTAAACTAAAAAAGATATCGACTTGCGGTTTTCGGCAAAGGTTATATATCAGGTGAAAATTGCAACTTGGTGCATTGACCCCCCACCCCCCCACCCCTCCTTCCGCCATTTTGAAGACCCCCCTTTTTTTGTTTTCTCAATAGCTCCGCCCCTATGGCATCGAGCGGGCTCAAATTTTAGTATGTTATAGCTGGGCCTTAGAGCTTTCCATCAATACCAAACTTAAGGTGCCCTGACCCCCCAGACCCGAGCTATAAGGGTCCAAAAAAAATTTCTTAAAATGGCCATAACTTCGGTTCTAATTGTCAGAATTTAAAAAGTGAGGGCTTTTTGGAAAGCTCTCGTGAAATGCCACTTCCCCTTCTAACATCGCAAGTTCATAAAACCACCGCTAGGGGCGCTATTATTAAAAAGAAAATTTTTAAATCTTATAAGTTAAATAACTCAAAAATTCCATTGTGCATCGGGCTGAAATTTTAGTATGTTGTAGCCGTTGATTATACCTATCAAACAAAAAAAACCTTAAGTCGATCCATAACCCCTGACCCGAGCTATAAGGGGTCAAAGTTCGAACATTGACCGGCCTCTATCTCCGGTTTTAATTAACATAGCGACCTAAATTTTACCTTTTTGGTTTCGTCTCGATGAGCACTTTCAGATGGAAGTTCAAAAAGTCACCACAGGTGGCGCTGTGATAGCGTCAAAATTCATCGAAATTCAAAGTCACTTTTCTCAAAAACGGCATTGTGCAAGTTAATGAAATTTTAGTATGTTGTAGTCCAGTCTAGGACGTTTCCAAAATGGTGCGTATGCGCGCTGTGGTTTCAATAGAACCGGAGATATGAGGGGTCAAAGTTCACAAAATTCAAAAAATCATATCTCCGGTTCTATGTGACCGATTTTGATGAATGAGGGCTTAAACGAAAGATCTCACCAAATGCTACAACTTTCTAGAACATTTGAACTTTGTGGGACCAACACCAGGGGCGCCACAGTCGAAAAACCAATTTCAATATCACATAACCTCAATTATCTCGACTGTCGCTGAACCAATTTTGATGATTACTTCGACATAATTGTAGAGCACATTTGTCTCTACATTTCGTCCATACATCATTTTCCACTCAGACTACGCTATCACTTCGATTTTGCCGTTTAAGTGTGAAAAAATTGATTTTTCCCATAATAACGCTTTGAAATCACTCAGATGCCAATTTGACTGCCTCTACTCCAGCAAGACACTTAAAATAGGGTTTTAAATGGAAAGTCCCACAAAATACAACAATTCCTTGATATAGTTGAAGTTCAACAAATAACTACTTGGGGCACTCTGGATGAAAAAACGATTTAAGAAACAAAAAACCTCGCTTATCTTGGCTTCTGAGTAATCGATAAGATCATGTTCTATGGGAAAATTATAGAGAACATTCTGGTCTACATTTCACCCATATATCACTTTTCTATCAGTTCATCCAAATCCTTGATATTTTGGTTTAAATACAAAATTTGTATAATTTCACGAATTTGATTCAAGATAACTGAATGGCGTCTCCCAACTTCAGCTCTAAATCGAATTTGCATGCACTCCGAGTTAGCTCACGTTAAGAATCTCACCTACATAAGCCGGTTAGGATTATCTGTCCCTTTATCATGAAAACAATGACGTTTCCATTTGGAGTAGCGAAAAATTTCCATTTGGAGCAGGTTTTGAATTAGTTTAATTTACCCTACCCTCTGCCTATAAATGAGATTATGATGTACTCCTATCATTATGGCTCCGGCATACCTTTTAGATCAAGAAAATTTCGTGAAGTCGAAATTCGAGTCCCTTTCTTTCTCACTAGCTTTGCATATGCCTCTATCATTTTTTTAACACTCTTCTTCTTCTTTTATACATCACAACAAATTCAATTTAGCTTAATCGAAATTGGAGTGCGAAAAAATAATATAGATATAGGGTGGAATGACCGACTATCGCCATGTTTAGGAAAAAATTAAATTCATTTAATCATAACTTTTGAATCCTTGTTACAAGATAAGTCAAATTTGACACAAAGTTACTTAGATGTATTGGCTCTAGATACGTGAAAACAATAATCCTAGAACATAACGCTGGACTACTTAAAAAACTGATTTTTATTAATAATGCAAAAATAACCATTTCGTCGCCACTTTTTACCACTTTTCGCCAGTTTTGTAAAATTTGTAACCACTTCTCGCCACCCACTTGAAAGAACCACACTCGGTTATTTTAGGCAATGCTATGAAAAGAATACATTCACCATTTCTCTTTCCTTGTGATCACTTTATTATTACTCTCTTTAAATGATTTTTCTTCACTTTTATTTGAGAAATCAAATTATGGGGCTTTTGCAGAAAGTAAACAATGCAGATTTGACAACTGAGAATGTACGAAGTGAAGTTAGCGTCGCCTATTGAAGAGATATGGCGACAGGTGGTAAAATCAATTCCAGAATATTACCACTTCTCGCCATGCCTCATTTTTATACAAAAATAATATAAAATGAAATATTAATTGACTAAATACAAATTTTATGTATTTCACAAGTGCAATTAAATATTCAATAGACAAATTATATACCCAAATAGGTATTTTTGGCCTGATGAAAATTTGACGACACTTAATACATTTGGTAAGAGATGTTGGATTCGATGCACTTGCTTAAAATATTGCTCTAAAAAGTGATCAAAATTGTGAATCCAAAACGAATAATTATTATTTTTCGATTCTATGCGTAGAAGCAGAAACAATACAAAAAATTGCGACTCATTTATTTCATAAATTGCGAAAAATAGCGATTTCAATGTAAGTGGCGAGAAGTGGGGCACTGGCGAGAACTGGGATTCCACCCTATTCAAAATGTGACAGAAAGAATGGAATATAAATTTTGATTTCATGAAATTTTCCTGAAATTATACGTATCCTAAAAAAAATTATACGTTCAGAATAGAACCACAACTTATGATCTCAAATAAAAAAAAATGCAATAAACCACTTCTTTCACTTTTGTATAAATTGGCCTAATTATGCGGTTACGTAGGTTACGATAACTAAAATACACCATAAATTCATTAAATATTTTTTTTAAACTTAATAAAAAAATATTTACAGTAGAGTCCCGCTATAGGCCATCGCTCTATAGTCCACAATTTATCGACCGTTGATTTCAAAACACTGATTTTGAGTTAGGTTATGTTTTTTAGTACGCGACATGAAATGTTATCATAATTATTTTAATATTTTTGGCAAACTTAATTGAGTAGTTGTGATAATTGTGATCCACAATGAAGAAAGCAAGGACAAGTACCACAATCGCAAAGAAAGTGGAAGCCGTCGAGCAATTTCAATACTAAAAGTCGTCGATAATTTTAAAAAAAATGACATCGACTATAGCGCGACCCAAGTGTCAAATCTGGAACCAAATATGGCCTATAGCGAGGCTCTACTGTAATTCAAGCTTTTAAGCATATAAAAGTCGAATATTTAAACTATATTTTCTGAAATATTCATTAAAAAATTTTAAAAATTCAACCCTTGGAGTCTGGTTTTACGGAAACATTTTTTTTTGAAAAGTACTTAATGAGTCATGTGATGGACCACTCGCTCTATGATGCAAGTGTCCCGGGTTCGAATCCCCTTTAGGTCACCAGGAATTTTTCTGGCATTAAAGGTGTTCGGATTCCATCCAGTGAGCTTAACTGCCCTTGATTCCACGGGACATGGGACTGACAACCTCATCCCACATAAAAAAATAATAATAGGGGAAAGTACTCTCCCTTCGAATGTTCATGCCTTATCAATAACTGATGATAAGCTTACTAATGTTTAATAGAAATGTGTAAGTTTCTTACGGAAAGTAAAAGCAAATTCACATTATTCGAAGGCATGAACGTTTGAAGGGAGAGTACTTTCCCCTACATGTCTAGAAATCTCCTTGCGGGAAGGCCTAGTTCCTTCATGGAATGTTATGCGTATAAACGTATAAACATATACTAAACATTTCAAGAAAAGTGATCGTTTCTATGCTTTCGAAAAAAATCTCAGAAAACAGGTGGTTTTTAGCTATCTAATAAGTGGAACCTCTTTAAACGGGGTACGTAGGTCACGAAGACTAAAATAACATCATATTTTGTCTAATTTTTTTCAACTTAATAAAAGGTTCCCGGTCAAAATCCCGAACGCGAAAATCCCGAAAGCCAAAATCCCGAATTCTTAAGTGTCACAGCTACTCCCACGATTGCACCTGCGCTTGCTGGAGGCAAAGGGAAATCTTCTGTGTCTTAGGAAATTATTCTAAACATTTTCCTCCATATAATTTCATTCCTTTCAGGATTTTGAAAATTCGGGATTTTGGCTTTCGGGATTTCGGCTTTCGAGATTTTGGCTGCCACCGGTTTATACATATTTTAAAGATGGAGAATAGTTCATAATTAAGATATTTACTATTAACAAAAACATTTCGTAAAACCATTCCTTAATCTCCAACTTTTCCCCAAACGTACGACTTTTTTTGGGACGGAGGGAGTAGCATCTAAGTCACGAGTTCGAGCAATTCGCAATCGCAAAGCCTTGGAGACTTTGCCATCCCTTTTTAAAAGTTTTTTTTCTAATATTATTACAATTAGCGCTGTGCTGTATGAAATCAATAATTTGAAATCATAGTTAGGGGAAAGTCGTCTGCCTTTAAATTCAGCAGCCTTCAAATGTTGCGATTTTTTCGTTGTTCTCAAAAGCATAAATTATATTCTATTAACTATTAGGTAGCTATCCATCATCCTCACAAATCATCAAAAAATGGAGAGCCTAGCTCCTATTTCCTAGATGCTAGATCAAAAAAAATGAAAATGAGCTCTAAACTGTAATTTTGATGTTCCACAAATCATGTGATTTTTCATAGTAAAAATCAAGGTTAATCAGGCTTAATATTTCTGTTAATACATTTTGGTTCAGATGACACAATTTTTGTGAGTGGCAAAAATTTGAAAATATCACCCTGCAGCAGCCTTTAAATGCTAGTGTCGTGTGCCTTTAAATCCTATCTTTCCATACATCAAAACATGTGAAATCGAACTCCTACTTTTCTCTGACGAACGTCATACAAATACTTATAACCTGCTATCTCGCTCCGGCCGGGATGTTTCAATTTGACAATTTTCAACTTCAATGGCTTTTTCTTCCAAATTTTCATGTGCAAAACAATGCTTCAGAAAAATGTGAAGAAAAGTTATTGTTTAATGTCTTTTGACTGCAGTGATGATTTTAGTGAGTGCGTTAGGCTTCAATCTAATCATTTATAGCCCATTTAGTTTTATTGATTCAATATTCTCAGTGAAAAAAAAACATTTAAAGGCAGCTGCCTCGCGTGTAAAGGCAGACTATGCCAGCTGCCTTCATACAAATCGACATCACTTTTTTAATTTCCTCAGAAGGAAAAACTGAAGACTTACGAGTGCTAAATGAGTGGTAAATGAGGAATCATATACGCCGAATGAACAAGAGAATTTTTTGGTGTAGTAGAAAATAAAATCCATTTGGTGGATTCTTCAGAAAAAAATCTTAAATTTGGAACTCCATTTTTCGTTTGAAGGCAGACGACTTTCCCCTACTAGTCACTAATTTGGGCAATATTTTTGTCTCGAAAAAAATCGTATATTTTGCTTAAAATAGGTAAATATTCAGTAAGGGCACTGCAAATATCTTAAATTATGTATCATTATTTATTATTCATATTCAGTGTTAATATTGAAATCTAGCCGCTATAATATCCATAATATCAGTTGACGACTAAAATTCAATTTTTCCTTGCGTACGACTTTTTTTTCAGAACAGGGAAAGATTAAATGAAAAAATAACACAAATAATATCACACTTAAAATAATTAAAAGGTTATGCTCGCAAACAATTCTCAGCAAATTTACGCTTTTATTGTTATATAAATATTGAAAAATCATTAAGGGCGTTAACATTTTCCAGTTTATACCGTTTATAGCTAACATAAAGTATTACATCTATTGATTTTATTTTCTGTCCTCTGCATTTTCGCGTAATGTGATGGATGCACATTCCAGAAGAACAATTTCCCAAGAATTTACCCATGAGCAAAATCTTGTTTTTTTTTTCTCTTTTGCCTTTTCATGCGTCAGTTATCCTGGTTGAACTTGAGAACATCTCCCCAAAGTCATGGTAAATTTTTTATGTAGAACAATTTCACTCTGAAGAAACAACATTATTCCTTCGACAATGTTCATTCGTGCGACAATAATATTCTCATAATTAATTCAAGGAGTCAGCAAATCGGATTGACTTTCTAACCAGAGAAAGAAACTCTCTTTTTTACCCACCTAAAAGCCTAAATATAAGAACCAAGCGTGTGTTCTAATATTGAAAAATCGTCTATTGGGGTCTCTGAACTTGTTGTAACTGATATTTTAGAAACGACCTATTTCATAATTTATTTATATAGAGTACAAATTGGATGGTTAGAAAATTGGTAAATTCATGACTTAATTACCTATTTCGCTATGTCTGTATTTATGTGTGAACTCTTGCTTAATTATTCACACGAAATATTAAATTCCATTTTTTTTCGAAAGAATAAAATACTGGTCTGGCTTTTAGATTGTTTTTCACTCTCTTTTTTGGCACTTTTTATTGTCTTTTTGTGTCGTTAGAAAAACGCACATATTTTGCTTCAAAATTTCACTAAAAGCAATCGAAAGTGTTTCACGCAATTGTATATTTTTTTATGTGTTTTTACGCCCCTGAAATTACCACAATAAACCTCCTCTCTTGCAGGAAAATTGTAAAAAGTGTTTATAGCAAAAACAATGATGACCCTTAAAGTGGAAGGGCATTCAGTGCAGGGTACATAATTAAAAAAAAAAAAACAAGAAAAAAGGAATAGAGAACAAAGAGATGATAGGAGAATACAGAGAGGAAATGCAGAATGAAAGGCTTTCACCGGGTGGAAATTGATGAAAATACTATGTGAGATAATTTTAGACTGGATTCACTTTCCTATTAATTCTTCTACTCTCCTAACTCTTCCCTCTGCAAAAATAAACGGCACGTGCGTGTGGTTTTTTATGCGATGTGATAAACACCGACTATATTTTGTCTCAAGAAATGTTCTTAATAACCCAATAAAATGCAAAAAAAATCTTTATTGTGAAAAATATAAACTTTTCTTTCAATTTCACATTACAACTTAATATGGATCAGAGATTTTTACTACAATATAAAAATCTCTAGCAAAAATATTTTATTTCACACACACCCAAACCCCATTAAAGTGCAGAAATTCAGAAGCAATTGCATTTTTTTAATATATAAAAAAAGACATAAAATTTCTAATGCAATATTATATTTTTCAAAACATAAAACTTTCATTTCTAATTGATATTCTGTTCAAAACACTGCACAATTCGCACAAATGTTTCGGCAAGATTTAAAACTGATAAAACAATTTAGCATAATCATAAATCCATCTTCAAAGCAACAACTTAAGAGTCTTCAGCAAATAGACTAATGAGCCACTTTGAGAGCGGAGGTTAAATCAATATCTCCTCTTTTCCAAATGTAATTTCTGACGAGGAATTTATTCATTTCAAACTTCAGAAAATATATTATACATATTCACCCTGATAGCTGAATATTTCTTCCCAGGCCACCGAATATATTTCTATACTTTCTTGCGTTGGAAAATGAATAATGCAAATGATATGACTCCAGAGGAAATCGCGAATTCTTCTGTTTTCCAATTGCTATTGATTTTTGTGTGGGCTCTCGGCCTTTTCAGAAGAATATCAAAGAAGAATGAGATCTTACTTATTTCAAAGGATATACAGTAGAGTCTCGCTATAGTCCATATTTGGTTCCAGATTTGACACTTGGGTCGCATTATATAGTCCATATTATTTTTTAAAATTATCAACGACTTTTAGTATTGAAATTGCTCGACGGCTTCCACTTTCATTTGCCATTGTCCTCGCTCTCTTCATTATGGATCACGATTATCACAACTCAATAAACTTTGCCAAAAATATTAAAATAATTAAGATAGCATTGCATGTCGCATACAAAAAAACATAACCCAACTTAAAATCAGTGTTTTGAAATCAACGGTCTATAAATTGTGGACTATAGAGCGATGGCCTATAGCGAGACTCTACTGTAATGTAGTAAAAGAAGTGTGTTGAGTGCGTTGAATTTTGAATTTATTTTTCTTGAAAAAATTACAAGAAATATTAAGACACTAGGGGAGACTGGGGCAAAAAGTCACAAAACGGATATTTTATTTTTTTACAAGCTACTCGAGCGCTTCAAAAATTTCTAATTAGCACAGTTTTATAGGAAATTTACCGCTCTACAACTTTGTGAAAGTAATTTTCCTCTCATTTGTAAGGAAATACGTTTATCGAGTCAATTTCTAAAAGGTAATTTTGTGACTATTCTCAAAAATGCTGGGGCAAATAGTACCAGACATTGGGTATTATCGGTATTATCATATTTTGATTCGCTTCATTACGAGCTTTCGTAAATTTGAAAAAATACCTAGAGAACATATTTTTATAGAAAATTTATTCATCTACACGTAAAACACGGTTTTCTCTGCGAGAAAAGTGAGAAAACGAGAAAAGCGCTTTTCAAGCTATTTACAGTAGAGTCTCCTAAATTCGAACGCTCGGGGGGAATTTTTGACATTTCTCACCTCCCAAATTCGAACGATTTTTTCAAAACTAACGAAATTTGTGTGAGATTGAATTGTACTTTGAATCAAATTCCCGTACTTTCTCGCAAGTCTTAGTGGTAACATACTTCCTTTTCATTTTACACGACCATAATGTATGTAAATATTCAGGAAGAAGCACATAAATATGATTTTCATTCACCAAGAATACGAACTTCCTAACATAACCTCACAATTGACATTTTGAATCCAAACGGCGTTCGAATTTGAGAGATTCAGATTTGAGAGACTCTACTGTACTAATTTTGATTTCCAAAAGTGAGGTTGTAAAGTCGGCGGCAGCCACAGATGAAAAAAGAGAAATAAACTATCATTATTATTTTATTATTATATTCATATACGAAACGTTTGAGAAAAATAGGGATGTGAATTTTGGTTTCGTGAAATGTTCTTGATCTAAAAGGTGTGCCACAGGCGTTAAATATTAATAATTTGCGGTCTTGAAAACCTGTTAGGGGAAGTGTGCCAAATTTCGGCCAGCTTCTAATTTCGGCCACTTTGACTGTAATTTCGGCCATGCAAATAAATTAATTAAATTTATGTATGTAATCTTTGAACAGTCAATGAATTCATTTTGCTTTTAAATATTTATTCATTTTAGGATGTATTAACACAAAGACCGTTAAATTTTAGGTATAATTTGAATTTAAATTGCGTTCAGTGTGGAAACGAGTCTTACAAAAAATGTGACAGATCGATCGATTATGTTTCTAGCAGTCTTGTGATTTGTGGTGAAGTGCAGAAGGTTTTCCTTCGGAGTTTTTCATGAAAATTGATTAGTTTTCATTAAAGATTGTTTCTGTTTATGTTAATACTGAATCAATCTTTAAATTTCGGGTAAAATTTCCCAGCTGGATCCTGTATTTCGCGTAAAAAAATATATACTTTGTGAGCGTTTCTCCGGTGAGGTAGTGTTGGATATTCCGGCAACATCTTGTGCTTTCCTAAATTTCTTATTAATTTTATGTTTTCTTTTTCAATTTCTGAATTCTACAATATCCAGAGAAAAAAACTATCGCTTCTATGAAAAAGATGATGTGGAAAAGGCATTGGAAGAGTTCAGGAAGGGCAAATTGCTAGAGGAATCTGCGCGTAAATTTGAGATGCTACTCTTCAGGTCTTCAGGACAAATTACACGGAATATCTCAGGGATTGTGGGTCATATAAACGTATTAAACTAAATATTAAACTCGTTCTGTTTGACGTTTTGAAATTTTCTATCCGTTCCGTCACAAAAGGTGGTCAGAAAAAAGGTGGTCGAAATTTCACACAAAATGGCCGGAATACTACCCAAAGCAATGTCTATATTTTTATTAATTTTTCAATATTTTAACAAGTGATTTAAAGAAAACTAAGATGATAAACTAGTTTTCAAGGTTCCACACAACCCTCCCGAAAAGGAAGTAACAAAAAATATCAATATGAATTAAAAATATTGCATTTCAAAACTTAGGACTTCGGTGCTTATATGCAACTATTTCGAAATTTGGCACACTTAGGGTAAGTGTGCCAAATTTCGGTATAGTTGCATGCAAGCGACCAAGTCTCACGTTTGAAATGTAATATTTTTAATAAAAATTGAATATTTTTGTTACTCTTTTATAAGGAGTGTTGCTTGTAACCTTGCAGACAGTTTATCATCTTTATTTTCTCTAAAAAATCATTCTTAATACATTTTAAAATGAATGAAAATGTAGACATAGCATTAGTGGCTTATTTCGGCCACCTTATTCTCATAGTTCTTTGCCCTTCCAGAAATCTTTTAATGTCTTTTTCAGATCATCTTGCTCGTCGAAGCGACATGTTTTGTTAATTTTTTTTGCATTGTACAATCTCAAGAGAATGCACAAACTAAAAATTCATAGAAATTCGAGGAACAAAAAATATGGCCGAAATTGCAAGCTGGCCGGCATTTGACACACTTACCCTATTTCAATTTAAGAAAAACGCATGTGCAAAAGGCTGCTTTTGCTTTTTAGAAGCCGCACAAGTAGGGGAAAGCATGCTACATTCGGACGACTTAAGCTTCAAACAACAAATTTTTATCATGTTGTTAATGGATTTGACGGTTTTGATTTTGACCTATGACTCTTTTCAGGAAATTTGAAGCATTCGACTATCGACTGAAATTATTATTTATTGAAAAAAATGACTTGTTCGAAACTTGAGTCGTCCGAAATTAGCGCTCTTTCCCCTATATTTGTCCATGATCCTTAAATTTAAATTGTCGCCCAAAGAAGGCCAACTTACCCCTACAATTTTTTGTTTTATGCTTAATTTAAGTGAGTTTAATCTCGGGAAGAATAGGAAAACTTGTAAACTTTTTCTTCACGGTAAGAGTAAGATTATTTTCATGGTCATCTCAAGGAAGCATTATGTATTATTGAAAAGTGTGATGGTGAATCATAATCTTTATGAATCGTAATTTTACTTGCGCAACCACTAAGCCTCAAAAGTTTACTAGCACTTTGCCAAAAAACAACTCCTAAATTGTTTATTTAATATTTTTGTCATTAATTTCCAAATGAAAGGCGAAATCACGAGACTGTTTTCAAATGTGATTTACTTTTTGAGATTTTTACGTTGTTGTTTGCTCCTATTTTGATAAATCCAATGGGTTTTTTGGGCAGAAAAAGGGGACACGCACTCACTGTTGAGAATTATCACCGTCGAAGGAGAAACACAAAAATAGATAAACAGCCACACAAACTGCTCGTGACTTTACGATCAGCAGGAGATAAAAAGAGTCTTTTGGGAGTTTTTACGCGAGAAATCAATCACTTGTTCGGGTAGACTTATGGGTACCACTACTGTGAGGAATTCCTCCTACGGATTATGAGGGTATTTCGTGGGTGGGCAGAAGTATCACTAAAAGAAATCGATTGATCGTCTCTCTCTGGAGAAGGACAAACAAGACACAACTCCCGTGAGCAACTCAACTCGAAATGATTCACCACTCTCTTTCATATCTAGTGTGGGAAATGAAGTGGGGGGCTTCATTTACGGTCTCACGGTGGCAGTGAGTGTGAGGATATAAAATCTATTTCTATTATTATCTTTCACGGAGAAGTGTTTGCGCTTTTGGCCTGTTTAATCCACCGTTTTTTTTATTTCTCTCATTTTCTCACTTTCTCGTGCACCTCAATTTCGTATGGGGCTCTCTGGAGGTTTATCAGGTGGCCCAAATTGGCCTCGGTGTGTCTGGAGACAATAAAACTTTCCCACCACCTCATAATCATAAATCTCTGTCTGGATTGTCCGGAAAGGTTTTTAATCCCTTTCAGGTGACTCCCATTTCTGCATATCATACCACACTTACCTTAAATCCCGTATTGGTGAGATGCACCAGTCGTACCTCACGGGCGGGGATGTGTCTGAGAATTGCGGAAATGTCTGAAAAAAAAAACCCAAAAAAATAGATCCTCAAAAATACTATCAAATGGCAAATGGATGCCCCTAAATGGACGAAAGGACTTACCGATTCTGGAGTACTTGACACATCAAAGGGCGGTCCGTCTCGCACTTGATGATCCGGGCTTTTCACGTCCGGAGAATCCCTGAATCTGCAACAAACCGTGATAGCTCCATGAAAACTTCACTGTTCAAGAGGCCACACAACACAAAATTTTACAATTTTCACACTTGTACGGAGAATTATTGAATAAAGAGTGTCAGAAATAAATGGTATATTTTTTGCACAACACTATCGCAATGTAGGAAAATCGATTTTCTCACAAGAGTTTGCGCAAAAGGGTGAAAATATGTTTTGTAAACATCCACCATTGCCATAACCTTATTTTCCTATCGTGCAAGATTCTAACAGCGCAGAAACTATCATTGAATATCTCTCTTGAATAATTTCCACTTACTCATTCATTGCAGATACACGTAGATAGAGATGGGATACTTTTATAATAACCAAAAACTCACTGGAAAATTCTCAAATACAGCACTTTTTTTGGTATGAAAATTTTTTGCTGAAGCATTGCACAAAAAAGCGCGAACAAAAACTGCAATAGCGACTACAGCGCCTACTCTCTGAAATTTTTTCAACCCCAATTTCAAAATTAACGATATTTGCTTCCAGATTGAGAAATATTTTTTTATTACCTCCCTGAAGACCTCCCTGAAGCTGGCCGAAGGCCAGCCGAACGCGGGTTTGTGTCTTGGCTAAGAAAAACCGTTGCAAATTCAAATATTTTTTGTGTGTCTCAGCTAAAAAACACTGAGAAAAATTGAAATAATTGTATAATAATGAAAAGAAAATTGCGGAAAATCTGTTTTTCATTGAAAATTATGGTGTGTGTCTTGGCTAAAAAGAAATTGATATGTACAATTTCCCAACTTTTTCTCTCTGAAAATTCTTTACGAACATAAAAAAATTTTGAACGAGTTCTCTGGTAAGTAACCATTTCAAAGGATTTATTTTCCCTAACAAATCTCTTTGTTTCCTGGACTGATCATCCTGGATGTGATACATGTATGCAAGTTTAAAGAAAAGTCGTGTTTCACCAATGGTTTCCTTCTACTAAATTTTTCCCTACGGGGTTGCCATTTATCTCACTACCCAAAATAGATAGCCCACTAAATCCCCAATAAAATGTACCATGTGCCATGCCTGACAAATCCTTTGTTTCCTGGACAGATCATCCTGGATGTGATACATGTATGCAAGTTCAAAGAAAAGTCGTGTTTCACCAATGGTTTCCTTCTACTAAATTTTTCCCTACGGGGTTGTCATTTATCTCACTACCCAAAATAGATAGCCCACTAAATCCCCAATAAAATGTACCATGTGCCATGCCTGACAAATCCTTTGTTTCCTGGACAGATCATCCTGGATGTGATACATGTATGCAAGTTCAAAGAAAAGTCGTGTTTCACCAATGGTTTCCTTCTACTAAATTTTTCCCTACGGGGTTGTCATTTATCTCACTACCCAAAATAGATAGCCCACTAAATCCCCAATAAAATGTACCATGTGCCATGCCTGACAAATCCTTTGTTTCCTGGACAGATCATCCTGGATGTGATACATGTATGCAAGTTCAAAGAAAAGTCGTGTTTCACCAATGGTTTCCTTCTACTAAATTTTTCCCTACGGGGTTGTCATTTATCTCACTACCCAAAATAGATAGCCCACTAAATCCCCAATAAAATGTACCATGTGCCATGCCTGACAAATCCTTTGTTTCCTGGACAGATCATCCTGGATGTGATACATGTATGCAAGTTCAAAGAAAAGTCGTGTTTCACCAATGGTTTCCTTCTACTAAATTTTTCCCTACGGGGTTGTCATTTATCTCACTACCCAAAATAGATAGCCCACTAAATCCCCAATAAAATGTACCATGTGCCATGCCTGACAAATCCTTTGTTTCCTGGACAGATCATCCTGGATGTGATACATGTATGCAAGTTCAAAGAAAAGTCGTGTTTCACCAATGGTTTCCTTCTACTAAATTTTTCCCTACGGGGTTGCCATTTATCTCACTACCCAAAATAGATAGCCCACTAAATCCCCAATAAAATGTACCATGTGCCATGCCTGACAAATCCTTTGTTTCCTGGACAGATCATCCTGGATGTGATACATGTATGCAAGTTCAAAGAAAAGTCGTGTTTCACCAATGGTTTCCTTCTACTAAATTTTTCCCTACGGGGTTGTCATTTATCTCACTACCCAAAATAGATAGCCCACTAAATCCCCAATAAAATGTACCATGTGCCATGCCTGACAAATCCTTTGTTTCCTGGACAGATCATCCTGGATGTGATACATGTATGCAAGTTCAAAGAAAAGTCGTGTTTCACCAATGGTTTCCTTCTACTAAATTTTTCCCTACGGGGTTGTCATTTATCTCACTACCCAAAATAGATAGCCCACTAAATCCCCAATAAAATGTACCATGTGCCATGCCTGACAAATCCTTTGTTTCCTGGACAGATCATCCTGGATGTGATACATGTATGCAAGTTCAAAGAAAAGTCGTGTTTCACCAATGGTTTCCTTCTACTAAATTTTTCCCTACGGGGTTGTCATTTATCTCACTACCCAAAATAGATAGCCCACTAAATCCCCAATAAAATGTACCATGTGCCATGCCTGACAAATCCTTTGTTTCCTGGACAGATCATCCTGGATGTGATACATGTATGCAAGTTCAAAGAAAAGTCGTGTTTCACCAATGGTTTCCTTCTACTAAATTTTTCCCTACGGGGTTGTCATTTATCTCACTACCCAAAATAGATAGCCCACTAAATCCCCAATAAAATGTACCATGTGCCATGCCTGACAAATCCTTTGTTTCCTGGACAGATCATCCTGGATGTGATACATGTATGCAAGTTCAAAGAAAAGTCGTGTTTCACCAATGGTTTCCTTCTACTAAATTTTTCCCTACGGGGTTGCCATTTATCTCACTACCCAAAATAGATAGCCCACTAAATCCCCAATAAAATGTACCATGTGCCATGCCTGACAAATCCTTTGTTTCCTGGACAGATCATCCTGGATGTGATACATGTATGCAAGTTCAAAGAAAAGTCGTGTTTCACCAATGGTTTCCTTCTACTAAATTTTTCCCTACGGGGTTGTCATTTATCTCACTACCCAAAATAGATAGCCCACTAAATCCCCAATAAAATGTACCATGTGCCATGCCTGACAAATCCTTTGTTTCCTGGACAGATCATCCTGGATGTGATACATGTATGCAAGTTCAAAGAAAAGTCGTGTTTCACCAATGGTTTCCTTCTACTAAATTTTTCCCTACGGGGTTGTCATTTATCTCACTACCCAAAATAGATAGCCCACTAAATCCCCAATAAAATGTACCATGTGCCATGCCTGACAAATCCTTTGTTTCCTGGACAGATCATCCTGGATGTGATACATGTATGCAAGTTCAAAGAAAAGTCGTGTTTCACCAATGGTTTCCTTCTACTAAATTTTTCCCTACGGGGTTGTCATTTATCTCACTACCCAAAATAGATAGCCCACTAAATCCCCAATAAAATGTACCATGTGCCATGCCTGACAAATCCTTTGTTTCCTGGACAGATCATCCTGGATGTGATACATGTATGCAAGTTCAAAGAAAAGTCGTGTTTCACCAATGGTTTCCTTCTACTAAATTTTTCCCTACGGGGTTGTCATTTATCTCACTACCCAAAATAGATAGCCCACTAAATCCCCAATAAAATGTACCATGTGCCATGCCTGACAAATCCTTTGTTTCCTGGACAGATCATCCTGGATGTGATACATGTATGCAAGTTCAAAGAAAAGTCGTGTTTCACCAATGGTTTCCTTCTACTAAATTTTTCCCTACGGGGTTGTCATTTATCTCACTACCCAAAATAGATAGCCCACTAAATCCCCAATAAAATGTACCATGTGCCATGCCTGACAAATCCTTTGTTTCCTGGACAGATCATCCTGGATGTGATACATGTATGCAAGTTCAAAGAAAAGTCGTGTTTCACCAATGGTTTCCTTCTACTAAATTTTTCCCTACGGGGTTGTCATTTATCTCACTACCCAAAATAGATAGCCCACTAAATCCCCAATAAAATGTACCATGTGCCATGCCTGACAAATCCTTTGTTTCCTGGACAGATCATCCTGGATGTGATACATGTATGCAAGTTCAAAGAAAAGTCGTGTTTCACCAATGGTTTCCTTCTACTAAATTTTTCCCTACGGGGTTGTCATTTATCTCACTACCCAAAATAGATAGCCCACTAAATCCCCAATAAAATGTACCATGTGCCATGCCTGACAAATCCTTTGTTTCCTGGACAGATCATCCTGGATGTGATACATGTATGCAAGTTCAAAGAAAAGTCGTGTTTCACCAATGGTTTCCTTCTACTAAATTTTTCCCTACGGGGTTGTCATTTATCTCACTACCCAAAATAGATAGCCCACTAAATCCCCAATAAAATGTACCATGTGCCATGCCTGACAAATCCTTTGTTTCCTGGACAGATCATCCTGGATGTGATACATGTATGCAAGTTCAAAGAAAAGTCGTGTTTCACCAATGGTTTCCTTCTACTAAATTTTTCCCTACGGGGTTGTCATTTATCTCACTACCCAAAATAGATAGCCCACTAAATCCCCAATAAAATGTACCATGTGCCATGCCTGACAAATCCTTTGTTTCCTGGACAGATCATCCTGGATGTGATACATGTATGCAAGTTCAAAGAAAAGTCGTGTTTCACCAATGGTTTCCTTCTACTAAATTTTTCCCTACGGGGTTGTCATTTATCTCACTACCCAAAATAGATAGCCCACTAAATCCCCAATAAAATGTACCATGTGCCATGCCTGACAAATCCTTTGTTTCCTGGACAGATCATCCTGGATGTGATACATGTATGCAAGTTCAAAGAAAAGTCGTGTTTCACCAATGGTTTCCTTCTACTAAATTTTTCCCTACGGGGTTGTCATTTATCTCACTACCCAAAATAGATAGCCCACTAAATCCCCAATAAAATGTACCATGTGCCATGCCTGACAAATCCTTTGTTTCCTGGACAGATCATCCTGGATGTGATACATGTATGCAAGTTCAAAGAAAAGTCGTGTTTCACCAATGGTTTCCTTCTACTAAATTTTTCCCTACGGGGTTGCCATTTATCTCACTACCCAAAATAGATAGCCCACTAAATCCCCAATAAAATGTACCATGTGCCATGCCTGACAAATCCTTTGTTTCCTGGACAGATCATCCTGGATGTGATACATGTATGCAAGTTCAAAGAAAAGTCGTGTTTCACCAATGGTTTCCTTCTACTAAATTTTTCCCTACGGGGTTGTCATTTATCTCACTACCCAAAATAGATAGCCCACTAAATCCCCAATAAAATGTACCATGTGCCATGCCTGACAAATCCTTTGTTTCCTGGACAGATCATCCTGGATGTGATACATGTATGCAAGTTCAAAGAAAAGTCGTGTTTCACCAATGGTTTCCTTCTACTAAATTTTTCCCTACGGGGTTGTCATTTATCTCACTACCCAAAATAGATAGCCCACTAAATCCCCAATAAAATGTACCATGTGCCATGCCTGACAAATCCTTTGTTTCCTGGACAGATCATCCTGGATGTGATACATGTATGCAAGTTCAAAGAAAAGTCGTGTTTCACCAATGGTTTCCTTCTACTAAATTTTTCCCTACGGGGTTGTCATTTATCTCACTACCCAAAATAGATAGCCCACTAAATCCCCATTAAAATGTACCATGTGCCATGCCTGACAAATCCTTTGTTTCCTGGACAGATCATCCTGGATGTGATACATGTATGCAAGTTCAAAGAAAAGTCGTGTTTCACCAATGGTTTCCTTCTACTAAATTTTTCCCTACGGGGTTGTCATTTATCTCACTACCCAAAATAGATAGCCCACTAAATCCCCAATAAAATGTACCATGTGCCATGCCTGACAAATCCTTTGTTTCCTGGACAGATCATCCTGGATGTGATACATGTATGCAAGTTCAAAGAAAAGTCGTGTTTCACCAATGGTTTCCTTCTACTAAATTTTTCCCTACGGGGTTGCCATTTATCTCACTACCCAAAATAGATAGCCCACTAAATCCCCAATAAAATGTACCATGTGCCATGCCTGACAAATCCTTTGTTTCCTGGACAGATCATCCTGAATGTGAAGCCTGTATGCAAAAATCGAGAAAAATGTGTGTTTCATTAACAATCATCACTTCAGAATATTTCTTACGGGGTTTATGTTTGTATACGAACTCAGAATTAATAGCTCATGTCATTCCCAATATTATCTCTTATATAATTGTGTGGCAGATTTTCTATTCCTGGAACAGATATCCATATCTTTCAGTCATTTAGGCAAAATTCTAATAAGATCAGGCTCTATGAAAAGCGGCAATTGCAGAGATCATAATTAGAAACAAGGGTGGATTAACAAACATGAAATATTGGAAACTACTACAGGGGATCGAGAAAAAATTTCAAATCGACTCAGGATGTAATCTCTAAAAAAAAAAAAACAAAACAAAACAAAAAAATGAAATATTTTTTTATCGTATCTATATTTTATACCAAAATATTATCAGAACGTTACATTTATCACCATCCCAATAGCACCATCCCAATAGAGGGCAAAGCAGGTGCCCTTGTCATGTACATAGTGACTGGTCAGAGCAATTCCTGCTCCAAGGAGAACTTGAGCTCCCACGATTGCGTTTCATCTGTAGAAATCCTTAGCGTACATATGCATAAGTCCCCCTTTGCCCCTCGAACAGTCACTCTCTCAACCTGTGAGTTCTGCTATTACACTAAGAACACTGACTCCCATCACGAGAGTCTAGCCGTGGCAGCGATAACTGAGTCTTCCAGACGCATGGCTGCATGCATGCCCACAGCACATGCTTCCTGCCCGGAATACAAATGGCAAAAGCCACAGATTTTCTTCTTGTAGAAGTTTCTGGCCAGGGTCTGTAGACAATGGAGAGTGTATATTTTGGTGTAGTAATCGATGACATCGTTTTTCGTGACGGTAACTGTGGTCTTGGGCCCTTTTCGAGATTGTGCAACTTGAACTATATGATCTCAAAGGATGCCTCAGTAGACAGGGAGGCCTTGGGAATGCCCGGAAAGTTGAATTTCAGAATCTTGAGAAGACATCCTTAATTGATTCTTCTAGCACAATTTTGAAACATACTGAGTCACACAGATGCCAATAACACTGGATTTATTGGGAAAATTGAGGTAAAAATCGCTGGGAAAATTAACACTCTCTTGTGCTGCTGGTGGTTGAGGAATGCAGGATTCGTTGGTAGAACGCTTTTTAGCTCTTCGTCTTACTTTTTTTCCTTGTACACAAAATTAAGGTTAGGGAGTTAGTGCGCGAAATATTGTGTGAGAGAGAAGTCAATTGGGACAATCGGGAAAGTCTATTTGCACTCTTTTTTTAAGCGGGAATATTAGGAAACGCTGGTTTGACATTCCAAAAAGCGTAAAGCTGGCTATACATTAGACATAATTTATTGAAATATTTCTTTTCAATGTCAAATATTGACAAGGATTGCCTCCACATTGCAAAGATTTATTGACATAAATGTTTCCATATTGAAGAAAATTGCCCAGTGTGTAGGCAAATATTGAAATATTTGTTTCAATATGGAACATTTTATTCAATATTTTATTTCATTATTTTGAATGGCTACAAACTAGGCCAAATCATTTCAATAAAAAATTTCAAAGTCACATTGAAATAAAATTTCAAAGAAATTCTAAATATCAAATTGATATTTCCTTCAATATTTTTTAATGGTCAGGAATCTTCGTCCTTCAGAACATCACAGAACTGCTCGATTTCCCTTGTTCATGAATGAAAACACATCCAAGATCAAAATCCAAGTCAAGACACATCTCTCCTGCTTTCTCCAGAAAATCCCAGATTCTTGGAATTTGGTTATATATTTTGTTCAATTTCCTCAAGAACCCAACTTGGTCAGCACTAATCACCTGCTTCCTTCGGAAAATCTCAGAACTTCTGGGATTTTCTTGAATATTATGCCCAGAACACTTCAGATACCTTCTGTGGTCAGAAGATTTCTGGAGCTTCCTCCAGGAAATCCCAGATCTTCTGGGATTTTCTTGTATATTATGCCCAGAACACTTCAGATACCTTCTGTGGTCAGAAGATTTCTGGAGCTTCCTCCTGGAAATCCCAGATCTTCTGGGATTTTCTTGAATATTATGACAAAAACATCCCAGATACCACCGTTGGTCAGAGGATTCCTGGAACTTCCTCCAGGAAATCCCAGATCTTCTGGCATTTTCTTGTATATTATGCTCAAAACACTTCAGGTACCTTCTGTGGTCAGAGTATTCCTGGAGCTTCCTCCTGGAAATCCCAGATCTTCAATGATATATTTGTTTTAATTTGGCATTTAAACTGTTGAAAATAGGGTAACATAATGATCTGTAATATGTTCAAAGTGGTCAGTAAAAACGAGTAATTTGATCGGGAAAAATTTGAAATGATCAGCAAAAACATGCAATTTTGTAAGTTAAAACGGAAAATTTTGTATGCAAATAGTAAAATTTGGTCAGTAAAAAGTTAAGTTTGCTCAGTAAAAACTTCCAATCCATCAGTAGAAATATTCCAAATGATCAGTAAAAAATTGCAAAGTGTTTAGCACTAAATTAAAAATAGGTGTCAGCGAAAGTTAAAATGTGTTGAGTAAAAATAAGAAGTGGTCAGTAAAAAACATAAGTTGGTAAACAAACACTTTATCCAGTTTTAAGCCTCGATCAGCTTATGGAGGTGCGATTATTGTATTTTATTATTGTTATTAAGGATAAAAATGGACGAGAAATGCATAAAAGTCTCAGAAAATTTTTAAAGTCGATTATCTCGGAAACTATGAGAGATAGGGGCCTCAAACTTTACATCTGTTTAGAGCCTTCTTCAGGATCGAGATGTGCAAAATTTCATTTGGAAATGAGGAAAATTGGACAAACTATTCATAAAAGTGTCAGAAAAACTTTAAAGTCGATTATCTCGGTAACTATGAGAGATAGGGGCCTCAAACTTTACATCTGTTTAGGGCCTTCTTCAGGCTTGAGATGTGCAAAATTACACTTGGAAGTGAGGAAAATTAGGTGAAACTGCAAGAAAAGAAAATACAGTGCGTGAAAACACACAAAATATTTCGAAGTTTGCGAAAATCCGCGAAAAATTCAGCGGTCCGCGAAAATCTACAGGAAATTTTTATTTGTCCAATTTTTATTTTATTGTAAACATTTTATTTTATAGTGCTCATTTTGAGTTTTTTGGTAATCAATTTTTTCTTTTTTACTGACTACTTTTTAATTTCCATTGCTCATTTCCATTTTGATAATTAACCATTTTTTATTTTTTACTCACCATATTAAATTTTTTTGCTAACCAATTTTTTTACCGGCCAATTTATATTTTCATCTTTGTAACTTGAGTACTCTGGAGGTTCTTCACAAGATATAGAAAAAAAAACCCCAAAGATCCGTGATTTCTTGGAGAAGGGATGAGGAATCCTCTGGCCAACGGTGGTATCTGGGATGTTTTTGTCATAATATTCAAGAAAATCTCAGAAGATCTGGGATTTCCAGGAGGAAGCTCCAGGAATACTCTGACCACAGAAGGTATCTGAAGTGTTTTGAGCATAATATTCAAGAAAATCCCAGAAGATCTGGGATTTCTGGAGGAAGCTCCAGGAATCCTCTGACCACAGAAGGTAACTGAAGTGTTCTGGGCATAATATACAAGAAAATCCCAGAAGATCTGGGATTTCCAGGAGGAAGCTCCAGAAATCTTCTGACCACAGAAGGTATCTGAAGTGTTTTGAGCATAATATTCAAGAAAATCCCAGAAGTTCTGAGATTTTCCGAAGGAAGCAGGTGATTAGTGCTGACCAAGTTGGGTTCTTGAGGAGATTGAACAAAATATATAACCAAATTCCAAGAATCTGGGATTTTCTGGAGAAAGCAGGAGAGATGTGTCTTGACTTGGATTTTGATCTTGGATGTGTTTTCATTCATGAACAAGGGAAATCGAGCAGTTCTGTGATGTTCTGAAGGACGAAGATTCCTGACCATTAAAAAATATTGAAGGAAATATCAATTTGATATTTAGAATTTCTTTGAAATTTTATTTCAATGTGACTTTGAAATTTTTTATTGAAATGATTTGGCCTAGTTTGTAGCCATTCAAAATAATGAAATAAAATATTGAATAAAATGTTCCATATTGAAACAAATATTTCAATATTTGCCTACACACTGGGCAATTTTCTTCAATATGGAAACATTTATGTCAATAAATCTTTGCAATGTGGAGGCAATCCTTGTCAATATTTGACATTGAAAAGAAATATTTCAATAAATTATGTCTAATGTATAGCCAGCTTTACGCTTTTTGGAATGTCAAACCAGCGTTTCCTAATATTCCCGCTTAAAAAAAGAGTGCAAATAGACTTTCCCGATTGTCCCAATTGACTTCTCTCTCACACAATATTTCGCGCACTAACTCCCTAACCTTAATTTTGTGTACAAGGAAAAAAAGTAAGACGAAGAGCTAAAAAGCGTTCTACCAACGAATCCTGCATTCCTCAACCACCAGCAGCACAAGAGAGTGTTAATTTTCCCAGCGATTTTTACCTCAATTTTCCCAATAAATCCAGTGTTATTGGCATCTGTGTGACTCAGTATGTTTCAAAATTGTGCTAGAAGAATCAATTAAGGATGTCTTCTCAAGATTCTGAAATTCAACTTTCCGGGCATTCCCAAGGCCTCCCTGTCTACTGAGGCATCCTTTGAGATCATATAGTTCAAGTTGCACAATCTCGAAAAGGGCCCAAGACCACAGTTACCGTCACGAAAAACGATGTCATCGATTACTACACCAAAATATACACTCTCCATTGTCTACAGACCCTGGCCAGAAACTTCTACAAGAAGAAAATCTGTGGCTTTTGCCATTTGTATTCCGGGCAGGAAGCATGTGCTGTGGGCATGCATGCAGCCATGCGTCTGGAAGACTCAGTTATCGCTGCCACGGCTAGACTCTCGTGATGGGAGTCAGTGTTCTTAGTGTAATAGCAGAACTCACAGGTTGAGAGAGTGACTGTTCGAGGGGCAAAGGGGGACTTATGCATATGTACGCTAAGGATTTCTACAGATGAAACGCAATCGTGGGAGCTCAAGTTCTCCTTGGAGCAGGAATTGCTCTGACCAGTCACTATGTACATGACAAGGGCACCTGCTTTGCCCTCTATTGGGATGGTGCTATTGGGATGGTGATAAATGTAACGTTCTGATAATATTTTGGTATAAAATATAGATACGATAAAAAAATATTTCATTTTTTTGTTTTGTTTTGTTTTTTTTTTTTAGAGATTACATCCTGAGTCGATTTGAAATTTTTTCTCGATCCCCTGTAGTAGTTTCCAATATTTCATGTTTGTTAATCCACCCTTGTTTCTAATTATGATCTCTGCAATTGCCGCTTTTCATAGAGCCTGATCTTATTAGAATTTTGCCTAAATGACTGAAAGATATGGATATCTGTTCCAGGAATAGAAAATCTGCCACACAATTATATAAGAGATAATATTGGGAATGACATGAGCTATTAATTCTGAGTTCGTATACAAACATAAACCCCGTAAGAAATATTCTGAAGTGATGATTGTTAATGAAACACACATTTTTCTCGATTTTTGCATACAGGCTTCACATTCAGGATGATCTGTCCAGAAACAAAGGATTTGTCAGGCATGGCACTTGGTACATTTTATTGGGGATTTAGTGGGCTATCTATTTTGGGTAGTGAGATAAATGGCAACCCCGTAGGGAAAAATTTAGTAGAAGGAAACCATTGGTGAAACACGACTTTTCTTTGAACTTGCATACATGTATCACATCCAGGATGATCTGTCCAGGAAACAAAGGATTTGTCAGGCATGGCACATGGTACATTTTATTGGGGATTTAGTGGGCTATCTATTTTGGGTAGTGAGATAAATGACAACCCCGTAGGGAAAAATTTAGTAGAAGGAAACCATTGGTGAAACACGACTTTTCTTTGAACTTGCATACATGTATCACATCCAGGATGATCTGTCCAGGAAACAAAGGATTTGTCAGGCATGGCACATGGTACATTTTAATGGGGATTTAGTGGGCTATCTATTTTGGGTAGTGAGATAAATGACAACCCCGTAGGGAAAAATTTAGTAGAAGGAAACCATTGGTGAAACACGACTTTTCTTTGAACTTGCATACATGTATCACATCCAGGATGATCTGTCCAGGAAACAAAGGATTTGTCAGGCATGGCACATGGTACATTTTATTGGGGATTTAGTGGGCTATCTATTTTGGGTAGTGAGATAAATGGCAACCCCGTAGGGAAAAATTTAGTAGAAGGAAACCATTGGTGAAACACGACTTTTCTTTGAACTTGCATACATGTATCACATCCAGGATGATCTGTCCAGGAAACAAAGGATTTGTCAGGCATGGCACATGGTACATTTTATTGGGGATTTAGTGGGCTATCTATTTTGGGTAGTGAGATAAATGACAACCCCGTAGGGAAAAATTTAGTAGAAGGAAACCATTGGTGAAACACGACTTTTCTTTGAACTTGCATACATGTATCACATCCAGGATGATCTGTCCAGGAAACAAAGGATTTGTCAGGCATGGCACATGGTACATTTTATTGGGGATTTAGTGGGCTATCTATTTTGGTTAGTGAGATAAATGGCAACCCCGTAGGGAAAAATTTAGTAGAAGGAAACCATTGGTGAAACACGACTTTTCTTTGAACTTGCATACATGTATCACATCCAGGATGATCTGTCCAGGAAACAAAGGATTTGTCAGGCATGGCACATGGTACATTTTATTAGGGATTTAGTGGGCTATCTATTTTGGGTAGTGAGATAAATGACAACCCCGTAGGGAAAAATTTAGTAGAAGGAAACCATTGGTGAAACACGACTTTTCTTTGAACTTGCATACATGTATCACATCCAGGATGATCTGTCCAGGAAACAAAGGATTTGTCAGGCATGGCACATGGTACATTTTATTGGGGATTTAGTGGGCTATCTATTTTGGGTAGTGAGATAAATGACAACCCCGTAGGGAAAAATTTAGTAGAAGGAAACCATTGGTGAAACACGACTTTTCTTTAAACTTGCATACATGTATCACATCCAGGATGATCTGTCCAGGAAACAAAGGATTTGTCAGGCATGGCACATGGTACATTTTATTGGGGATTTAGTGGGCTATCTATTTTGGGTAGTGAGATAAATGGCAACCCCGTAGGGAAAAATTTAGTAGAAGGAAACCATTGGTGAAACACGACTTTTCTTTAAACTTGCATACATGTATCACATCCAGGATGATCAGTCCAGGAAACAAAGAGATTTGTTAGGGAAAATAAATCCTTTGAAATGGTTACTTACCAGAGAACTCGTTCAAAATTTTTTTATGTTCGTAAAGAATTTTCAGAGAGAAAAAGTTGGGAAATTGTACATATCAATTTCTTTTTAGCCAAGACACACACCATAATTTTCAATGAAAAACAGATTTTCCGCAATTTTCTTTTCATTATTATATAATTATTTCAATTTTTCTCAGTGTTTTTTAGCCGAGACACACAAAAAATATTTGAATTTGCAACGGTTTTTCTTAGCCAAGACACAAACCCGCGTTCGGCTGGCCTTCGGCCAGCTTCAGGGAGGTTTTTTTATTCACTAAAATTTCACATTTAGTCTCAGATAGATTATTAAGTGAAAAGACACATATTTGCAGATTTTTCAGTGCTCAAAACTGAGTATATTAATTACAATTTGTCCATTAAAAAGTAAATATAAAAAATTCTGCAATCATAAATAAAAATATTTGGCCCTAATTCACAATAATAAAAATTAACATACTCAAAATTAATTTCACTTATTTTTTTGCTACGAGAAAATGTCTGCTAAACATTATTCATAGAAATCGTACAAATATGTAAAAATGTTCTCTAAAATCTCTAAATGTTCTTTTATAAATTAGCTCTTCTAAAAATTGTCGAGTCTTTTTCATAATAAGTCATTAGGTTCTTCTTTAATTGGTTGAATTTCAGACATTTCAAAAGTAATTTTCTCAATCCTCTTTTCACCCACAATTGCTTCATAATCCTCCGGATGAAGATTCTTCTCATGAGCACACCTTTGAGATCTTGTAACAAACATTTTGTCACAAAATCTACAACGAAAATTCAGCTCACCAGTATGAACAGCCATGTGTTCCTTGAGTTCCGGAACAGTCTTGTACGCATTCTGGCACATCGGACACTTGTGCGTTCTCTTCTTCATATGAACATAGTTTATGTGGGATCTTATGGCATATTTCTGATCAAACTTCTTGCCGCAAAAATGACATTCATACGTTTCGTTGGAGTTCAGATGAAGACGCATGTGGCTGGTCAGATTGTACTTGTTCTGGAAGCTCTTGCCACAAATTTCACAAGAGACACTTTGCTGCTCATTATGTACGATCTGGTGGCGCTTGAGTATTTGAGTATCCCGAAAAAGAATACCACAAACCTGCAATCAAATAATGTATTTTCGCAATTGAAAAAAAAATTAAAAAATTGTACACCTCTTATCATGGCTAAAGTACTAATATTTCCCGTTTAAAAATTTCCTGGAAGGACAATTTCCTGTCAAATTATTTTGAGTTTTCATGAATTTTTGAGCTTTATACTTAATTGTCTTTTTTTTTTGTTTCTCGAAATCAAAGGAAGAGCAATATTAAGATGGGCATCCCACTTTCTGGTCGCAACTCTTCTTCCTTTCTAGCGCTAGCTAATAAGGCACCTTTATATACGGGGGAATTTCTTCGAAATGCATCCCAATGTGCAATAAACCTGTGAGTTTTAGAAAATCTCCTGTTTGGCGTCTTATATACGGGGGAATTTCGAAATGCACCGCACTGTGCTATGCACCGGTGAGTCTCGGGAAATCTCCCCTAGTGGTTCATGCCTGAGATAAATTTTCTCCACCCTCTGTTATAAATTCTCCAAGTGTGCTCTAACTAAAATAGATATTCTGGAAGACTTTCTATTTTATTTTGAAACGTTTCAAACGTCAATCACACAGTGTTTTACAATCAAAGAATTTGTTAAAGAGTGGTAAAGTTAATATTTATACCTGGTAACGAACACCAAGAGGAAATGGGGCACCCTTCCCTCTATATCAAAACCGTCCTACCGCAGGATTTTATGTCAATATTGTTGCTAAATTTATTAAATATCCTTAGTTTTTATTTTTCTATAAATCAACTTTATTCTATTTAACTATTTCTTTATTTATTTTTAATGATGTCTATTTAACAATTCGACCATATTAAGAAGATTAAACGATACATTCAGAAGAGAGATCGATACCGTGTCCTTATTTCACTTGCTTTTCGACTTTTGATAACTTTGAAAATAGATCACGAGAAAAACATCTCTTGAAAAAAACAAAAAAAAATGATTTGAAATCGCTTTAAATTTTAAAAATATTTGAACATAAACAAATGGAGCTTTTGAAGAGGGAAATTTTAAGCGCCGAAGGATGGGCAAAAATGCACCGGTCTAAACCTTAGTGGGGGATTTTTGTGTCAAAATGGCAGTTTCGAAATAAAATCCCCCCGTTTAGATGCTCCCTTTATGACACATTTGAAAAAATGTGTTATAATCACTAAGTGCGTCTTGGCTAAAATAAAGTCTGGTAGACTTTCTATTTTATTTTATCACGATCATTAGGGGGAAGTGGGGCACTTTTGAATTGAAGTAGCTTTGAAATTGGGCTTTTTTCTCCTATTTGTAAATGAAACTAGAGCTTATAACAATATAATTTAGATACACAAACCAATTGCAAAGCTAAATTACTTTATGATTATGCACAATTCCATTTACAAATAGAAGAAAAAGGCCCAATTTCAAAGCTGCCCTAATTCAAAGGTGCCCCATTTCCCTCTACGATATTACGAAACACTTAAAAAAAATGCAGTTGCATGACTATAGAAATTGGGTGATTTTAAGAAAAAAATTTTTCACGGTGTGTAGGGGAAGGTTTTGTACCTTCGTAATGTTGCAGCTTCGTAAAAGTTGATTTTTTTCCAAGTTACTAAATGAACTTCATCCATGGATATATAATCTAACTAAAAGCTAGTCCTACATCTCATATTTCCTGACAAACTTGGAAGCCTATGCCTTTTTTCCTGGGTCCAAAAGGCAAAAATAAAAAATGGGCCTAAAATCGTAATTCTGATGTGAAATATTTTATGCATTTCTGCACACTTCAAGTGTCTTTTCGAAAAAAAAAACAACTATTTCAAGTTATAGAGGATTTATTAGGATTAATATTTACCGTGAAAATCTTTCGCTTGAAGGGGATCGTTTTTGTGGGTGGAGGAAAATTCATAAAAATTACCATCCTTGCAGCTCAAGAAAATTGAATTTTGCAGCTTCGTAAAAACATTTGTCAAAATTACTGACCACCGAATTTGAGAATTCCTCACTCTTTTGGGTCACACTGAGCACGCCGCTCGGGATATTTGACTTATCAGAGATTCCACTGAACAAGTTGACAAGAAAATTGTGATATTACAACATTTTTCAAGAAAATATCGAAGGAAAACACGCACTTCCCCATCAAAATGAGATTTCATCAGATGTTTTTATTTTACTTCTGTCAAATCAAACATTAAGCCTGAATCTGCTTATGGTAGGTGTGATTCTTTCATTGACCATACGGTGCGTTTTAAGCATTTTTCATACAATTTGCTTTGTTTTCAAGCAGAGTTTTCCTCATTTAACTTTAAATTAATCACTGGTAATTCTAAGAATCACTGATGTTCAAAAAATGTTCTGTAAGACAGATTCGAGATGTTAGGGAAAAAAACAAGGATTACAATAGGTGTGATCACTACTTTCTGATTTGTGCAGTGATGAAACTAGACTGCTTATGGTAAATTTGATTCTTTAATTGCCACTTAGATGTATTTTGAGTATTTCTCATTCAACTTTCTTTGTTTTAAAATGGAGCTTCCCACATTTAACTTTAAATTGGTGGCTGGTAATTTTTGAAATCAGTTACGTCCGAAATATGTTCTTTAAGACCCATTTGGAGGTGTTAGAGAAAATCCGAGGATTACAATAGGTGTAATTATGAGAGAATCATACCTAACCTATCTCTTAACTGACTGTCAGAATGCAGGGAAAAAATGGTTTTCCGAGTGTCAAAAAATATGTGTTAGAAAAATAGCTCAAGATTGATTTTTAATGCGTGATACCTCCTACAAATGGTGAAAACAAGTAGATGAAAGTTCCGTCTAAGTAGTGATGCCCAAATTTTTGTGTCTGGTGTAATGTTTTCGTGGAAAATGAGGCCTACAGAGGTGGGAAAAAGTGGTACGAAGCTGAGTTAACCAGGGCACCTTCGTAAAAAATGCCGCTACATTTTCATTTTCCTGTAGAGGAAAATCCAAGGACTACCAGGAGTTTTCTTAGGCAGAGAACCTAATCACAGCGAACAGACTGGGCTTTTCTACATGGTCATTGCTTTTTTACGCCTTCATTGCTTTTTTACAAGTGGAAAAAATAATCAAAATCTGATTTGATATTTTTTATGCTTTATGAGACAATATTCTTTGAAAAGAAAATGATATATTAGTAAAATTTTTCAATTATAAGTACCTTGAGAAAAGAGCAAAGAGCAATTGACCGGTCAATTGCTTTTTGCTCGTAATTCGAGGTTTTTAGATTTGGCAAATTTTACTAATAAATCATTTTCTTATTAAAGAATATTGTCTCAGAGAACGGAAAAACATCAAATTGGTGCAAAAATTGGTTTAGTGCCGGAATTTTTTGAATATTTTTTCCACGTGTAAAAAAGCAATGAAGGCGTAAAAAAGCAATGACCATGTAGAAAAGCCCAGTCTGTTCGCTGCGAATATGTAAGAGATTTTTTTGATATAGCGATATAATTGATTCGGTGTGTGTGGCATTCAGTAAAAAATCTTAAATCTTGGACTCCTTTTTTAATACGAACCTTCAAAACCTTCCCCTATATCTGGTTAGGGAATGCCTTAAGGGAATTCCCGAATTAGAAGCCCAAAAATGAACTGTTTAGCGCGATTTTTTTAAGAAAAGGAAACGATTAAGCTTCTTGAAATTTCTGATATATTATTTATACATATTTAACCCTTTAAGGACGACTGGGTCACCTGTGACCCATAGAGAAAATAATTTTTCCTGACTACCTGAAGTTATTTCTTTCTAATGTTTTTACCAAATCACGAAGTAGAAAGATGTAGGAATTAAGGATATATTTTGCAAATCTCCAGCTATTTACTATATAAAAAATATTTGAGCTCAAAAATAACGAATTTTCAAATTTTCACGTTGTTGCTTGAATTTTAATATTTTTAATATTTCTAATTTTTTTTAAGCAAAAACCTCTTGGGACTAAAAATTGCAATAACTATACATAATATTTCTCAACAAAGTAAAAATGATGGTTTATTGGTATTTTCAGGAAAGCTTCATAATTTTCATGGGTCATATATGACCCAATTGTCCCTAAAGGTAAAAAATTTGTGTCTAGTGGATTTTCGAAGATTTGAGGTTAGACTGTTTCATGTTTTGGTTTATGTGTGCGCAAAATAGTTAATTATTCGTGTAATATTGTGCGATATATCAATTAGCTGAGATTTCCCAGTGCAATACTGACTGAAGAAAGTAATATTTTGATAATTTATAAGATAAATTCATAACTTTTTAATCTTGTAGATAACTTCAGAAATGGAAAAAAATCATGATCAATGAACCCGAAATCATCCACATATTATGCCCAGAAGATAGCGATGATGCCGACAATCTTGTCCTGAACGAAAGCGACATAATATATTTGGAACAAGACGTGGATGAAGTGGACTTTGAAGTCTTCAGCGAAAAAGCATCAACACCCGAAGAACTCCCAGATCCGCAGCAATTTGCAACTGTACGTCTTAAATTCCCAGAGACAAACAACATTGCACCTACCCATTACCATCAAACATATTTCGAAGAAAACTGAGGTGCACATGGTGCTATTAGAAAAGAGGATTATAAGACCAATTGTATTTGTGAGGCATGCGACATTTATCTCTGTGTTACCTTACCAGTATGCGAAATTTGTTTCGATGTAAAATATAAAAATTAAAAATGAAGTAAACAATAATATATTTTTTCATAAAAATTATTGTTTTTGTGTACCAGTCTTCAAGAGTCTTTGAGACCAAAAATTGAATGAGATTTTTTAAAATTAATTTTTGATCGTTTTAATTTTTACTTGTACTCTAAATATATATTTTTTTATTATTACAAATATATTCAAATTAAATATCTTTCAAAAATAACAGAGCAAACGAATAAACTAGTCTTCTGGAAAATTTTGCGCTTTTTTACCTTTAGGGACGATTGGGTCATATATGACCCATAGTTTTCCAGGACTTCTAGGGATAGGAAAATTTTTTTCTAACCATAAATCTGTTATTTAGGCTAAAATATCGAGGGAAAATTGATTTCACTGAATTTGGCTCAGCGGAAAGCTTCTCGTCTTTAAAGGATTAAAGTGGGATTATTCACACAGAATTATGCTATTCCGCGCGGTTTTTTCCCGTCCTGAAAATGTGCATAATCCCGGGACTCCCTGTATACAGCGAGAGAAAATCACATTTTTTTGATCAAAAATATTTTAGCTTAGGAATTAATCGGGATTCTACAAAAAATATCCTAGATTTGGACATCCTCGTAGTTTGTAATCATCCATAAGAATCGGATTCTTATCGACTCTAAATAGTCCAAAAAATTGTTTTTCCAAGAATACCCACATTTTTTTTTGGGTACTCAGAGTCCCAAAAGATACGAAAGATTTAATTAAATAATTCTTAAGCTGTCTTCAGACTAGAGGTTTAGCCTAGTTCCCGAGGGTCTCAAAATCTTAAATTATGAGACATTTTATTGCTTTTTGAGAACCTAATTGGTTATTTATCTTTAATAATCCAATCATAAAATGAATTTTTCCAAAAAATCTTGATTGATAAGAAATTAGAGCAGTTAAGCCATATGGCTAAGTCTCAGGTCTGAAGTCGGCCTTAGTTAAAGCCCTTACAATATTTAATACAGTTTTTAGAATAATTAGCCGAGTTTCCAGATTTTAAATAAAAAAAAAATAGTAATTAATCTAAAATCTAAATGATTTTTTTGAAATTTTTTTGTCGCTTTTTTCGCACTTTTTACCAGGAAATGCACTTAGGACAGTTGCTGATCCAACTGACGAATTTTCTCTTGCAACGTGTTCCATCAGTTTACTGCAGAAAATTTTTAACTAACCTGACAGATTATGTTGGCGCCTCCTTCGTGGAATGTTCTAACGTGCCTCTTCATACAGGTCAGCCTTTCGAATGCCCTCTGGCAATGAGGGCAGTTGTGCTTCTTTTCATCTGCGGCAGCATGCACTATCGCATGCTGCCTCAGCATCTTCGAAGTGACGAAGCGTTGCGGACAGCTGGGGCACGGATATTTTCTCATCTCGTGCGGAGTATGAGTGTTCAGAGCATGAAAATCCAGACTACATTGATACTTGAAACATTTCCCACATTCATGGCATCTAAAGGTCTCTGGATCGGCATGGTACTGAATGTGCTCGCTGAGATTGGTTAATCCGGAAAACTTGAGTTTGCAGCATCTGATGTAGGCCTTTCTACTGTGAATGTCCTGGAAATGATCTTCGAGATCTCGGAATCTTACAAAAATATCCTTACAGATGTCACATTGTATTCTGTAGAATTTCTCAATGCGAGCCTGAGTAGCTTCTATTTCTTCAGAAGTCATTGCCCGTCTCCGTCGTCGGCGTTTGATTGGATGATCTTTGGAGAAAGACCGTACAGCACGCTTGGGACGGCTTGGGAGAGGCTTCAGCAATTGATCTCTGAGAAGTGAGGTTGATGGTGAAGGTAGTGATAATTTCTGGGTAATGTATGAACACTTGGAAATATCACCAAGTAGCATTTGCCTCAGGATTCCACTGTCCTGATTGGTAGGAGATTTTTCTACTTCTTCCTTGATACTCTTACATTGTTCACCGGATAGTACATTGACAATCCTAGGGATATTCTCACGTTCCCCAAAAAGATCACGCAAAATATTCTCACTCTCTCGGATTGTGGTAATAAAGTGAACAACATCATGAACTTTCTCCACGCATCCGGAACATACAAATTTAGGCCAATTATCGGATTCACTAATCTAAAATAGGTATTGTTCCTGTGAAACTACAATTCAAGTCTGCAACTTTTTTTTGGTGTACTTACTGAAACACCAAGATGCGTGGCCAGGAGTTCTTGAAGATTTTCCGAGAAGACTGAGAAGAAGGAGATTGATCTTGCAACACAAAGACGACACATTTCCTCAATTTCCTCACTTTCCTCCTGTTTAATCATCACTTCTGCCCCTGAGGCACTATATTCTGTCATTTTGGGCTATTTTTGATTTGAGATTTATAAAACTTTTTGAGGAAAATTGGTAAAAACCAGGCAAAACACTTTTATAAAGAGGACACCAACAATGGGGACAACAAAAAATCACATAACCTCAAAAAGGGTTGCTGCGCCTCTAGCGGAAATATTTGTAGTTTCGTGTAGATGTTTTGTGGGGTGATTGCGCCAATTTTGGGGGACGCTTCAAAAAAATTATTTTTCACCCAGATATTTTGGGTTTAGTGTGTAATTTTCTCTTTAATTATCATCACAAACATCTCCTGCTGTAGTATCAGTTGGAAATTTTGGAAAAATTGAAGGACATTGGTGAAAATTCGATGGGCAAAGTTTGACAGGTAAGCCGGCGAGACTTGCAGCATGTCATGAAATTCAGGCTTTTTTTGTCAATCCATGTGAATTTCACAACAAAAAAGACGCTTGGGAACAATGTCGAGCAGTGATGACTTCGAAGAGGACTCTGTGGATGATTTTTCCGCCAGTGAGGACGAGTGGAAGCCTTCGAAAAAGGACGCTTCGACAAGCGAGGAGGAAGAAGTGGAGGACGATGACGAGGATGAAGGAACCAGTCGAGGGACAAAGAGGTATCTTTTACTTGAACTCTATTATTTTGCAGATAATAACTGTTGGGTAACTGTTTCAGGAAACGTCCAGCAAAGGGCAAAATTAATACGTCAGCTGCCAAGCGGAAAGTACCTTCGCTAAGGTCCAAAATGTTCAGGAAGTACAAACCTATTCCGAAAACAGTCAAAAGTCCACCGGGACCTCCAAGAATAATTCCCGGTACCATTCAGCAGATTCTCGAACAATCGCGCTATCAGAAGGGCAAAAAAGTGGTTGACCCTGATGATTCTGGAAGCAGTGGCGATGAACATCTTGTGCCAGCGAGTGAACTTGACCTTGAATCCAATTTCTTTAAGGCAAAACCCAAAGAGGACACTCCACCGCCCAATTTTGACTGCAATGTCGGAATGAGACTTTCAGATTCTGATGAAGAAGATGAGAATCCTGCTGAAGAGGACACCAAGATCATGTCAAAAATTGTCTCAAGGATCAACCAGACATCTTCCAATTCCATGGATTTTAGGAAATTGGAGGATTTCACTGAAAATATCCCCAAGATCAAAGTTGCAGATGATACAGCAACGAAAAATCACGAAAATCTCGACATATCATCCCTTCTGGCCATGGGAGAGTCAACTGGTGTGACTAAGAAGAGCCAGAAGGCTTCAAAAAGTAGAAAAAGACCCGCAGGCAGGGATTCAGAGTCAGACTGGGAAGAAGTTGAAGGTAAATTGAACAAGAGTACAAAAAATGCCTGATTTATTTTTAAAGACATCTTACTTTTTTTGCCTTTGTACAAGTTTTTTTTTTTTTTTTGAGACTGAAAAATAAAAAGCATTTCGAATGAAAAGAATTTTTTAGGTGTGATTCCTTCTAATCACACCTATTGTAATCCTCGGATTTTCTCAAAGTGCTCAGATCGAGCTGAAATTCACAGGGTATATTATTTGAACATCCCTGATGCTGAAAATCATAAGCCGGCAATTTCGGGTCCGGCTGCCGTCCAGACGTCCGTAATACGCAATATCTCTAGTTTGGAAAGAGACATCTTCATAATTTTTTTTAAAAAATATATCTACTCGCGCGTACGACGATTTCTGTGCTATTAGTTTTTTGAAAAACCGGTTTTAAACCGGTTAAAAATCACGTTTTATAGTTTATCTCGAAATCTAAGCATGCGATTTTGAAAATTTTATGTTTATGTTGTAGCCCAGAAAATTTAGACCAATTTAAAAAAAAAAATTAAGACATTCGTCGAGCAGTTCTCGAGACATTTCACTTTAAAGATTTCAATTTTAAGAAAATTTACAAATAGCGTCAAGCGGGAAAAGAACTGGAGGCTCATAATTTTGGATAGTTTCTTATTTTGGACACATTGAGGATAAAATTGGACACTAAAAATAAATTGATTAAAATGATGGATTTTTATTCCAATATTTGATGAATATTGAATTTTATTTAAATATTTGTTCTTTTTGGAAGATTTTAACACTAAATACGTTAAATTCTGAATAAGAATTGAGTTGAAATTGCTTTGTTGAAAATTCAGTGGCAGCAATTGCTTACGAAAAATATGACAGAACTTCGTGTTTACTTCAGTCTTATTTAGCTGTGATAAAGTTACTAACACTGTTTCTTCGCTTTTTTTGAGTGATATTATTGAATATTCATTGAAAATTGTGTTGATTCACGTTAGTGGTGATTTGTACATTTGACCTGAAGTGAGATTTGCCTTGTGAAATAGATTTTTCGTGTGAAAAATGGGAACTTTTTTAAGACATTTACCAGTGAGGTGATACTCCTTATTTTGGACAGGTGTTTTTCTCACGAAATTTCGTGAAGTTTTAGCTTTTGTGATGACTAGGTTGGACAAATGCCTGGAGAAACATAGGAGCATCATCTCTATGAAAGAGATGTAGCGCGAAATGCCTTAACTCTTTCGTCTCTTTTGGGACTCTGAGTACCCAAAGCAGCATATGAATATTCAGTGAAAAACAGTGTTTTTTTAATTATTCAGAACTGAGAAAAATTCAATTCTTTTGGATGATTACAAACTATAAGGATGTCCAAATGTAAGATATTTTTTGTAGGACCTCAATTAATTCCTGAGCTTAGATATTTTTGATTAAAAAATTCTGAAATTGGCTTGCAGCATATGCTGCGGTCCGGAAAGAGTTAAAAGGCTCCTGGAAAGGCCAGGGAATGAACGAAATCCGCACGTACTTGGAGTACCGAAGTCAACTCACTTTAATGAATCATATGAAAAGTTTCCGGGCTTCTTGTGACATTCTACGTTTCCCTTACATAAACAGGAAGAGGACTTGGTAAGATTGGTTCATGGAATGAAGAACAATGGGCATCCTGTTGATGCGGATTAGCTGTCCAAATTTACAGCCAAGTTGTCCAAATTAATAACCAAGTTGTCTAAAATAAGAGTCAAATTCACCTCTACATATCAATTCATTTTTAAACGTAATTAAAGTAATTTTAGTAAAAATAGGACGATAAATAGCTTTCCAAGTTTCTAAACAACCCTTCTGAAAAGAGAGTAACAAAAAAGTCAATTAGTATTGAAAATATCGCACTTCAAACTTGGAACATCGATGCTTATAAGCAGACTGGGCAAAATTATGAACTCTTACCCTACATAGCACTCTCACTCTTCCCTTCTTCTTTCTCACTACATAGTGAGCCTGTATTCGAAGATTTGTAAGGTGACGTATACAATTCGCGATCTGCCACTTTTTTTGCGGATTTTCGCGGGGCGCGTATTTTTTCATATATTTTCGCGGGGTCTGAAAATTTCCGGTGATTTTCGCGGGATACGAATTTTTTCGCGGATTTTTGCATGGCGAGTTTTTTCGCGGATTTTCAGGGGTCGCTCATTTTTTTTTTGCGGATTTTCGCGGGTTCGCGCATTTTTGCGAAGCGCAAATTTTTCGCGGATTTTCACGGGTCGTGAATTTTTTCGAGGATTTTAGCGGGCCGTGTATTTTCGCGGATTTTTGTGGTTGGGAATTTTTTCGCGGATTTTCACGGGGAGCGATTTTTTCGTGGATTTTCGCGGGGCGTGTTTTTTCGCGGATTTTTGCGGGGCGCGAATTTTTTCGCATATTTTCACGGGGAGCGAATTTTTTCGCGGGGCGTGCTTTTCGCGGATTTTTGCGGGCACGAATTTTTTTCGCGGATTTTCGCGGGACGCTTATTTTTCGCAGATTTTCGCGGAGCACGTATTTTTTTCACGTATTTTCGCGGGCTCTGAAAATTTTTTCGGGACAGAAATTTTTTCGCGGATTTTTGCATGACAAGTTTTTTCGCGGATTTTCACGGGTCGCGAATTTTTTTGCGGATTTTCACGGGTCGCGAATTTTTTTGCGGATTTTCGCGGGTTCGCGCACTTTTGCGAGGCGCGCATTTTTTCGTGGATTTTCGCGGGTCGCGGATTTTTGCGGGGCGCGAAGTTTTTCGAGGATTTTCACGGACGAAGGAATCACACCTCTATAAGCTGATCTAGGCTTATCACTGTTTCTCTCTTGCAGACTACGATATTCCGGAGAATTCAGTCCCGTCCGAGGGAATTGTTGTGGAACTTCCATCAGAATTTCAGCGTCGCACAAAGAAGGAGGTTGACTTGGAGGCTTGTATCAAGCGAAAACTCAATCGACAGATTAAGGAAAACCAGATTTATCTCCATAAGGTCAGTATACTCTGTTTCCTGGCCACAGGGAATCACATGAATAGCGTCCTGTGCAAGGGAAAACTCCTGGATGCTGCTGTCAAACTTTTGCCGAGTAAAAACAGTTATCCACGGAAAAATGGAGCAGATTCCCAGTATTTCCAGCACATGACCAGTTGGTTCCGGGGAGCTGTGAAGTTGGAAGATCCTAAGATGTACGGAAAGCTCAATACAATGAAGTTGCAGGAGCAATTGGATGAAGAAATAAAGAATCGTCAGACTTCGTGCTTCAGAAACTTCACATTGATTTTCCTTTTGCTCCTCAGGGGGATGGCAATAGATTCGAGGTTGATCCTGAATTTCACAGGACACCCAATAAGGCCACATCCTAGCCAGCTATGCAGAATTACTATGAAACCCAAGGAGGAGAAGGAAGAAAAACCCGGAAAACCCTCAAAGAACGCCAAGAAACCGAAGATTGAGGAGAAAAATCCGCGTCCCGGAAGTTCTAAAAGTTCATCCATACCAAATGGGCTTGCAAAAAAGAATCAGACAAAAGAGAATCCTGCAAAGGGGTCAAAAGTCAATCTTGAAAAGTTGAAAAGTCAAAAGAAACCTGAAGAAAACCCGCCAATTGTCTTGAGGAGTCGTCAAGCTAAGATTGTGGCTAGAAAACCTTCTGAGAATACCCCTGAAAAGTCTCCAGAGAAGATCTTCCAGGAAGATACTTCTCCAGTGCGAAAAACACGTTCACAGACGAGAAATCAAACATCCCAAGCGCCAAATCTTAGCAAGCTGAAGAAAACAAAAACAACGAAAAATTCAGCGTCAGAGCCTCCTGTAAAAGCAATTGAAATTGAAACGACTCCACAACCCTCAACTTCTCGCCAAACTCCCAAAAAGCCAGACTCTCGGCTCTTTGCCCCGGAAGCTGTGATTCCGCGACAGATAAAGCCCAAACCAATCGATCATCGAGTGTTCTCGTCTGACAGTGACGACTGGACGCGTGAGAAGAAGCGGAAAGAGGATAAGATTGACATTTGGGTGGAAGTGTATTCAGACAAAGAGCAGAAATGGCTGGCAATTGATCTGTTTAATGGCAAAGTAGACAAAATTGAGAAGATCATCCAGACAGCTTTTCAGCCAATATCTTACGTCTTTGCCTGGCATGCTGACAAGACTGTCAAGGATGTCTCTCCAAGATACTGTCCTCAGTGGAATACCACTACCAGGAAGTACAGGATAGACAAGGAGTGGCTAGATGACACCCTTCAACCGTTTCTCGGGAAGAAAACCAAGAGAGACAGGGAAGAAGATCGAGAATTGGATAAGATTCACCTTGATAAACCATTACCCAAAACCATCACAGAGTACAAAGATCATCCACTGTATGCCCTCGAACGCCATCTGCTCAAGTACCAGGCCCTCTATCCACCAAATCCTCCTCCATTGGGCTACGTGAGGAATGAAGCAGTCTATGCCAGGGAATGTGTTCATACGCTCCACACGCGTGAGCACTGGCTCAAGGAGGCGCGTGTCGTGAAACCCGAACAGACAGCCTACAAAATCGTCAAGACACTCAAATGGGACAAGGTAAGTGTTAATTGCATATACACTGAGAAAAAAGAGGGTGCGATTAACTTTTTTTCCTCATAACTTTAACACTTTTTAGGTGTAAAAATATATCAACATTTTGTAATGTTAATTTTACACCTTTGTAAGGGTAAAATCAACAAGAAAGAAGGGTAACTTTAACCCCCAATACACCTAAAAAGGGTAATATTTACACCGATTTCGGATCAATACTGCAGGGTAAAATTAACATTTCCGGAATGTTATTTTAACTTTTTCGGATTTCTCTCAGTGTAGGAACTCCCTTATGATGATTCATGAGTAGCAACATTTGCAAATGAGGTACGATTATTTACTTTTGGTGGGAAAACAAAGAAGATCTTTTCACGTCCGGAAGTATATTTATCTGGTGACACTTTATTGACTTTTGAATTGAGATAGATAAGACGCTAGGATTGACTTACTTTGAATATATTTGCAAACTGAGATGTTTGATTTTGAAATGAAAAAAAAAAACATTGAAATTGAATGATTCCGATGATTCAATGTAAGTACAGGGAACATGAAAGCATTTTGAAGTAATTTTTGAGTTCTAGTCAAAATCACGCGATTTTCATTAAAGACAGAAACCCGAAAACCAGCATCCCGAATGGGTCGAAATACTGAAAAAAATTTCAAAAGGGTTAATATTACGAACTGGTAGAGTAAGTGTGCCAAATTCCGGCCAGCTTGCAATTTCAACCACCTTTTTTGTTCCTCGAATTTCCATGAACTTTTAGATTTTACGTACTCTAGAGATTATACAATGCTAAAGAATAACAAACAAATGTAACTTCGACAAATGAGATGACGTGAAAAAGATATTGGAAGAATTCCCGAAGGGCAAGGAACTATGAGAATGAAGGTGGCCGAAATAGGGTACCAAAGCTATGCTTACATTTTTGTTCATTTTAAAATGTATTAAGAATGATTTTAGAGTAAATAAAGACGGTAAACTCTTTACAAGGTTTTAAGCAACACTCTTTCAGAAGAAAGAATAAAAAAAAATCAATTTGTATTTATAATATTACATTTCAAACTTGAGGCTTTGACGCTTGTATGCAACTATGCCGAAAATTGGCACACTTACCTTAAAAAAACCTAAAAAAAAAAATATTAAAAAAAAAGTATGAGCTAAGATCCGAAAATTAATATTCTGAATAAGTCAAAATCCTGAATGGCTCGAAATCCCGAAGAACCACAAAATTCTGAATGTGTCAATATCCCGAATTTGTCAGAATCCTAAAGAACTAAAGTCTCAAATGGGTTGAAATTTCGAAAAATCAAAATGATAAAGAGGTCAAAATCCCAAAATACCAAAATCTTGAAAGGACTAACAACCTGAATAATTAAAATCCCGAAGAAACAAAATTCCAAGTGAGTGGAAATCCCGAAGAATCAAAATCCCTTATGGGTTCAAATTTCGAAGAATCAAATTTCCGAATGTGTCGTAATACCAAAAAAAAAACAAAATCTTGAATGGACCATAATCCCAATTGAATCAAAATCCTGCATGAGCCAAAATTCTGAATGGGTCAAAAAAATCTCAAAGAATCAAAAAAAAAACAGAATACTTTGAGATCCCAAAACTCAAATCCTGGGTTAAAATTCCGAAAAGCTAAATAGTCAAAATCTCTACAATCCTAAATGGGATAAAATTTCGTAGAATCAAAATCCCTCATGGGTCTAAATCTCGAAGAATCCAAATTCCGAATGCACCGAAATCCCAAAAGCCAAATCCTGACTGAGTTGAAATCCTCAAAAATTAACAATCGAATGGGTTATAATCCCGAATGGGTCAAAATTCCAAAATGTCAAAATACTGAATGAATTGAAAACCTGAAAAATAATATCCAGTATAGGCCATAATTCCCAATGGTTTGAAATTGTGAAAAATCAATTAAATTCCGCATGTATTGAAGAAATCATAAAGAGTCAAAATCCCGAATATATTAAAATCCCGAAAAACTAAAATTTCGAAAGTGTCGTAAAACCCAAAAAAAAAAATTCAAAAGCCCTAATGGACTATAATCCCGAATGGGGCGAAATCCTGAATAACTAAAATCTTGCATGATCCAAAATCCCGAATGGGTTATAATCCCAAATGGGTCAAAATCTCTAATGGGGCAAAATCCCGAAGAACCCAAATTCAGAATGCGTTGAAATCCTAAAAGTCAAATCCTCAATGACTTGAAAAGTCAAAATCCCGAATAGGTCGAACCGGTCGAACTTCCAAAAGCGAAAATACTGAATGAATTGAAAGCCTAAAAAGTAATATCCTGAATAGGCCATAATTCCGAATTTGTTGTAATTCTGAAAAATCAAAATCCGTAAAATCCCGAATGTGTTGAAATCCCAATGAGTCAAAATCCCGAAGAACTAAAATTCCGAATAGATCAAAATTCCGTTTAGGAAAAACTAATAAGAGCCAATTTTAAAATTGAACCTAAAATGGAATTTTGAGACTTGCTCGCAGTTTCAGATGTGCAAAGAGAAAGAGAAGACAACGTACAAGTACAAACCTTAGGGCCTAAATAGACTCAGGCTGATCCTCGAGTGTATTTAACTTGTAAAATTTGGTAGCAAAGGATTAGATAAAGGAAATTCATGCAAACGACTATTGAATGATCCTAAAAGCCTTGACAGACCTGAGGATTAGCCGAGAGACGGCTTAGCGTAGTTATATTCGAAATAATGGTTAGACTTCATTTCCATCACTTTTCACTAAGTCGTTTCTCGGCTTAAGTTGTAAGTGTGTCTAGGGCATAAGCCCTGAGTGTATGAGATTTGGGATTAATCTTTAATCTTAAATTTTATAGGCTAAATATTTTCGAGGATCAGCCTGAGTCTGGTTGGGCCCTTATACCCTAGACACTAGGGCGTTTCAACTTCTAAGTTTTTCTTCTACGACCATATGATCAGACGCTGTTTAGAGGTGGCTGAACGACCCTCTCTGTAGTGTAAAATCCGGTAAAATCAGAAATTCGTTCTACAGAGAGGGTCGTTCAGCCACCTCTAAACAGCGTCTGATCATATGGTCGTAGAAGAAAAACTTTCTTGTCTCATCAAATACAGCACCGTGAGAATAGTGCCAAAAAAAATTTTTCCTAGTTAAAACGCCCTACTAGACACACTTACGACTTAAGCCGAGAGACGACTTAGTGGAAAATGATCGAAATGTAATTTAATTATTATTTCGAATATAATTACGCTAAGTCGTCTCTCGGCTAATCCTCATGTCTGTCGAGGCCTTTTCACCGTCTTCAGACTAGAGGTTTAGCTAAGTTTCCGAAGGTCTCAGAATCCTAAATAGCAACCAATTTATTTAGTTCTTCAGATTTAAATAAATTATTTCCCCTTAATAAACCTATGTCAAAATTTTCCAAAACTTTTCCACTGATAAGATATTAGAGAAGTTGAGCCTTATGGCTAAGTCTTATGCCCTAGACACACTTACGACTTAAACCGAGAGACGACTTAGTGGAAAATTATGGAAATGTAGTTTAATCATTATTTCGAATATAATTACGCTAAGCCGTCTGTCGACTAATTCTCAGGTCTGTCGAGGCCCTTAGATCTGAAGCCCGTAGGGCTTCAGACCTAAGGCTTAGCCAAATGGCTTAGCTGCTCTATTTTCTTATTAATCATGATTTTTTAGGAAAATTTAACTTATGATTAGATTATTAAAGATAAATAACCTATTAGGCTCTCAAAAAGTAATTAAATTGCACGTTATTTAGGATTTTGAAACCTACGAGAACTGGGCTAAATCTCTAGTCTGAATACCGCTTTACGGTCAAGAATGCTTCTTCGTGGTGTTTTTCTTTTACCCATCCAAATCCTAGAGAAAATATCAAAAATTTCAATTGAGGTCTAATTCCAAATTAAGAGATTAAATGTAGACAAAATTGTAACTTTACAGACGAAATCTATTACTTATCAATACCCGGTAAATCTACAAAAATTTAAAAAGTCACAGTTATGGTTATTATCAAATTTTGAAATATGTCCCTGTGTTTTATAAAAAAAACTTGAGATTCAGAATGAGGAAAACTTTGTCATATGAAATGAATATGAAAAAGAATTATTTTCCTGCTGACAATTCCCCTGAAATCTCGCTTTGTATTGCAGTATTCAAACACAATGTTGAAAGATATCCCTTTGGAGATTTTTGGCATTTGGCAGACATCCCCCTATGTGCCACCAGTAGCCAAAAATGGCATTGTACCACGCAATGAGTATGGGAATGTCGAGTTATTCAAGGATTGCATGCTGCCGAAGAACACAGTTCACATTCAATTGCCCGGAATAAATAAAATCTGCAAGAGATTGAACATTGATTGTGCCCCAGCAATTGTGGGCTTTGATTTTCACAGTGGTTGGTGCCATCCGACCATCGATGGATTTGTCATTTGCAAGGAGTTTGAGGATAAAGTCCTGGATGAGTGGAATAGGGAACAGGATGAAGCTGAGAGGAAGGAGGATGAGAAGCGTGAGAAGAGGGTTTATGGAAATTGGAGGAAACTCATCAAAGGACTTCTTATTCGGGCAAGACTTCAGGCCAAATATAATTTCAAGGATGAGGAAGGATCTTAATGGATCTTTCTAAATTTGTATCATTGCGAGATTTTTTTTGTACAGCTACCTCTTATGTGATGGTGCAGTGTAGATTTTCATTGAAATTTGCACAATAAATTAACTTTCTGTATATAAATATGATGACTTCCTGAGTTTCCAGAAAAGGGCAGCATTGTGGGGTCATTTGCCTATGGGAAAAAAAACCCCGTCAATTCTTGAAAAAGTGATTGATGGAGATAGCTTTTATTGATTCCTCAGCGTATGAAGCATTCTTCAATTATTCAATTCTATTTATTTCTCATTCAGCGATCTTGTCGTGTGGCCGTCATAAGTTTCTAGGCCATCACTTCCTGTCATGCGGTTGTAAAATGTAGAGAAAAATATTGCCCAGAATTTTTCTCTAAATGTCCGTACGAATTTTAATGATTTTCCAAAAGTTTCCTGCATTTTCGTTTTGGAAAATTAGGGTAAGTGTACCAAATTTCGGCTAGCTTGCAATTTCGGCCACTCTTTTTGTTCCTCAAATTTGCATGAATTTTTAATATTTACAAAAGATTATACAATGCCAAAAAAAAAAACAAAAAATATCGCTTCGACGAAGAGGATAATGTGAAAAATACTTTGGAAGAATTCCGGAAGGACAATGAACTATGATAGTGAAGGTGGCCGAAATATGCCACCAAAGTTATGTAATATTTTTAATACAAATTGATTTTTTTGTTACTTCTTTTTAAGGAGTGTTGCTTAGAACCTTATAGACAGTTTATCGTCTTTATTTTCTCTAATATGATTCTTAATACATTTTAAAATGAATAAAAATGTAGACATAGCTTTGGTGGCCTATTTCGACCACCTTCATCCTCATAGTTCCTTGCCCTTCCGGAATTCTTCCAATGATTTTTTCACGTCATCTCGTTTGTCGAAGCGACATTTTTCGGTTATTTTTGCGTTGTTTAATCTCTAGAATATGAAAATTTGAGAGGAAGCAAAGAAGTGGCTGAAATTTCAAGCTGGTCGGAATTTGGTACACTTACTCTATAAATTTTAAATTAAAAACAAAATTTAATAAAACAAATTTCAACTATTCTGAGCGTTAAATCTTCTTTCAAAATATACATTTTTTTCATAACCCGATCAATTGTGAGTTTTTATTGATTATTGTCTCTTGAATGATCATGACATTGACCTTAGTTTGCTTAATTTTTTCAATTTGTCTTCTTCATGAATTGAAGAAGATTCTCTGGCAGAAAAAATAACACTCCCTATTGAAATTATTTTTCCAAACTATTTACGAAATAAGTAGTTCAAGAGGTAATTCACGTGGTTTTTAAGCAGAAAAAAAAAATCACTGAATATGTTAGCACAATAGAATAAATATATTACCAGCAACCATTACCGTTTTCAATGAATATATACAGAAAGATTTACTGGATTATTGAATTAAATATGAATTTTTGATGGAGCAATGACCCAAAATTGGGTGTGATTTATACCTCCTGGAAAGACAAAAAAAAAATGAAATGCGCAGTGAAGTCATTTAGGCCAAAAGCATAAGAATGCAACACCAACAGAATTTTAATGTGACTATGTGCTGATGGGATTGTAATTAATTCGTGACACAGGAGGGAAAAATGTGTGAAGAAAAGCTCAAGGAGAACGTAAAATGTGAGAGGGAAAAATAATAATAATAGATTCTCCATGTCTTGCGTTTATAAAGAAATTTGATAAAAGTCTTTGAGGAATGACTTGATTAGAAAATGTGTCCAGAAAGATGATTTATAGATGCTGGAGATATTGCACAAGGTCATTAACTTCTTCAGAAGCTGAAGACTGACCTGTTTTTGCTTCGATTGCAAACTCTTTCACAAGACAACACCGCAGAAATTGTGTATTGACAGCCCAGAACTAAAGAGATAAGATTTATCATGCACGTTCACACATTATCAGGGAAGATTGTTAATCTAAATTCAGTGAAGACAATAAGAAAAAAACTCAGCTAAAAATGAAGAAAAAAAACAACATTTGATTTTCAGTACACAATTTGCGATTTGTTGGTGTTACGCAAAGAAGACCGCAAATTTTTGCTTTTCTAACACTCAATGAGAGAAAATGTGTTATGGATTGATTTCGTATTGGTGTTTTGCTTTCCAATTGATTTGAAAATCTTTTGTGATTTTGCGTTTTGCGTGGAGAAGACAATTTGCAAATCCGAGGGGTACACACATTGTGCAACTTCTAGGAAGTTTATTCGTCTTTTGTTAAGAATTCAAGCTTGAATATTATACCAGGACCTAAACGAGAAGCAATGCAATTTGCAAAAAAATGCTTAAAATTAGATAGGGTAAGTGTGCCAAATTTCTGCATAGTTGCATATAAGCACCGAAGTCCTAAGTTTGAAATGCAATATTTTTAATTCATATTGATATTTTTGTGTTACTTCCTTTTCGGGAGGGTTGTGTGGAACCTTGAAAACTAGTTTATCATTTTTGTTTTCTTTAAATCACTTCCTAAAATATTGAAAAAGTAATAAAAATACGGACATTGCTTTGGGTAGTATTCCGGCCACATTGTGTGAAATTCCGGCTACTTTGTGTGAAATTCCGGCCACCTGACCAGGACCACCTTTTGTGACGCAACGGATAGAAAATTTCAAAACGTCAAACGGAACGTGTTTGATATTTAGTTTAATACGTTTATATGACCCACAAACCCTGAGATCTTCCGTGTAATTTGTCCTGAAGAGTAGCATCTCAAATTTACGCACAGATTCCCGTAGCAATTTGCCCTTCCTGAACTCTTCCAAAGCCTTTTCCACATCAGAAATTGAAAAAAATGAATAAGAAATTTAGGAAAGCAAAAGATGTTGCCGGAATAGGCAGCACCACCTCTCCGGAGAGACGCTCACAAAGTATATACTTTTTTACGCGAAATACAGGATCCAGCTGGGAAATTTTATCCGAAATTTAAAGATTGATTCACTATTAACATAAACAGAAACAATCTTTAATGAGAACTAATCAATTTTCATGAAAAACACCGAAGGAAAACCTCTTGCACTTCACCACAAATCGTAAGACTGCTAGAAACGCAATCGATCTGTCACATTTTTTGTAAGACTCTTTCCACACTGAGTTTTTACAACGCAATTTAAATTGAAATTCTACCTAAAATTTAACGATCTTTGTGTTAATACATCCTAAAATGAATAAATATTTACAAGCAAAATGAATTCATTGACTATTCGAAGATAACATACATAATTTTAATTAATTTATTTGCACGGCCGAAATTACACTCAAAGTGGCCGAAATTAGAAGCTGGCCGAAATTTGGCACATTTCCCCTATTCCATTTTGGCTTTTTTTTTTGTAAATTGAAGACTGTAACACAAAATTATTTATTGTGGCGGATGTGGAAGCGTGTTTTGGAAAGGACCGGAACTTCTGTGGACAAAAAAAAGAAAAGACAGACAAGGATAGGGAGATGCATGATGTTCAATCCACTCAGAAATGGGATAAGGAAATTATAGAGAGTTATTTTTTAGGGTTGTAATGCTACATTATTATTGCTCGTAAGTCTCAGAGATAATATTAAGTTACTTAAAGAGACCAAACGGTAAAAGAAAAATACTTAGGGTCTTCGGTACTCTAAAAGAAAAGATTTGTAATGCTAACAATAGATCTTGTTAAAATAATGTAAAAAGGCCGTTATTTCTCATTTTGCCAAATCTTTTTTTTTCACATTTTATGTGGAAAACATCCTTTTGACAAACCTTTAACAAGACCCAGTTTTAATTCAATTTATTTAGAGCTCAGAATAAAATAGAGTGATTCAATCTTGAAAATTTGCGACAAGTTTAAGAGAAAACAAAAATAAATAAGTTGCTAACCCAGCTCATTTTGAGAGTTGCAAAGATTGCAAATGTGATCCTGAATTGTATCTGATGATCTTCGATTACGTGGAGACAGAGAGGTGTATATATACACCTCTAACGAATAGAGTGTGTCTAAAGTATAGGGGAAGAAAGTACTCTAGGTTGGATTACAAATATGAAGTTCAAACTTGATGATTTTTTTCCTGGGAAAATCGAAAATGAATCCCAATTTTCATTACACCGAAAAAATCTTTAGTTAATTGAGATCCCATGCTTATATCATTTACCATTCAAAATCTCTTAGTTTCTTTTTACGAGGTAAATAAAAATACGGCATTGAATAAATGAGCAGTAAAAAGTTAAAATTTGGTCCAAGGCGTGATACAATTTTTGCCTTCGAATGTGACGGTACATGCCTTTGAATCTAGAATTTTCTCGGGAAATATTTCTGTCGAAACACTAAACGATCTATTATTTATTAGCCTCAGGCCTAATACATTCACTGAAACTATCACTACCATCACTACAGTGAAAAACGCTAACAAAAAGAATATTTTCCAATTTTTCTGAAATACTGCTTTTCCAATAGAAATAAATTGTTGGAAAAGCCATATTATCGATATGACAACCCTAAAATACTACTGTAAAAAAAGAAGGGTGATATTTTATGCCATTTTGAAGTTAATAAACTGAGGTTATTTTATTTCAAATAGCTCCATATAAAGAGGCCAACTTGCCAGGCGCTTGATTCGAAAGCATGAACGTTCAAAGGGAGAGTACTTTTCCCTAGTATTATTCTTCGAATTTTTATATTATTGCTTCTACACGTAAAAAAATTTCGTCAAAATGAAGCATATTGACATATATTTTGATTTACTTCAAAATGACCTATTTTGAAGAAAATTTTCCTCAAAATGGATTCAGTTGAAAATATAATAATTTTGTGTTTTACATACATACTTGCAGTGCAAAAAATCGGTTTGTGAGCAAATTCGATAAAAAAAAACATAAGCTTTATTTAAATTTGTTCGGATCTTCTGAAATTTCATTATTTTATCCTACTTAAATTATTACATTAAATAAATGAAACCGTTTATTATTAAATTCAATTTTGCTGAAATATCAACTCGTTAGCCCCCTGATGAAGAATTTGCAGGCAGAACATGACCTAACTCATGCATTCTTGGCATAACACCCTCGATGCACTTTCCAGCACAATTCCCCTGAGAGAGTGTTTATGCACCTGAGCACTCACACGGAGGTGAAAGAGCCAACCCTGGAGGTGCCCGTTCGCTCGAATGACCACCGCGAAGACCCACTATGCCTGTGTGGTTGTGTATTGAAATCGAAAATGCCCGTGTTTTCCACCGCGACCGTTGATTGTCTGATATCGTGGATTTTTTTTTGTACCTCTCATCGCCGTTTATACCTGCCTCTCGCACGACATACTGGAAAAATCGTCGGCAAGAACAGCTGCTGTGGCACGATTGTGCGCTTAGAGTGTGTTTTAGTCACCATTTGAACCTCCAGTTGGCTTGTTTCGCGCCTCAACGACACTCGAGGGGGTCCCCAAAGCTCTTGTTTTCTTGATAACATTTTTTTCCCACTAAATTGAAGTACCTCCAATTTTCGCGCGTTTATACCTGAATTTGGATACTTTTCTGGCTAATTCTTATTGGCCAAAGTGGCTAAAGTTATGGGACATTTTGTGTAAAAAGTTTTAAATTTAATTGAATTTTCGGGTGCAAATTGCCTATTCTTTTCCGTATAATTTTCGCATTCACGGAAGCACAAAAAGTGGGTGAGAACAGTTGAAAAAAGAAGTGAATAAATGTCACTGTGTTGAATTTGTTGCTAATTCTACCTCATTTAGTCAACTCTAGTCTACGGAAAACGGTCACATGGACAATGTGTCAGTGAAATTGTGTTTTAAAAAAAATATATAAATCTCAAAAATACAATCAAACAAGACAAAAGTGCGATAAGAACTACAAAATTTTAGTATGATATAAAGTGAAATTTCGAGGAGCAAAAGACAGAAAGATATGCAACATGATCTCGCACATGACAAACATCAGTGTCGAGCCGGAAGTTTAGTGAATTGTGATGCACGCTAGAGTAGGTTCATCTGATGTGCTTTCAGCCTAGACCTCTTATTTAATTGTCTGTCCAAGTGCGACAGTGAAAAAGTGTCTCTCGATCACTGGATCAGCAAAAAAAATGAGCATTGAAGCACTTGTTGGTGAAAACTGCGAAAATGCTGGGAATAGTGAGTACGATCGTGTGATCTTGAGCAGTGATCGCGATGATCATGCTGAGAATCGCCTAACGCTGGATGACTACAGGCGGATTCTGCGAGAGTTGGATCAAAATCGTGATCTTCAGAATCGAAGGCGCGAAAAATTGAGGTACAGTTGTCGATCACACGCCAAATAATTCATCCATTAATATTAGAGTGTTTCCTCTATGTTTAACGGGCTTTGCCTTGACCCACACACATACATCTTTCTCCTCGGTACACTCGTCTGCATTTGAGCAATTAACAGACTTTTGCAATTAACGCCATGGAATTACACGAAACAGCTACGTTTATTGTACAATTAATTAGTCATATTTTATTCACTTACGAAAAAACATACAAACATTTTCTCATCATATTAAAAAAGTCATGATCAACATCTCTCAATCTACCTTTAGGCGCTTACCGAGTCATCTTCTTTCTTACCTGTCTTTTACTTGGAGTCGGAAAAATTAACACAATTTAATACAACACACGTTTGTATTACGTGCTGTGGCATTTATCAGAAAAATACCCCTTGTCACCATATCAAGTTTGCTAACAGCATTCATTTCTTGCAATTAAGAGATAAGTTTTGCAATTGATTTATATTAGTTATGCTTTTGCAATAGGAAAACTCGGAGAAAGGTACTTTATAAAAATTTAATTTATACACTTCATGTACTTCTCATGCAGAATTTCTTAGATATTTGGAGTATTTTAAAGCAATTGAAAATGATTGAAAGCAAGGTTCATTTTTCCTTTCAAAATGTAATGTATTAAATATATTATAATTCAGGGATAAATTTCATACTGAAAACAAGCTGAACATCTAATTACTGTGAGATTATTTTTTAATTAATTTAAACATGTATTTCTTAACTTATTTTGAAATACATTTGCCAAACATTGATCCGAAGGTTATCTTAAAGAATTTCAAAAAAACATTCGAAAATAATATACTTGTAAAGTACCTATATATTCTTTATCCCTTTTAAAATAAAAAAAAAATGCGAATAAATTTCTGTGCAAAAGATAATTTTGTTATTTGCAATTAATTTAGATTATTTTAGATTTATAGTATATTTTTATTCAGTACAGCACCTGAAATAAAACTAAACAAATTTTATACTAAGAAAAGTACGCAAAATATAAAAGAGTTAACACAATGGGAAACTTCTATGTTTAATTTTTTTATAATTAAAAAGCTCATTTATCGTTCGAACTTCCAGAGAGAGTTATGCAATATGAATCTCCGAATATTTGATATCAGGAAATTTCTAAATTTCATTTCCTCCAAAGACAAAATTTTTAACATAATTCACAAATCATACAATTTCCGGAAAACTATGTTAGATTATTTATGTGTAGGTTATGCCCTAGACACATTTGCGACTTAAGCCGAGAGACGGTTTAATTTTAATGTATTTATAATAAAAATAATGATCAGATTACATTTCCAACAGTTTCCAACTAATCCATCTCTTGGCTTAACTCTTTAACGACGAGACACCTTTTACAGACAGAAAATCAACAATTAAAATGAAACTGGTAAACATGATGAATGATAAGTCTTACATCTATCCTTGGAAAGTCCATAAAAGTCTGATTTGGTGTATTTTTTGCCTCTACACTGAGAGGAATCCGAAAAAGTTAAAATAACATTCCGGAAATGTTAATTTTACCCTGCAGTATTGATCCAAAATCGGTGTAAAGGGACAGATAATCCTAACCGGCTTATGTAGGTGAGATTCTTAACGTGAGCTAACTCGGAGTGCATGCAAATTCGATTTGGAGCTGAAGTTGGGAGACGCTATTCAGTTATCTTGAATCAAATTCGTGAAATTATACAAATTTTGTATTTAAACCAAAATATCAAGGATTTGGATGAACTGGCACAAAAGTAATATATGGGTGAAATGTAGACCAGAATGTTCTCTATAATTTTCCCATAGAACATGTTCTCTTCGATTACTCAGAAGTCAAGATAAGCGAGGTTTTTTGTTTCTTAACTTGTTTTTTCATCCAGAGTGCCCCAAGTGTTCATTTGTTGAACTTCAACTACATCAAAGAATTGTTGTATTTTGCGGGACTTTCCATTTAAACCCCTATTTTAAGTGTCTTGGTGGAGTAGAGGCAGTCAAATTGGCATCTGAGTGATTTCAAAGCGTTATTATGGGAAAAATCAATTTTTTCACACTTAAACGGCAAAATCGGAGTGATAGCGTAGTCTGAGTGGAAAATGATGTATGGACGAAATGTAGAGACAAATGTCTTCAACAATTATGTCGAAGTAATCATCAAAATCGGTTCAGCGACAGTCGAGATAATTGAGGTTATGTGATATTGAAATTGGTTTTTCGACTGTGGCGCCCCTGGTGTTGGTCCCACGAAGTTCAAATATTCTAGAAAGTTGTAGAATTTGGTGAGATCTTTCGTTTAAGCCCTCATTCATCAAAATCGGTCACATAGAACCGGAGATATGATTTTTTGAATTTTGTGAACTTTGACCCCTCATATCTCCGGTTCTATTGAAACCACAGCGCACTTACGCACCATTTTGGAAACGTCTTAGACTGGACTACAACATACTAAAATTTCATTAACTTGCACAATGCCGTTTTTGAGAAAAGTGACTTTGAATTTCGATGAATTTTGACGCTATCACAGCGCCACCTGTGGTGACTTTTTGAACTTCCATCTGAAAGTGCTTATCGAGACGAAACCAAAAAGGTAAAATTTAGGTCGCTATGTTAGTTAGAACCGGAGATAGAGGCCGGTCAATGTTCGAACTTTGACCCCTTATAGCTCGGGTCAGGGGTTATGGATCGACTTAAGGTTTTTTTTGTTTGATAGGTATAATCAACGGCTACAACATACTAAAATTTCAGCCCGATGCACAATGGAATTTTTGAGTTATTTAACTTTTAAGATTTAAAAATTTTCTTTTTGATAATAGCGCCCCTAGCGGTGGTTTTATGAACTTGCGATGTTAGAAGGAGAAGTGGTATTTCATGAGAGCTTTCCAGAAAGCCATCACTTTTTAAATTCTGACAATTAGAACCGGAGTTATGGCCATTTTAAGAAATTTTTTTTGGACCCTAATAGCTCGGGTCAGGGGGGTCGGGGACCTTAAGTTTGGTATTGATGGAAAGCTCTAAGGCCCAGCTATGACATACTAAAATTTGAGCCCGCTCGATGCCATAGGGGCGGAGCTATTGAGAAAACAAAAAAATGGGGGTCTTCAAAATGGCGGAAGGAGGGGTGGGGGGTGGGGGGTCAATGCACCAAGTTGCAATTTTCACCCGATATATAACCTTTGCCGAAAACCGCAAGTCGATATCTCTTTTAGTTTAGGAGCTATTAAGCTCCAAAGAGCGGCCGGCCGGGAACGTAAATTAGCCACATATATATTCGGAATCAGGAAGTGCTGAAACACATTTTGGCCAAGTTTGAGGTCGATCGGACGACATGAAATTTTGTTAGGATTATAGTAGGTGAGATTGTTAAGAATCTCACCTAATATTACCCTTTTTAGGTGTATTGGGGGTTCTAGTAACCCTTTTTCATAATAATTTTACCCTTAAAAATGTGTTAAATTAACATTAAAAAATGTTGATATATTTTTACACCTAAAAAGTGTTAAAGTTATGAGGAAGGAAAAAAAGTTAATCGCACCCTCTTTTTTTCTCAGTGTATGAACCATAGGAACAAAAATAGCCCGAAAATTTAAGTAAGTTTTCTGAGAATACCAATGAATAATAATTTTCGCTCGAATAAAAAATATTACGTGTAAATATTGTAGTTTTTATTTCCAAAAGGGTGTTTGCTTAGAAATAATTAGAAGTTATAAAAAATAAATAAAATCAATTATGAATTTGAAAATTAAAAAAATCGTCATTTTTCAGTTTAAATATTTACTACATAGCAATTATCTAGAGACTTGCAAGAAATATTCTATTTTCCTTTAACTTTCTACTTTACAATTATGTACAAATATTAAAAAAAAAGAACTTTATGGGTAGTTAGGAAAAATTATTTTCTTTATGAACCAGCGATGTTCAAATCGCCCTTAACCCTCTAACAGTGTTTCCTTTAACCCTTTAAGGATGATTGGAACACCGGTGTCCCATAAAGAAAATAATTTTTCTTGACTACGTAAAGTTATTTTTTTCTTGTATTTATATGTAATTGCAAAGTAGAAGGTTGAAGGAATCTAGGATATTTTTTGCAAGTCTCCACCCATTTGCTATACGATAAATATTTAAGCTGAAAAATGACGAATTTTTAAATTCTCATATTGTAAATTAATTTTAATTTTTTTCTATACTTCCAGTTTTTTTAAGCAAAACAGTTTTGGAAAAGGAAACAACAATACTCAAAGATAAAATTTTTAGTTAGAGCGAAAATTATCAGTCATTGGTATTATCAGAAAAATTATTTAAATTTGTGGGCTATTTTTGTCCCTATCGTTCACAGAGACAAAAAATACACCACATCAGACTGTGTTTGCTTTTCGAAGTTTAGATGTAAGACGTTTTACAAGTTCTGTTTATCGGTTTCATTTTTATTGCTGATTTTCGGTCAGCGAAAGCGGCGAGACATGATAATGACGTTTCTTTTCTCCGTGAGACATCAGAAATTGCTTCGCTTTTTTGTTACTTTTTGCTTTATACCTTTTGTTACTTTTTACCCCAAGTGGCCATTTTTAATAAAAGGATTTCTGGAGGAAAGAACATTTGTGAAATTCTAAAATAGATAGCGGATTCGTATTCAAAAAATCAAAAATATTTTGAAAATATTCACAAGTGCATCAATTTTGGAAAATAAGTAGTAATAGGGTAAGTGTGCCAAATTTCGACATAGTTGCATGCAAGCGGCAAAGTCTCAAGTTTGAAATGATATATTTAAAATACAAATTGATTTTTTTTATTCTTTCTTCTGAAAGAGTGTTGCTTGGAACCTTGTAAATAGTTTACTGTCTTTATTTACTCTAAAATCATTCTTAATACATTTTAAAATGAATAAAAATATAGACATAGCTTTGGTGCCCTATTTCGGCCACCTTCATTCTCATAGTGCCTTGCCCTTCAGGAATTCTTACAATATCTTTTTCACCTAATCTCGTTTGTCAAAGCTAAATTTTTTGTTATTCTTTTGCATTGTATAATCTCTAGAGTACGTAAAATCTAAAAAATCATGGAAATTTGAGGAAGAAAAAAGGTGGCCGAAATTGCAAGCTGGCCGGAATTTGGCACACTTACCCTAATTGTTATCTTCTGTAAGGAAAATATTTCAAAAATAGGACTAAAATTTCGATATTTTTTATTTTCTAAATTCCTTGTTCGAATTCTAAGAAACTTACGACATTGAAGAAGGTCTATGGAGGCTATCTGTAGAAAAAATTGAGCCACTATCTTTTTTACCTTGGAAGATATTGAATTTTGAATTTTTCGATTTGTGACTTTTTGCCCCAGTCGCCCCTATATTCTCTAGGATCAGCCTGAGTGTATTTGGGTCCTTAGGCTCAATAGAAACCTTTTAAATTTTCTATCAATTATGAACCAATCGGTTATGAACCGGTTACAAACCTATGAGTAACTTTTGTTCAAAAATTAATTCGATTTTCTAAGTGATTTATGAATCGGTTTACATCGGTTGTGAACCGGTTAATAGTAAGTGATGCGAAAGAATTTTTGGGGTTTAGCATCTATGCCATATGCACGAGTTCGAGCATTTTGCAAATCACGGGACGCTTTGCTACTTCTGTTTAAAAATAATAATTAAATTTTTATTTTAATACGAATAAATGTTTCAGACTGTTCGTTTCTTTGAAAAACAGATCCCTAAATATAGAACAATTGATTATTATAATTTTACTATACATATTTATTTCACATTGCCACAAATAATAAAACTTCATGGCGCCATTTAAAAATGTATTGTTATATAAAAATATTCTTATCTTTTATAAAATGTGATTCTCCCTAAATGTGTTGTGTGCTTCAGACGGTGGCTCTATATTTGGAAGAAAAAAATATCTCTAGAAAAAGTTACTGTTTTCTCACCAGCAACATTGAATTGTTGCTCAAATATTTAATTTTTCGTCGTGTGATATTAAATTTTTAAAAAACAATAAATTGTTGACTAAATATTGCTCTCTGGCGTACAATATTCTGTGCAAAGAAAACTGTCTCAGGTGTGTTGAGCACGCAATAAAGTGGCAAATATAGACCTAGTTTTGAGAGTATTGTATGTGGAATGAATTAAAATATGGGGGAGACATGATAAGATATACTGCACAATTCACATAATTGTGTAATTAGCAGAAGGTGCGATCACTTTCTTAGTTTATTTGCATCATGAAGTCTTTTGCCACTAAGAAGTTGGCATTCTTTGCGTTGATTCTGTCTTTTGAAAGTTTGGTACATTCTTTCACGAAGATCGCGCACCAGAGCAATTACCGGGAAGGTGTGTTTACGGAAAAAAATTTTTAAGATTGTTGATGAAGCATTTTACAGCAATCATTTGACGCAAATAAATTTAGTGCTTCATGTTTTTCGTTATCGTGAATTCGTGGCACAAGTCAATTCTCTTTTTTGCTGGCATAAATGTAAAGAAAAACACACCATTATTGTGGAAGGCAATCAAGATGATGCGACAAGTTCACGTCGCACCTGATTAAAATCTCTTCAGGAATAAAAAGAGAAACTTCAACATTAGATGGGGTTTTTGACCACCAATTCTTCACCCAAAGCTCTCCAGGAAGTACGTAATATTCTTTCAAAAAATTACTCCAATTGCGATCATTATGCTGATGCAAACGCACTTTTCGTGTTGCAGAGGAGTGTATGGTAAAAGTACAAGAAAATCCAATACAAGACGCATCACATAATCATCTCTCAAATAATTCCCCACTAATTATCGTGCACGTTAATTAAAGAATCTCCTGAGATTATGCTTTTCAAAGAGCGGAAAAATATTTTTGTGTGAATAACAGACAATTAAATTGAAGTCTTAAATGTGTTTTAGCACATTTTATTCAATTTGTATTATTTTTACGCTATTTGAATATGTGTTTTTTTATTGAATTGTATACTTTCATCACTTATTGATTCGATAGAAAATTCTGCAAATTTTCCCGAAAATTTGGATATAGACAATGCTGGAAAAATACTTCTCAGCTGATCAAAAAGTATAAAAGTAGCAAAAGTATAAAAGTAACAGCTGTTTGACAATGTATTGGGAGGTCATACAATAAGTTTGCTTTAAAACACTTTAACAAATAATGGAATTGTTGGAAATTGTAAAATCCTGTGTATAATTTGGATCTTAAATTAAAGTTCATTTTTTTGGGACTGCTGCTCTTGAACTAAAAATTTTAGGAAAATAATTATTTTTACAAGAAGCTAATATTTTACCTCTTGAAGGTAGGGGGACAAAGTCATTCACGGAAGATAAAGTCATTCGCATCTACGGTAAAGCTAAATCACATTATGATCAGCCTCAATTCCCTTTAAAAAATAGGAGAAAGAAGTCCAATTTCAAAGGTACTCCGCTTCCCCCTACATATTTATAATTTTTATATTTTGGAATTTCTTTTTTTGAAGTTTTCTTTGGAATTTATTTTTTGTATAAGGTGTGATTTTTAGTCATATAAGCTAGGTCCTTTGGCTGTTTTAACAAACTGAAATGCTACAAATGAAAGGATGGTTTGATTTAAAGATATTGTAGAATAAGGACATAGTAAGGAAAGGATCAAGTCTTGAAATCGATTCAGACTTGTCAGGAATTTCCAAGACCTTTCCAACAAATCCAAACTTGCTCCAATCGATTGAAAAATATACCCTCTAGGGCTGTTTAACCTTGAAAAGACAAAACATATTTAGAGTATGAAATATTTCTAAATGTATTCCAATTGGAACTTATTATTTAATTTTCAATTTGAGTTATAATTGAAGTAAATTGTTATGTTTTTCTTGTGATCTCATTTAATGCCCTACTTCAAAGGAACCTCAATTCAAAGGTGCCCCACTTCTCCCCCTACGAGTTTTACACACAATTTTAAACCGTATTAATAATAATAATAATAATAATAATAATAATATTTATTGTTTCATGCCCATAGTACACATAAGATACATCTAGGACTATACATAATAGCATTTACTCATAAAATAAAAGAACAAATTTGTATAAAGCATCAATAGAAAAATCAAGAAACGAGAAAGAATAATATAACATTCATAATTTTTTGACTAAGATATTTATCTTTTTTTGAAAAGGTGAAGTTCTTTAAGTTCGTTTTGTGATAAGAGTGGCAAAGTTTTATTATATAAGCTAATTGCAGAAAATTTTATTGAATTGATTTTATACTTTGTAGTGCTAGGCTTAGATAACTGTATCGTATTGAACTGTCTAGTGTTTTTAAGATTTTGTTGTTCATGAAGTGATTGATTGGTGTGAATTAATTTATTGTGAATTTTAAAGATATGAATGAGTTGTTGAGCTTTTATCGTTTGATCTATGTTATTTATTTCAAATCTGGAGTAAAGAAATTCTGAGCTCGTAAGTCTATTCAATCGGAAAACAGCTTTGATGGCCTTGTTTTGTGCTCTCTGGAGTCTACCCAAGAGGTCCTTGTTCGCGCAAACCCCCCAGATGGTCACACCATAAAGAATTAAGGAGTGACTCAGGGCAAAATAGGCGTTTTTTTGCGTGGTTTCACTCATCCTTCCTGCATTGCTTCGCCTGAATGCTCCAAAAATCGCAGAGAGACGTGAAATAAGGCTCTGCACATGATCTTTGAACTCCAACTTCTGGTCAATTATTACCCCTAGATAGCGAAAAGTGGAAACAACTTCCAGGTCTCTTCCTTCAAGACACACAGGTCCAATGTTGTGGGTGTAGCCAAAAGCCATAACTTTAGTTTTCTCCGTATTGATCGTCATTTTATTACCTCTTGACCAGATTAGAGTTTTTTTGAGGTCTTCATTAGCATCTTTAATCATAATTATAATTATATATAATTATAATTATAAAATGAAGTAAAATAAATTAAAATAAATAAAATAAAATAAATTAATTATTATCATATATAATTATAAAATGAAGCAATGTAAGTTTTACACTTAATCCAAATCATTTTTATAATAGTAAGTAAGGAAATAGAAAAGTTTTAAAAACGTCTAAGGGATACAGGGGCACCGCCGAACATGTGATAGCACCGAACACTTATTGTTATTTCTAAACTACCTGGACTATGACGATAATTTCTTCAGTACTTAAGCATCCCTATGGTATCTATGAATTCATACAAGTCTGGTCCTCTCAAGTCTAATATTTAAATAAAAAGATGGCAAAGCTTCCCAGTTTTGCGGAATGCTCGAACTCACGAGATGCACCTCACCGTGAATTAGTTTTTCGCATGATCTTTTGGTGCTTACTGGTCTACAAGAGATCAAATTGATTCATAAATCACAACAGAATTTGAAAATCAAAAAATCGGTGCTTAACCGATTCATTACCGATGAATACCGATGCAGCTGGGTTCGAAATTACAATACTTTTCCAAAAAATCCAAATTTAACCAAATCGATTGAAAAATTAGCCTTCCAAAAAGTGGTTGATCTTTGACCTTCAATAATTCAAAATGGCGAATTTTCCGGTCATAGGTATGCTTGGGCAAAATTTTCGCATGGACTACCTCTAAAACGTATCCGAAAATCATTGAAAAACCTTGGGCCAATTTTGAGAAAAACCGAAAAGACATGGTTTTTAGGGGATGGAGAGGGGGAGGGTGGCGAGGGAAAAAAAGTCTAGAGATATTGTTTTTTTTTTTATTGGAGGTCATCGAAGACTGGAAATCGATTTTTCTTACGTCTCTTACCGTTTAAGCTCTAGAACGGTGGCAAGTTGAAAATAAGACGATTATAACTGCTCTCTCTTTGAGTTCGAGCAGTAAAATACGCAGTGTTCGGTACTAACCCGTGTTCAATGGTGCCTCAGTTTCCCCTATATCGTGTTTCTTAAGAGGATCGTCAAGGAAAAAAAAGCTCCAGATTCAAGCTCTCGCGGAGCTACTCAAAGCATCCGTGATGTCCCCTGGTGGTGAAAAGAGTCATCACCCGCCATCAGCTGTCTCGTTTTTTCTACTGTTTTTTGTTCACGCTCATCGTCTGTCTATTTTTCTCCGAAGCGCTCCCCAGACCCAGAGCACACAAAAAACTCATTGAAAAGGTTGAAAACCCAAAGGCAGATTTTTAGCCTTGCGATGCATTATGAGATTTTGTGAAGGAAAGAAAAAATGAGACATGCATGTTTTACGCATATCTTTGTCTCTAAAAATTGATAAAAAAAAATTAAATTTTCAAGTGACAAAATTTCTATTTTTATTTTCTTCATAGTCCAAAATTTCTATTTCTTCAAAAAGGACACGTGCATTTGACGCATTTGAAAGATAGGGGGAAACAGGTTTGTTTTTCGGCCTTTTTTTGGTACGGGAAAGTCAAACTAATAAATAATTAACATGACCTTTATTTTTCCTCCATTCTTTCCAAAAACCATGTT